>NW_026067958.1:7882814-7911061 GCF_014885135.2 Alexandromys fortis | reverse complement strand
GTCCAGCTGGCCTTGGTGAGCTCACAATAGATCAGCCCCACTGTCTCCGTGGGTGGGTGCACCCCTCGTGGTCCTGACTTCTTTGCTCATATTTTCCCTCCTTCTGCTCCTCCTTGGGACATTGGGAGCTCAGTCCAGTGCTCCAGTGTGGGTCTCTGTCTCTATCTCCATCCATCTCCAGATGAAGGTTCTATGGTGATATGCAAGATATTCGTCACTCTTACATATTAATTTAAGCCATTTCTATTAATCTGTGTATCTCCACGTAGCTGTGGCTTACCAGTAAGGTTCAGGCATGTCTGTTCCCAGCAGCAGCTAAATGACATCTCCTGACTCCACCTTCTTTCTTCCAGCATTCAGCTTAGTTTTCCCCAACTAGCTCTATTGTACCATATCACAGGCCAAGGCAGAGTATTCATTAACTGATAAAAGCAACACATATACAGAAGGACCTCCCACACCACAAAGTGCCCTAGCAGAACTTTCTCCACTATGTCAAGCTTGGCTGCATTCTCCATGCTTTGGGTACCCATTCATGCAAGGGTCATTTCTCTATGTCTGATGGCTCTATCCTTGCAAGAGAGGTAGATAAGGAAGCCAAGAACTGATAGTGATCCAGGAGTGACTAGGAATTTGTACCCAGTCCTTGGAATGATCCATAAGTCACTCATCAGTGAGTCTCTGCGGGAGACGTCACATTCAGGACCTCCAACCCTAATGAGTCCTGGTGGAGAGCAAAGGTGCCTTGTCACCTGTGCCTGCAGCACCCATACCCTGAGCCACTGCACTTGGTATACAGGCAGTCAGATTGTAGACACACGCGGCTTTGTGAAAGTTATCCGGAGCACAGTTTAGCCATCCTGAGATGCTGTAGAGAAGCATGCTCTTTGGAGGCCTCCCTCCTGCCATCCCACCTGCTGCTTTGCTGTTTTGCTTTGCTCGGTGTGACTCTTTCTTGCCTGCCTTGACCTCCCATTACTCAAGAGTCTCCTGGACTGCCCCATCTGGAGGTGACCACAGGGCAGTCTCCAGAACCCTTTCCACTTGCCTTTAGAGCTAAGGAAGCTGGGCAAAAGGGTGAGCATGCACGGTTCTTCTGGGTTCCAGGGCCTTACCACATTTTATGATTTTTGGCATGCTCAGTTTGCCTGACAGGCCTCAGTGGAAGTTGGAGCGGCAGCTGACCCAGATGGTAAGTTATTCATGGATGTTTACCATCTGGATAGAGGTCACAGTTTTCCCTGACTCTGACATGTGGTCTTCATTGCCTGGTTCTGCTTCTTGCCCTGAACTTGCCTTGGTCTCCCTCTTGTTCAGTGTCACGCACCTGGGCTCTGCTGTGAGGTGTGGGTGCAGAGGGGAGGACAGGGTAGAGGCTGTAGCAGCAGGACAGCTCTGTCCTGTGAGAAGGCTTGCAGACTGTAGGCGGGGCTGTCTGCAGCCTCCTGAGCCCCTCCCTTGCCTCCATTACATTAATAATTCCAGTTGACACAGACGCTCTCACAGTCAAGGCCACCAACGGCAGGAGTTTAGGCTGCCTTTCACGATGCCGCTGAAGCCTGGATTGTTGTAGTGAGCAGGCAGTCACACCACAGGGACCTTTTCAAGGGGCTGCGGTCTGAATTTATAGACTTGACCTCACCATTCTTTTTTTAACAAAACATATAGGCTGGGAGCAGTCTTTCTATGGTGGTATTTGATCATTTCCCTCTTCTTCCAATTGAGGGTCACAGAGTGAACCAACCCACGGTCTGGGACAAGGACCCTCCACCATTTAGGCTCTTCAAGGGCTATTTGGGATGTGTCTCTTAGATCCTGTCCTCCCACACACAGATGTGCAGGAGGTACAGTCAAAAACAAAGCAGAAATCAGATGACCCCCTGCTGTAATAGCTTTGGCAGTGCCTCACCCTGACTCCAGGTGCCCCCCACAGCCAATCCCACAGCCGGTGCACCCCAACACTAACAACTGCTCACAAGATGTGTACTCCCCTGGTCACTCTAGAGGAGGTGTTGGGCTGTCAGTAGGCAGACACACTCTGGGCGCCACAGGCTGACGGCCAGCAATCCTTCCCCGGCTTTCTGCTCTGCCAGAACCCAGTAAGGGAGCCACACTACCAAAGGTGATGCGCATTACCTTTATTAATAAAGGAAATAGATGTCTATAATTATGGAAATAATTCTGATGGTCCCATCCAGGGACTGGCTGCATCCCTAGAGGGTTTCCTGGGATTACAGAAACACAATTGAATATGGTAAAGGCTACTTCATCTTCAATCTTTCAAAAAGTTTTCCCCAAAGAGGCCAAAGACCACCATTTCCCCCTCCCTTCTGCAATTCCAGAAACAACACAGGCACAATTTCTGCTATAATTTTTAGATAAAATGGTCAAAATTATAACTTTTAATTTTATAAGCTCCAAATTATGTGTAAGAGAAAAACAATTGACAAACACAGAATACGAAAAACTTTCCACCAACGGTCATGGGCACGCGTGGAATTTACATAGGGAATCATGGTCAGTATTGACTCAAGACCTCAGCAAAACAATTTTTGGTCAGATATTCATTACCTTGGATACGAAAAGTTAAAGGTCAAATTTTCAAGTTACTAAGTTCAATGTTGCCACTTTCTTCCAAAAAAAATTTTCATATGGGCTTAAATCTGGAAAAATTGAGGTTAAAGTATAAATATTTGCTATTTTGACTGAATGGCTGCAGGGAAGCATGACATATATGTCTTCAAACAAGACAAAACGGAAGAGCATCCCATTCCAGACTGAGATACGTAAGGCACGACAGCTTTCCTTCAGGATCCTTCTGTTTCTCCTACAGTCTTTAGATGGTATCGGGTCATTTGATGGGAATGCACACGGACATGCCCTGGGTCTGCATGTGTAGGCATTGCACATCACCAACCTGCTAGCCCGCTGCCCCAGGGAGACCTAGTCCCATACCGGCTTCCACGAGAGCCAAGCTCTGGACTAAGATGAACAGGAGCAATGGTATGGACTTGGATTCTGCTCTGTGTGGTCCAGAGACGTGAAGTTCTTAGGAAATAAAATAATATTATGTAGATACAAGGCCATGAAAGTCTGTCTCGGGGCCAGAGGACAGACCAGCCATGGACTCACACTGGAAGAATCTGACGTGTCTGAAAACTGATTAACAGAATGTCTCAAAACTTAATATAAAGAGGGAAACAAAAAAGAGGAAAGGAGAGGGAGGGAGGGAGGAGAGGAAAGAAGGGGATAAAACCTTTGGAAAATGTTAGCTAGCAAGAATACCTTCCTCAGACAGAAGGGTGAAAATGCATGAAGTATGCAGGCAGGTGCGGGAGTAGAACCCTGGGCCTCCTGACCCTTCCATCATGGCATATGCGTGGAGAATGCTGCCTAGGTACGGTTTCCAAGCACTTGTTAGAATATGCAAGATTAGTTCATCAGGATCATTCTAGACAAAAATATATCTTTATGTAAAGGAGCAAGGTGGCAGGCAAGAGAAAAGTTTCTTTCTGGGGCAGATTCCCCACAGAAATACAAGATGAAACTATGGAGTTTTGGCAAGTCTCATTGACATGGTTGCAAAACGCCGAGGAAGTTGTTGGTCAACTGGAGAGGAGTGACTTAAAATGTAAGCCCACAGCTCCATCTGTGAAAACATCTTTGTGAGTCTGACGAGCTTGTGATCAGTCCTCACTAATACTGTGAAACTGAGTCGCAAGGAACAGAGCTGAGGGTGGAGCAGGGATACAGCTTTAGAGCCAAGGTGGGTCCTCTTGGGTCCCTCACACACACAGGTATAGACTCTTAAATAAAATAGTACTTCCTTAAAAATCTGCCACCTAAGAACTGTTTATACATCATAGAAAAATAGCAATTTTATAAAAAGAAATATAGTTACTTTGTTACCATGGTCTGTTTTAAACCAGCAATTATTTTTCATATAAAGAATATCTAAACATTCACACAGAAAGTAAAACCTAGGAAAGACTGAGTGCAAAGCAGAGTGCGGCATGTTTGCTTCAGTGCCAAGTGAATCACTTCTGGGTGAGTTACAGTGTGAGTGTGACCCCTAGGAACACAAAGAAGCTGCTGGTAGCAGTTACTTAAAGTTATCCCACGCTGCCGAAGGTCGAGTAATAAAAATGGGTCATACACACTCACTCACATACCCCTTAAAAAACTGTATGTGTCCAAATACCACGCAGTTGCCCAGACCACACTTCTAAACATGAGCATGGGCTGGGCAGATGCGGCAGGGAACGGGTGACATTATGGTCCAATCAAAATCACCCACCATATCTTTCATATTTGATTTTTCACATAAAACTGGATTAACACCAAGCTATTTACCCACTCGGCCTAATCCACCAGGAAGGGGAACTGATGTGAAAACTCTTTTCTAAATATAGGAATTATGTATCCATGCTATAAAGACATATGTTGTCAGCACCCCAATGCTTTAGCTCCACACAATTCTGCAGGGATGGCCGATTTCCCACTGACAGGGAAGGAGGAGTTGAGACACTGAAAACCCACAGCTTCCAGCTTAGCCTGGACGAGACACCAGAGTTCACAGAGAACACTCTGTTAGCCAAGGTGGCAGGGGCTCCAGCAGCATCCGTCACACCTTCTCCACTCGGCTAGGATCATACGAATCTGCAAACAAGAAGGAAGGAAGGTCAGAGGGACATTCACCTGCCATGTTTTATGTTTAAATTCTCCGACTCTACATAAATTGGAGAACAAGACTCACATGTATAGAAAACTGATTTGTAGACACTTTAGCAAACTTTGTTCACCAGGGAGTAAAAAACTATGGCTGAAACGTGTAGTTATTCGGTATACTGATGGTCCTCCCTGGTGCTCATATTACAATATAAATATAAATAATACACTCACCAGCCCTTCACCATCAGCAACGCCCTAGCCTAAGGCTGATTCTTTCTGCTGTTTTCTTTGTGTGTGTTCCTATGTGTGCACCCAAGTGTGCACAGAGGCCAGAGGTTGATATTGGAGGCCTTCCTCAATTGCTTTCCACTTTGTGCCCACGTTATTTTTAAGGTAATGTCTCTCGCTGAACCTGGAGCTCACTGGCCTGATCTCAGCATCAAGAGTACAAGCATGCTGCTACGGCTGGCTCTTCTGTTGTAGAGATGTGAACTCTGACCCTTGCGTGCCTATCCCTCCTTGAGAGGAAATGAAAGCGTCTTTATGGACAAATCCTTTTCTTCCAGGCGTGGGGAACCTGAAATGTCAAATGCATGGTCAGAAGGAAGAGGTCTCCTATCTCTAGCTGCTTCAGCCAGCAGGCAGGACTGGGACGGTCGCTTGCCCGTCAGCACACCTTCTAGACCTTCCACAGCCTGCACTGGAAAGTCTCATGTTGAGCTCTGGTGACCTGGCTCTCCCAAATGGAGCAGGTACCGCGGGACAGTAAGCCCAGCTGCCACGGAATGGGAAACACATGCTGCTGAGCGGAGCTCTGGAAGCCAGGCCCACCCGTGTGCTTCCTGAGCTCAGAGCCCCTGCCTTAGCATTCTTAAATTTTTATAAATCTATAAGAGTACAAGATAGCTATTAAAACATAGAGATTCCTCAAAACATAAAAGCAAAAGTAGAAGTCCTCTATGATTCAGTAATGTCACTACTGGAAAGGAAATCAAAATGACCGTACATCCATGCTCTCTGTTCCGTTTCTACAGCACTGCTCATGCCAAGAACAACCCATGTGTCCGACAGCAGATGAACAAGTAAAGAAAATTTTTGTCTATACATAAATATACACACAGTGGAACATTATTCAGTCTCAAAAAGGGGGTGGGGATCTTGTCAGTTAAAATGACACATGATGAACCTTGGGGACATTGTGCTAAGCTGAGAAAGCACAACACTGCATGGCACATGTAGAATTTTTTAAGTGAAGCCTGTATTCCAGGAGCTGGGGTTGGGGAAGGGAGGAGGCACTGGAAGAGTATAAACTGCAACTGTAAGATGCACAGGTGCCTGAGGTCGGCACATCAGGGTGGATGCAGTGCACAGCGCATGGATTCTTGACTCCATCAAGAGGCGGCTGGATGGTGGATATGCTAATGAACTTGATCATCTGACTTAGCATACACTATGTGGTCACTCACACACAATGTGCATCTTAAAGACGCTCTTAATGCCAATACCTCAACAGGGATAGAGAAAAAGTAACAGCAAGGCTTACCATAGCCTAGACGGTGATTTGTAAAAGCTTGCAGGATGGCACGATTTTATATAAAAACAATTAGGAAAGAAGGCTCCGAAATGCACCTGGAGAAAGATGCCATGTGAAGGGCCTCCTCCCACCGACTGCAGCCTAAAGCCACACCATGTCCTGTCCCTGACTGGCACACACTTGCATGCCAGGTACTGTGCTGGAAGCACATTGCAGGTGCCACATACTAGAGAGACAGGCTGGCACTCGGGGAAGACACTCGAGCCTGCTCACGTGACAGAGCGCCCCAAGGCCACCTGGCTAAAGGAAGTAGAGTTCCCACAACTTAACACCTCTTGACCCTGCCCTTAGAAACACCACATGACCACACTAGAAGAGAGTTATTGCTCAGTACTATATGTGGGGTTCAAGGTATCCGATTGTACCGAGAATACAGTGGAGTTGCTAATGGCGGAGAATGTGAAGCGCCTCACCCCTAACCAGGGAGAGGGAGGCCTGGGAGGAACCAAGCCTCAAATCACACAGGCACTGGGCACTAAACTGCTCCCTTCAGTTTCTGGTACACAATGTACCCGTATCCTAAGACCCACAGTTGATGCTAAGGACTCAATGGAGTCATAAAAAGAATTCTCTAGAACAATAAGTTCTTTAGCTCACAGGCGGTCTAGGTCCAACAAAAACAGTGTGGGCCATGTAATGTTATTTTACAGTTTCTGTTAACCACATTAAAACAAAAAGAAACAGGTGAAATTATCTTTAATAACATACTTTATTTCACCAAATATACCTAAAATATATTATATTAATCATTCCAGAATATTATCATTCAACATGTAACATTTCAGTGTAAAAGTATTAAGGTATTTCAGGTCCTTCCGTATGGAGACTTTGACAGCTCCGTGTGTATTTTATATCTCTACAACTGTCTATCACTTCAGTATCAGGGGATCTGATGCCCTCTTCTGGCCTCTGTAGGCAGATGGATCTCCGTGAATGGAGGCCAGTCTTTCTACAAAGACAGACCTCATCTCAAAACAACAACAAAAAGTAAAATAACGAGCTGACAAAGAGCCGTCGGCAGGGCCACTGGCAGGAAACAAGCGCACAAACGTTCCGGATCCAGCATGTGGCCCTGCGCTGTTGCGGCCAGGCTGGAGCGCTCCATCCTCAGAAGCTGTTTATAAGGACAATTTCATGTGATGTGTTCTTAGCCAACTAAACAATAATATAATCATTCAGAATACAGGACAAGATCTTGATTCTTAATTGAGAAAGCTTCTGGGTAAACTCATTATTTAAAAATGAGTTTGATTGATTTTTCATGTATTCATTATTCTTGTGCATGTCTGCAGACCCCTGACTCTATGAGCTGGGTTCTCTCCTGGCTTTTACCTGGGGCTCAGAGATGCATGTAGCCCTGACTGGCCTTCAAGCCTTCAAGTTCTTTCCATATCAGTGCCCTAGGTGCTGGGATGGCAAGCGTGTGCCACCACCCTTGCAAGAAGGATCTCTCTATGGAACCGTTGCCAGCATTGAGCCTAGGATACCCAGGGAGCTTAGGACACCAGGAACTATGCTAGTCATGGTCACATGGCTCCAAACTGACACCAAGCACCCACTCTCCAGCCCAACTCCTCACCTGCACACCACAAGTCCTGATCAGACAGCTTCTTCCTTAGCACTTCCGGGTGCCCATTTTCTTCTTGCGGGATGACACCCCGAGAGACATGATTCTTGGTGGCCTTTAGGTGGTCGGGCTCCTCCGTGGAGTCCTCACTCCTGGAGCTCAGACACCTCATCCGAGACAAGGAGCTGATCTCCCTCATTCTCACCAAGCGATCTGTGTCTGCCCTCCTTGGGGGCGACCCCAGTTTCTCCTGCAAACTCTCGATCACTTTGGAAGGGCTTCGGAGCCTCTTTTCGGAGCCTACTGCGCCTGCAGTCTTCTCCATGAAATGGAACAGAGTGGACTTGAAGGGTGCCTTTGCCTCCTCGTCCTTTTTCTCAGGCTCAGGACTGGTGGCCTGGCTTCCCCGGAACCCGTCTACATCTGAGCACACAGAAGCCTGGGGGGCCCTTTCCCCTACAAAGAGGGGACTCTCAGTCCAGCCACACTTTCTCCTGCCATAGAAGGCATCAGTGCTCACGGAGGAGCCCCCGGATGGCGCCAAGTTGGGAGATGAGTCCTCTCTGGACGACTCTGGGCTGCAGGCACTTGCACCATGCTCAGGGAGCTGCCTCTGTCCTCCTCTCCCGGCACCTGGCAGGAGGGACTCCACAGCCACTTCAATGCCCAGGATCCTCTCCGCCCTCTCCTGCAGAGACTCACTTGGGAAGACTTCCACTGTACTCTCTATACTCAGAGGTTCTGGTTTGGAGACTCTCTGCTCTTGTCCCAGTGGGAGCCACAAAGACCACAAGTCTGGGGTTGAGAGGCCTCGGTACTTGTCAGCGAGAGACAGGAGGACCTCTGTGTCTCCTTCCTCATCAGTATTCACCTTTGGAGGGGTCTCTCTGTCCAGCTGCACGGACCCTAAAGCATCGCTGACTTTGGTGAGTTCTTGACTTCCTCTCAGTTCTGCCTGATAGAAAAAGGGGGCTGTTTCTGTGTCACTGGGAGCCATCCTGTTTAGAGGACTCACGCTAATGTCCCGCTCACATACCCCATTCGGAACCTCCTGGCTTCGCTGCTCTGCACCCAGGCTTTCATCCGCCCACTGGACAAGCACGCCTCTGCTGTCTTCCTCCCGTGACTGGCCCAGGGACTGAGGATGGGCACTTGGGGAGCCAGGTTTTGGTTCCTCTCTCCAGCTCTCTGCCTGGAACTCTGCCTCGAGCGCCGGTGCTGTAGGCTGCGGCTCTGCTCTCTTTTCCTGGCTGGTTTCACGGCTCCGGGTCTTGGCTCTGGAGTCAGCACTATCCTGGGGCTGTTCGGCCTCGCTGCCCTCATTACTGCTCCCACCGCTAGCACCATGGCTTTCTTCCTCTTCCTGAAGCTCCTTGTTAAAGCTTTCTAACTGACTTATCAGATCCCAGGGCCTGCGGCTAACTGGTTTCAAGAGAAACTGACCGAAGAGCTGTGTGCTGTTGCACTGGCCTGCTGTAGGCTCCCCCTTCACCACCTCTGGCTTGGGTGCAGGGCTGGCCCTAGGAGGCTGACCAGAGGCCCCTTTTGGCACAGATGCCTGGTTTGAGGCTGAGGAAGTCCTTGAGAAAGCACTGTTTCGAGATGGGCTGAGGGACATCTGGCCTCGGAGGTGAGGTCCACTGGGCTTCTGATTTTGGTCACTAGATGCTGAGGCTGCATGCACACATACTTCGGAAGCAGTGGGCTCTGGGCATGTTGGGGTCAGGGCTGCATTGCCGGGCTCTCCCGGTTTTATGGCAAGGGGGAGAAGTGAGCTCTTGGTGTCTTCAGGGAAACTGGTTTGGGTCTGCTGATCTCTGCACTGGTAGCCTGGCCATGAGCCAGGAGGCTGGAGCTGGCTGGGTTTGGTGAGGTGGAGGATTCTGAGGTCATCAGTTTGACTCAAGTCGTCTGGCTCCCCCATACCTTGCCTTGGGGATGTTCTTCTCCAAGCCATGTTTCCCATGAGGGCTTGCAGCTCCAGGTCGGTGGAAGACATACTCAGCAGACTCTGCTCTTCCAGGGCTGCACCCTGACATAGTCTATGCGTCTTATCGGCCCCCAGCTTCAAGTCATTGTTGTTCGTATCCGTATCTGGCAGAAGTGACTCAGATTTAACTGGGACAGAAACCAAACAAAATATGGTTGCGTTGGTTTTCTTCTTTGAACTTTTCTTGGTCTGAATCCCAGTTTCAAACTTTCTGAGCTTAGTGTAGGTTTTGCAGGTACCCTCACTCTGTGGCTGTGGGGAGGAGGCATGACTTTCTGCCGGACTGTCTCTTACATCAGCCCCTAGTTCTCTCATGACAAGCTCTTCTGCTTGGCTGGGGAAACCTCCATGTTCAGCGTCCATGGGGACATGGCCATGCAGCCACCGCGGACTGGAGCGGGCAAAGGCTGAGCTCTGCTCACTGACTGACAGGGGTGCTGGCTCCTGGGCAGCGAGGCGAGAGCTGTAGGGTCTGTCGTCAAGCTTCGCCCCCTCGTAGAGTTCCGGGGGCTGAGCAAGCTTGATGTGTCGGATCCGCGGGTCATCAAATGGGATGTACTGAACAGAAGCCCCTTGGGTGGCAACATAGGGGTGTGGAGGACGACCTTGAGGGGGAGAGCCAGGCGTGGCACTGTAGAGGTTCCTAGCTGCAAGGGAGCCAGAAGGAAGTGGACAACTGGCCTCAGCCTTCTCAGGCAGTTGCTGCTGTTGACTCTGGCTGCTGCTCAGATGCCTGGGCACAGGATCTTCAAGGTAGGGATTGGGAATGTGCTGGGGGGGTGATTTGTATGAAGGTGGAGGCACATACACTGGAGGCTCCAAGCCAGTATCCAGCATACCCGGCTCAAGCCTGGAATCCTTACTTCTTGTTGGGTAGGAGCCACGTGGCTCCCTGTGCTGGGGGTCCTGAAATCCATCTTCTCTCTTGGGCTGTGGCTGAGAGCGGTGACACTGGGTCTTAAGGGGTTTCCCGAACTTAGGCCTGGGAAAAGGGCCTGAAGAACTAGACTTCTCAAGGTTCTTTGTGGGTTCCGAAGGTGGTGGCCAACTGGGAGGGTATGGTGGTGCTTTGGGGATACCTGTTAAATGCCCATCATGCAGCGGAACAGGAATTTCTGTGAAACTCAGGCTCTCCGGAGAAAGAACTCGAGGCAATGACTGGGATTTTTTTTTGCTCTGAGATATGGGCATGTGGTCTCCTTGAACGAACTGGTACAGATCCCGGAACATTTTCTCTCTCTCACCATCAGACACTTGCCTCCCTAACTTCCTTGGCTGCTGCCAGGTTTCTGGGCACACATTCTGCCACTTGGCAGGAGCTGGCATCCGTAGCTCTTCTTCCCAAACGGCCTTTCTCATCACATGCTCTGTCCTTCCTGCGACTTCCCATGGACTCTCTCTCACATGGATGGGTAGACTGTGCGCCTGAGCCATTCCTCTGATTTCCACGTCTTCTCGGTCCCTGGAACCCTCCTGCCTTCCTCTGCTCCTGTAGGTGTGGTCGCTACCAATATGGGGCTGAGAGGACCATGCTAAAGAGGGTTGATTTAAAAACCTGAAAAACAGAGAGGCAGATGTTATGTGAGGCAAAACACACCCTTGTCAACTTCAATGATGGACACTGAAGGTCAGGCTTGGGTTACCCCCACCTTTGAAAAACTGGTCCCTGCAGTAGTTTGAATAAGGCCCCCATAGGCTTAGTCACCAAGGAGTGGGACTATGTGAAATGATTAGAAGGATTAGGAGGTGTGGCCTTGGTAGAGGAAGTGTGTCACTGGGGGTGGGCTTTGAGATTTCAAAAGCCCATGAGTAGCCCAGAGTCTCTCTCTGCCTGTGGATCAGAATGTAGCTCTCAGCTACTGCTCCAGTGCCAACTTGTCAGCATGCTCCCTGCCATAATGATGATGGACTAAACCTCTGAAACTGTAAGCCAGCCCCCAATTAAAGCCTTTCTTTTCTAAGAGTCCTGGTGTCTCTTCACAGCAATAGGACAGTGATTAGGACAGTCCCCAGTCACAGGACTTTGCCAACTGTAAACAGGTCTCACCAGTCATGGTTGGAGGATAACCTGTGTGTTGTCACCAAGGGCCAAGTGGCAGCAGCAAGCTATCCACAGGAACACCAGGAATCCTGGCTGTACTAGAGAGGACACAAATCTCACAACTTCCGAACCCCAGAGGAGCAGCCTAAATCACTTGCAGCGCAGGCCAGACATAGCCCAGATCAACTGAGCAATCTGAGGAGTCTGCTCTTCAAAGCACTGCACCACAGCACGTGAGAGAACCATTGAGGGACACCTATGAGGCACTCCACCAGTTCCAGGGTACCTTTCCTGTCTAGCTCAGTGCTACTGGACAAGATACCATACTATACATGGGTTATGTATACCGTCCTCTCAGCCCCGTATTGGTAGCGACCACACCTACAGGAGCAGAGGAAGGCAGGAGGGTTCCAGGGACCGAGAAGACATGGAAATCAGAGGAATGGCATCCCCACAGGGTGATGATACTGTTGTCTTTGCCAGGGATTGCACATTTGAATCCAGGGGATTTTAAAATCCTAGTGCCCAGGAGTATCTTAGTATATTATGGAATACTGTTTATCCAGAGAAATGAAAGGAGAAAGCACAGGCGATTGGCCACTGTGTTCTGTTTTATTCATTAGAGTTTTTCTATTGCTGTTTTGATTATTAATTTGTTGATGCAAGGTCTCAGGTAGCACAGGCTGGCCTTGAATGCCCAATCCTTATGCCTCTTCCTCCCAAGTGCTAGGATTACAGGTACACACCACCAAGTTTACTAGCACTTGATGTAAGTCTCAGTTCATTGAGAATAAAGTTTTACAAAAGGAATGAGTAGATCCTGGAACACGCTGTCAAATCCACCTTAGATGAACCACTCCAATTTATAGTCGCCCTGGTATGTAGAGGACAGAAGGGCTTGCAGAACTGTCTTGGCTCTGCTTATAATCACTTTTTTCCTCATAAGATAAATGAAATCAGCTTCTCACTACTTTAACTTCTATCGTTTTGATTGCTGGTAAATCCCTCCCCCCATACCACCATGTGCTCTCCCACCCCTTGTCTGGAGGTGTAGCTGCAGAGTGCACCAGTTCTGCGTGACTACGGCATACCAGCACATAAAGGTCTGGGAATGGACCGGGGAGAACACAGCTGCTATGCACGGGGTCCTTGGTCAAGTTACGTTACTCTGATCACTGTTCTTCCTTTGAAGTTATTGATTTCCCTCAAAGACAGAGTCGGCGTCCAAACAACAGGCGGAACAGCCGCTGTCTGCAAGCCTTCATCAGCGCTGGAGGTCGAGTGTGCCTCGCTGAGAGGTCTACTGCTTCTGCGCTTGCTGCCTGGATAAGCCGTCAATCTTTCGCTGCCTTCTCAAGTTTTTCTCATTAGCTTCTGAATCCTCAGCAGAGAACTGCCTGGATTAGGGTCTATAAGACTTGTCACTCTAGAAGCCATTGCCAGTGGTTTCCTTGAACACCACCTACCCAAGCAGGTAAGCCAGCCTGGTAGTTGTAGAGCCTGCAGGAGACAGCCAGTTCAGTCCAGTGACCCTGACTGGAGGGCAGCAGTCTCACTCTGTCTCCTACCGTTCTCACGCCTCAGTGGTCTGACCACCTTATATGGGGCTTGCTGACTTTTTGGAGGAAGTCACAGTGTGGGTCTGGCTTCATGGTGAGCAGGCTTAGGAAGGAAGCTGAAAACCCAAGGTGCTGTTTGTGCATGCATATGCCATGACCATGACCAGAAAACAGACAAAAATGACATAGACAGGGTGAGAATATCAACAGACTGTGACGATTTTCTGCTCAGTGCAGAAAAAATGTATTCATCTTCACTTTGTCAAAAGTGATCAAAATCACTGAGTCCCAGGTTAGATTCCAAGTTACAGAAAATCCAGATCCATCTGGGCTATTTAAAACAAACTATTTTCTTTTTATAATTTTATTTATGTGTACATTTACTTGTGTGCATGCATGCCAATAGTACAAGTGTCCACGGGACAGAAAAGGGTGTTGGATCCCCTGGAGCAAGGCAATTGTGAGTAGCTTAATATGACTGCTAGGAACAGATTTAGGTCACGGGTGCTCTGACTGTGGAACCATCTCCCAGCCCCATAAATAATCTATTTTAATATCAGTCCATATAATACAGAAAACTGTGATGCATTCCTAGACATAGCAGTGCACACCTAGAACCCCAACACTTGGGAGTTTCAGGTAAGATATAACTACATAGTGAGACCCTGCCTCAAAACACCAAACAAGGGGAGGAGACGTCTCAGTAAGAAAAGGTGCTTGCTGCCAAGCTTGATGGCCTAAGTTCCATTCCTAAAACCCACATGGTGGAAGAAGTTCCAACTCCTGAAGGTTGGACTCAATTTCACACCCTCCCCACTCCCACCCCACTCGCACGCACGTGTACACACACACACACACACACACACACACACACATCAGTAGAACCCACACAGGGCATGTTCTGTTAAGATCTCCTTCAGACAAATCACCATAAGCATATTCTCACGAGTCAAGTGCTGCCTCACTGCACTTTCAAAGCCACAGGGATGTTCACTAACGCTTTTGAAAACAGACAAGGGGAGATCAAATTTCTCTTTAACAAAAAACAAGAAACTAAAGATTTAACACAGACATGACAATGGACTCAACACAAGCATGCTGGGCACACTGCTACAGGGTGGGAGAGAGCTGAGACGGCGCAGTGTGAGTCCAGGTGACACCCGCATACACACACACACACACACACACACACACACACACACACACACGGGGCTATGCCGAGTTCCCAGAGGACAGGATGGGGAGGAGGCAGAGCAAGCCTTGCTACCAGCCCCGCATTATCATGGGCCAGAGTGATGAAGCCAACAGAGTAACTGATAAACTGCCTGGGAAGTATCTGAAATACAAACATTAGAAAAATAACACATCTCAAGGAAATTAGCAGACCTACTCCCTGGTTCTGTAAGGTAACTAAGAGAAAAGTTAGGAGGAATCTGTGCTCCATCACATGACTCTTTTCTCAACCAGAGAAAAGACTGGGTTGTTTTTTTAATTTTTACCTTGTTGTTTTCTGCAGTGTTTAGGATCAGACCTACAGTGTTACACATGCATGCCAGCACTGAGCCCGAGCCCCGCCCCGTCATGTAAGATGTTTTATTCTGTGTGACTGTGGATGCACATGGAACAGTGCATATGTGAGTCACTTTTCTCCCTCTACCATGTATGTGTCTGCGCTTAAACTCAAGTCGCAGGGCTTGGTGACACGGATCTCTACCCTTGACCCACTGAGTCATCTTGCTGGGGCACCCTGCCTTCTTTAAAAGCAAGTCTAGAGGTTAGGAAAACAACCTGGCATCTAGGTAAAGCTCGGGCTGAGTGAGCACTAGGACTAGTTACACACATAATTCAGGATGGGTGTGGCAGCCCACCTGCAAGCCCACAGGTTGGGTGGCAGAGGCAGGAATGCACAGGGCAAGCTGGCTATCAGACTAGAGAGTCAGCGAGCTCTGAGTTCACAGGGAGACTGGCCTCGGTCTGCAAGGCAAAGAGCAATCAAGGATGACACATGATATCACCCTCTAGCTTCTCCACACACATGTATATGCACCCTCATACACATGCCCCCACATACATACACACATTCACACACACCACATACACGAGCTAAAAACAAAAAGATAAGTCTAGTACTCAGAATGGAAAGCACTGGTCTTAACTGTTGTCACATGCTCTGACGGGATTGTCTCCTCAGTGCATTCCAGGGTCATTATGACTAACTTGTGACCATCTGGGCACAGGATGTATGTGTGGTCTAGTAAAACAGCCAAGAAGCAGAGTGCGGCCTGCAGACAGACCTGGGGCTCTGTGCAAAGGGAAACACAGGCACTGCAGTCACCTCTCCCTGCTTCATCAACATTGTCCTGAACCTGGTCATCCCATGGGGTGACCAAGGTCCTGTCAGCTGTCCTTCCACGTGGAGGTCAGGATGGGGATGCAAGGTCCTGAAGTCATACATATGTCTCCTGGATCAGTGGTTTCTTCTTGGTTTCCAAGTGTGCAGCCTGGTAGATGCTTTCTGTTGTAATCACCTGGGTGCTCTGGACCAGATGGCTGTGACCACAGCCTAGTCCTTCCCAAGGGATCAGTGGTTTGTAGCTCTATGGATAAGCTAAACATAAAGGCTGTCAGTTACCAGCACCTTCTATGCCTTCCCTAAACTGTAGTGGCAGGAGGCATGGCGTCTCTTTACAGTTGCTCACACTTACCAACCCAGCGTTAAGTGCTCAACAAGCTCTGGCAACAGGGTCCACCATCTTCCCTGTGGAATTTGTTACGGGCCTGGAAGCCCATTATTCCATTTTTCGGCATGTAAACATTCAGTATACCACACAGTAAACATCCCTCTGATACAGAAGAGCAAATGGAAAGAAGAAACAGGAAGTGGGAGAAGACCAAGACAAAGGAAGTATAGAGGCTAGCATGAGGCAAGATAAAGCTGCCCGACCGACCAGCAGCACCAGTGTGCCTGAGAGGCTGCAGGGGCAGCGGTCTAGCAGGAAATGCTACCACTGATTCTATACCACTGAGCCCGTTTTTCACTGTGTCACCAATGGCTGCTATCTGAGTACCTGATGGTATTTTCAAGAATTTATTGTTTTTTTAACTGTATATATTTGGACTTTGAAAAGATGCTAAATGGAGACATTAAATGAGGAGTGAGGGAAATCTACCCAGGAACTCAGGTAGTCAGGGTGCACAGTGGCAACTTTGGGAAACATAGGTTGCTAATACCTACACAAAAGCCTATGAAGTCAGTGAGCAGCATCAGCCTGTGGAGTCCTGCACAGGGGCTTGGGCTCCACCAACAGAAGCTCATACTCGGAAGAAAACGGGCATCTGGAAGCCATCCCTGTCACAGCGCTGTAGGGCCACAATGTCTTTTCCACGCTGAGCTAGCCCTGGGCTTCAGCTCTCCCACATGAATGCCAAGATTCTTCTGAATCACCTCACTGCCTACTGGTGCAGTAACAAGGAAAGGACAATCTTGGGACAGTGTGATGGCTCAGTGGGTAAAGATACTTGCTGCTGAGCCTAGCCACCTGACTTGGTGCCTGGGACCTCACATGGTGGAGGAACGGAACTGACAGGCTGTTCTGACTTCTACTCATATGCCATGACATGTAGTGTTGAGACACTACAAATAAACATATTTTTAATATAGAAAGATAGAGGAGCCGTAGGGAGGCAGGAAAACGGGCACAAAAAGGACCTAAGACCTGAGTGGCAGCAAAATAAAAACAATTTGGAGGGGCAGGCCACCAGGGCCAGTGGCTGCCGTGCAGGGTGGGCTTCAGTACACGTGTCCAGGGCCCAGTGGCTGCCGTGCAGGGTGGGCTTCAGTGCACGTGTCCAGGGCCCAGTGGCTGCCGTGCAGGGTGGGCTTCAGTGCACATGTGTCCAGGGCCAGTGGCTGCCGTGCAGGGTGGGCTTCAGTGCACATGTGTTACATATGTCATCTTTGAGGAAAACCCTTCCTGAGAATGCACGCGAGACGAGAGCCTGTTCCACACATGCTCCACCTCCGAGTCATGTAAGATGTTCATAGGAGTCCCCCTCATCTTACTGATTAAGTGACAAGGTCATACTGATGACATTGGAGTGAGCAAGAAGGAGACACTTTTCAGACTCTGTGAGGACCTGTGTCTAGGCCCACCGGCATGTTAATGGCAGATCACCTTCTCACTCTCGGGGAGAAATAAACCCCACAATATAACCAGCCTCAGGGCATCTTTTCAGGGAGAGAAAGAGAGAGGCACCAGAGCATTGACTCCCCAGTCACACCAGCAAGGAACTAGCAGGGCAGAGGCTGTTCCGTCGTGTGGCGTGGCCTTTCACATCTGGTGCTGGTAGTAGCACCCAAAGCAACGTTTACTGGCACCTTTCTGACTTAGCTTTAGGGAGGTGACCAGACAGGAAACGTGAACCAAGATGACGATGCCAGGAGTGTGAGCACTTCCACCCTGGCTTAGAAGGGCAGCATGGGTTTTGAGTGTCAGCAGCACAACTTGCTGACTGTGCACACCTCCTGCTGAGTCCTTAACCTCCCTATCTCCAATGCCTCACTTCTACAGTAGGGTCAATAACAATTCTGCCTTCGGGAGTTTGTTGGGAGAGAAATGGTGAAATAATGCAAAATGCTTTGCGTGGTACTGAACATGGAGAATATTGTTTTTGCTATTGCTAACAAGTTATGAAAAGTTCTTGGTGGGCAGGAAATGTCAACATTCTTTCTTCCCATCTAAGGGAAAGGGGCACAGGCAAGCGCAGAGGAAAGCAGCCAATCAGAAAGCCTGTCAAGATGCGATGGCTATTTGAGTACACATTTTCTTTTTTCTAGGCTGTAATCCACAGACTTGACAATAGCAGGAACTGATGATCCCGCTGAGTGTCCTAACAAGATGCTGTCCCTCCCAGCACAGCTGCTCGCTAAGGAAGAAGCTACACCCATTTCCACAGGACAATGCAGAACAGACCAGTGTTTGGTTTATTAAAACAAAACAGGAAGGGCAGCATCCACCCATCTGCTCCCATGCACATCTCACAGGTAAGGCAGACTATTCTAGGGTACCCTACTTCCTCTAATGGGAACTAATTCATTTTTACCTAGTTAAACTTTCTTGACCGGTTCAGTCCGCCCAGTGCCACTGAAGCCATGAAAGAACATGCTAAGCTAGCTCCTCCCTTCCCACTCCCGTTTAGACCAGCCCCCTTGCTTCCATGAATTTGATCACTCAAACCATGTGTCTGGCCCACTGCTCTCTAGCAGCTGAGCTTACAGCGGGCGGCATAGGAAAGCAAGCACTGGAGATGCTCACACAGACCTGAGGGACATCCCAGAAGCTACCTATGGCCACTACTGAGCTGCACACATGGGTTTTTCTTTGCTTCTCCTAAAGGATTTAGTACATTCCTCGTGGGGGCAAAGCAGTGATGCACAGGGATCCACTCAGCTCTTGCTCAGCCTCCTGTTTCCTGCTCAGACTGTCCAGTGGATTCCCTACCTCTCAGACTCACTCGGATCTCTAGCTAAAGACAAGTCTTGTCATGGACAAGCCTTTTGGTGATGCCACGGCTGCCAAGACACAGGAAGGTCTCTGGAAGTCCTTCCTCACCACTATGCTTCTGTTCCGAGGAGCTACCTGGCCTCTTGCTGAAGCAAACTCTGCAGCAGAAGGCAATGTGGTATACTGTGAAGGAGACACTGGGGACCTAGGTGCGCCGGAACAAGAACAAGTGCCTTGGAGGAGAGGGAAGGAGAGGCCTGGGGCTTTGCTTGCTCAGGGATCTGCATCATCTCCTATGACAAGGCCAAGCCACAGTACCCTGTTTTGAGGATATAAACCAAGCCCCAAAGATAAATAAAGTGTGTGGGCTTAGAACTATGGAAAGAGAAAGATACAGAAACTGATGTCAAATTTAAGCATTTACACACTCCCTTTTTTAGAAAACCATTATAAATAGGGTATGATTTGAGAGAAGTTGAAAAAAAAAAAAAAAACCAAATGAACTGTTTACCATAGCCAGTAGCACCGTTGAGAAGGGATGTTTATTCACCTGATATAAACCACCCAGGATGAGAGCCTGGAGCCACCACATCAGAGGCTCCTCAGCTTCTCAGTATCTAATTAGTCATGATGCTGCTACTGATGGATAATTACAAGTTAGCCCCAAAGTTAACTGACAAGACCAGAAGAAAAAAACAACCCGGATTCCCTGGGTGAGGCAAAGCGGAGCCTATTGTGGTGATTTCCAGATCTGAGCCTCGGTGCTGCTGAGTTACTTTACAGCTTCCTCTGATTATGCCAGCCCACAGGAAGCACATTAAGGAAGCCCGTGAGGGCTGATAAAGCTCTCCACATATTTTAATGGGAGCTAAGGATCAACCTCACGAGAAGCATGCAGCTCCCTCCACAGAGTCCCATCTACTTTCTCTGCGTGTTCATGTGCGTGCACTCATGCATGCATGTGCTCATATGTGTAGACTGTATGTGTGTGCTTATATGTGTGTGCTTGTGTGTGTGCTCATGTGTTCTCATGCACATGTATGCTTGCATATTGTACCATGTTTGTGCTCACACATATATGTTCCTGCACATGTGTGAACATTCATGTGGGTGATGGCAAACAAGCGTTGGATGTGGCCTGTTGATTTTTCTGTCCTGTTTAAGTTAATTTCATGTGGAACCCGCTGCCAGTTTCACAGACAGTCTAAGGCCACTGGGGGACCCTAAGCCTCCAGGCCAGCTCTCTGAGGGGGCTGCTGATATAAACAGGGAAAGGCCAGGCTTGTGAAGAGTGGTGGATGCTCATGTCTGGGCTGTGTGCTCACTTTCTCACCACTCACGACAGGATGTTTGACCACAGCCACTTGGAAGCCACAGAGCTCTCCCAGGTCAGCATTTCATCGTGGGGATGGCATAAGAGCATTCAGAGTGGCTTGAGGGGGCTTGCTGTGATCTCAGAGGCTGACCAGGAAGCAGAGACTCCAGGCTAGAAGCATCAGACTGTAATTCCCAAGGCCCTCTCGAATATGGGATTCCCCTCCATATGCTGTGAATAAGTTTTATTACTATTGCTTAATAAAGAAGCTGCTTCGGCCTATGGCAGGACAGAATATAGCCGGGGGGGGGGGCAGAGTCAGGGAGACACCATGTAGCTGCCAAAGGAGGCAGATGCCATTTAACTGGCCAAGAAGCAAGAGATAACAAAATATGAGCCTTGTGGTAAAACACAAAATAATTGAAATGGGTTAATATAGGAGCTAGTTAGAAATACACCTGAGTGTTGTAATTAGTATAGTTTCTGTGTGACTATTTGAGTCTGGGCGGCCAGGAAACAGACGAGCAGCTTCCATGGTGGCAGCATGGGCAACTACATCCACATAGAACCTGAGAGAGCTTGAGAAGGGAGTTTAGACAGAAAAGAACAGAGTTAAGCACAACTTCTTGGTGGCAAGGTTTTTTTTTCAGATAGACTTTGCAGACTGCAAGGAGAGGTGCGGCTCTTTTAAGAAATGGTGGCTTCCTGGCTTCCTGGTTCATGCTAGGGTTTGTGAGCACAGTGAAAGGGCAGTGTCCACTTACACCTCTCCCCAGGGGCCCACTCCCCAAATAGATTCCACCAATGAGAAGTCCAGGACCCCACAGAGCAGTATCTCAACCTAGGGACAGAGAGCTAAGCTCCTGAGTCTGCAGAGGACATTCCACATTCAAAGCACAGCAGGGCCGGATGCTCAGCATCTCACGGCCCGGAAGCTGCCTTGATGCACAACCCTCTATGGGAAGCTACAACATCCATGGCTCACCAGCTGTGCAGGAGACACACCCTGAGGCACATGCTGCTGTGTCAGAACTTCGGAGAGATGGGGAAAGGCAGCAGGGTGCTCTGCTGTTAAACCTCTGTCAGAGTTAGCTTCAGCAGTCAATCTGAAACAGACCTAGAGTCATCTGGGAAGGAGCCGCCTCACCTGAGGAACTACCTCCATCACAATGCACTGTGGACATGTCTATGTGACAGATTTTTTTTTGATCATTGATTGATGCAAAAAGGTCTGGCCCACTGTGGGCTGTGCTACCCCTGGGCAGGTAGGCCAAGGCTGTACAAGAAGGAAGCTGAGACATGGGCTGGGGAGCAAGCCAGTCAGCAGTGCTCCTCTGTGGTCTGCCTCAGTTCCTGCCTCCAGGGTCTGCACTGAGTCAGTCCTGCCTCCTTTGATGATGTAACGAGCCCTTTCCTCCCCAAATTGTTTTTGTCATGGAATTGTATCACAGGTTCAGAAAGCAAACTATGACAATATCATGAAAGAGAAGAATACGATCGTCCTGAACCTCTTTCTGGGGCAAAGTCACTGTCCACACAGGGAAAGGGCTGTCCAGCACACAAAAGAGTCAAGACCACTCACAAGAAAAAAAAAAAAACATGGTGAATTATTCCTCTAATAAGGTTCTACAACTTCAGAAGGTGAAGCCTAGCTAGCAGACGACTGATGGGATTTATTGAAGGCTAGACTTATTCCAGGTTCTGGCCTGGTCTCTCTGCACACTACCCACCACGATGTGAAATGCTCCCACTGCCATGGACCAGCCTTTCCCTCCATGCCTTCTCCACCACGTAAACCTGCGCTCTCTGGAACTGTGGCCTACAATAAGCCCATTCTCCTTAAGCTGCGCTGGCACAGGTGTGAAGAAAGCGGTCAGTTCAGCTTAGCAAGCAGGCCAACACTCCTCTCCCTCACCATGGAACCTTTCCCCAGCCAACCCAAGGCTGCCAAGACCTTCACCACTCCCAGAACTCGGCACACTGAAATACTTAGTACTTCCCCAAATGCCTGGGTGCCAGACTGGCACGGTGAGTTTATTAAAGAATGAATACTTAACAAAGTGAAAGTGTTGACAACTGGAATTAGCTGAGTAGCAGATATATCAGTAAGGTATCAGATTTCAGGACATGGCAACCCCAGAGGCCAAGAGAAGGTGCTAGAGAATTCAGGGACAGGAACTCCCATGGGGTAGACCTGCAATGGTGGTGCTAAGAAGGCAGGGTCACCAGACGGACAACTGGAGACCCTGGAGACAGAGTGGGGGATGGGGTGGATCACTGGCAGCAGTCAGGCACAGGTGGTGCCCTGCAGGGCCTTCTATGAAACCAGGTAATGCCACAGGCAAGAGAAGGAAGCTAGGCCCTGGGGAGTGAGTGGTCACACAGTTGGGCTCAGAGCCTGTCTTCTGTGCTGTCCAGCCATAGAGTGTCTGCAGACATAGAGATCCAGAGAGCAAGTTCTCTCTAGTCATTAATTTAATAAACTGTATACAAGTGAGAAGTGACTCTTGGTCCCATCTCTGCCATTCAAGCACTCATGATTTTAGCAAGTTCTCACATTCCTCCACATTTGTTTTTCTGGAACTGTTAATCACTCTTGTCTTGGCTGCTCAGCAGCATTTGATCTAATGATGGTGAGAGCCCTGGGCAATGTCTTTAAGGTTAGGAAACAAGTACCTTGCATGCTTGCTAATTCCTCAAAAGAACTCTGGGCTGATGTTCCAGCCAAGCACCAGGGCGTGGGCAACTATTCCTTGCATTTATATGTAACTGAACAATGTCCAGAGAAGAGCAAGCTGCACACATTATCTAACATATGCAGTGTGGTGTGGTGTGGTGTGGTGTGGTGTGGTGTGGTGTGGTGTGGTGTGGTAGCATGCATTCCTTCAGTGTCTCCTCTGCCAGAAGAGGGTGGAGAACATGAGGTAAAGAGCCCAGTGCTTGGCAGCTGGAGGAAGAGCTCACCAGCTGCAAGTGTGGCCAGAACTTTTGCTACTGTGGGGAGGCAGCTAGATGCTTGGCTCCACTGCCACCCACAGTAGCCTTAGCAAAGCCACCAACACTCTCTGGACCTTAAGTCTTCATCTAGGAAACATTACTATCTCTCCAACCTGCCAGAATAAAACAAGCAGGTCTCCCCACTTGCTCCAGGCTTTCCACCCGCACCGACCTTCACCTTTCCCAGAATGGTAGACAACATGCAGGTCGGACAGAATGAGAGAAGTCACTGAAGGAGCCTTACAATTTGCCTTGTCTCCTCATAGTTTGGAGTAGGACATTCTGAGCCCCAGGTGCCCTGCACACCTGGAGACCAGGCCACCAGAGGCCACTGTTGGAACAGGATGTGCTGTAAGCCCATAGCTGCGCTGGTCAAGGAACCAAAGGCTGCAAGCCGGCAGAACACCACTTACTCATTCCGAGCCAGGATTCGCATATGCTGGGGTGTGCTTGGTTTCATCTTAGGCTGAACTGTTTGAGCTGTTCACACTGACACCTGTTTGTCTCCCCCAGAGCATGTTCTCCTGAGGGGAAACAGTTCCCTTGATGCCTGCCTCCTAGAGATGACCTTCTCGCTTCAAGTGTCATTTTGCTGTCAAAGGAAGAAAGTGCCTTTCCCCGTCATTCAGAGAATACCTGTACATGGCCCCCAGGCTTAGGCACTGGCATGGATTTCTGCAATCAGGTATGTCTTCTCTTTCTACTCTGTAAGCTACCCTTTCTACCCAAAAGCCACTATCCGCTATCAGCAAATCTCAAAATCACACAGAAGAGGCATCTTTGTTATCCATATGAAAACATGCCAGTGTGTCACACGGCCACTCATCTGAACACTCAGTCATGACACAGGAGAGGCAGCAGCTTGTATGAAACTGAGCCTCCTTGAGAACAGACTGGGCAGGGCTACCTGCTGGATCTCAGGGGCCTGATCCTACACACGGGATAGAAAGCCCAGGGTTCAAAGGTGTTTCTATATATCCAACAAGCACCGAGTTCAAACTCTGTAGGAAACACCGAAGAAACAAGGATGGGGCCAACCTTGCTGTCTTGTGATCTAAGCGGAAAGAAAGATAGAAGCACCACAAAAACTAGAGGAGAAAATCATCCCACGCTGGCCGGCCAGCAGCGTTCTCATAACCCTCAACCGACTTGTCTGCTATGGGAAGGCTTCTGGGGGGTCGTGGCTGACAAGCCTAAGAAGTAGCATGAATTCTGAAGGGCTTCCTGCCTTCAGCATGGAGTCCCCCCCTGAGCTCGGCCCCAGTGGTGAAGCGGCTAGGAAAGAAAGCTCACCGTTATGACACAAGGCAAGAAGAACCCACCACATTTTGTCATTGCCCGACATTCAAGGTACTGAATGCCCTTTAGAGTCCTTTCACTGCTGTCTGAAAGCCAGAGACAAGCCAGCTCTTCTCTGGAAAGTTAACCTACGACTACAGAAGGCTAGTTCTTGCCCGTTCTCTTAGCCCAACACTGTTTATTTCTTTGGACACCAGCTTCACCTGTCTCTTTATCCCCTCTGGCTGGTTATAGCCAGTTTCACAGCATACTGTCCACCTAGAGCTCTGCTTTCTATAGACGTTCCCTGTCCCAAGATAAGCCCAGCTTGATGGAGGGATGGTGTGAACTAAAATTATTTGGGAGGGTTTGGGGGCTCATTCTCATGTTCGCTAAGATTCCTATTTCCACCACCCAGGCAACCCACCCTCCTATTCTATCATAAGGAACCTCCACAGGTAGACCTGTGTTCAGATAGGACAACCACTGAAGGACAACATAGGTGTAAATGCAAGTTGGGCCAAATATAGGGAGTACACACCCCTTTCCAACTCCCTGAATCTACAAACCACTGAACTACATCATGAGGAAGCCAATCATCCAGGAGTGTGGGGTGGGCATGAATGAGCTCTACAGGGTTCTAGAATGCTCCTTCTACAGCTAACCACTTCACAGAGAAGAAAAACAGAGCCAGGAGATGTGCTGCTGGCCTTAGTGACTCTGTTTACACACCAAGGGGAATGAAGGTCTGCACCCAGCCCCGGGCTGACTACAGCCAGAACTCAGACCCCAAATGCAGCCCAAGCAAAATGTCTTTGACATCCCTCCCCCAACCCAATCAATCAGGAATAGTTGATTTACTTACATATAACCCAATGCCAAACTCCCAAGTCAAAAGAAAGCACTGGGCCAACAGGACGCTTACCCTGCCTCAGGAGCTCTGGAAGCAGAAGTGCTCTGGCTCTCCCCGTGGCCTCTTGGCTTGCTGCTGCGGCTCTTAGAGCTGCTCACATTCCCTGTCCCCAGGGATGTCCTACTGTGGGCATGGGCTGTAGGGCCATCCTCATATCCATTCAACAGGCGCTGGTCAGCTCGGGTTCTTGTCCTCGTCGGCCGGCATCCCTCTGATTTGTCCTCACGCGGTGCTGAGACATCTCGAGCTGGCTTGTATCCATGAGAAATCAGGAGATCTTCCACACTGTACATGGCGCAGTGTCATCAGAGCTCACGCGGCTGAACCATCATGGCGGCAGGACCCATCACTGGAAGGGCAACCAAGAGCTGCCTTTATGAGTGCCCACAGCAAAGCAGACACCCACCCTCCTCAGGCCTCCACTGGTGAAGGGAAACTCACTGTGGCCACAGAAGCAATTGTTAGGAAACATATCTGGCAAGCATGCAGATGTGATGAAGTTGCCTGCTCCTGCCAATGGGAATTCTCCCTGGATCCCACACTGTTCTACTGACCACTGGGTACATGCCCTTAGAACACAAGGACAGAGATATCTCTGTGGTCAGCTTGGGGGTGATCACACTTTGTAGGTCTGTAACTGTGCATGGTGTCCCTCTAGATTGTAGAAAGCCGGAAAGCTCTGGGCGCTAGTGACCTCAGAGAAAATTTCCTGTCACCATTCCTGACACTACTTTGTGACTTTCACAGATTCACAGATGGGACGTTCACATATACAATCAGGAAGGATTCAAGGAACAAGTATTTGTTCAAGTCAGCTTAGCAAGGACCTTGGCTAAGCACTAGAGAAAAGAGGTTGTAGCACAACTCGGGGCTGTGAATGTGAATGTGAAGGTGAATGTGGAAGGCGGCTATTTAGCTAGGGTTTTGCTGGCTACATCCCCAGCATCCAGCAATTAATATACATTCTGGAAATCCTTGTAGAATGGATGCATGAATGAGAGAAGAGGCACTGGGGCAACATTTTGAAGACTAGTTAGAAGCTGGATAGATACACTGCATTTGTCAATACAGAAGTGGGAAACTGGGCATTTAAAACGGACTCTGGGCATGATGACCTCAGGAGTAAAACCATGTCTTAGAGACAGACTACTGGTGACCCAGGGTAAAGGGTCCTTATCTGTGAGTATGTGTCTTCATACAGAGATGGTTATATGTATCCCTTCCTCAAGAAATATCCATGTGGGCCACTGTCCCACTGGGGTTTGGTAAATAAACCCAACATCCCTATGTGCCCACAATTCAGAAAAAAACCTTTAATGTGCTAACAACCCACGCTAAGGCATATGTGTCTTTCAGAAGAGCTCCAGCTTTCAAAGTGACCTAGGATGACTGAGGTCAAGGGATCTCTGATGTTGAAAGTCTTACCTGTTTTACTCTCTGGGGCCTGCAACACACAGGTAGGAGTAGAGTCTGGCTTCAGTGCTCAGGGCTGAGCCCCCAGCTGACCCACAGGCCTTACCCATAACCCCAAATGCCAAGCGGACTCATGGAAGACTTCTTCCCCTTGCGTGTACCCTTCACCTTTACCCAGCGTGGCCTCTGCTGTTTCCACAGCCACGTGAGGCACGGACCCTTCTCCTACAGGTCCCTGTGCACTGTTATTCTAACACCTATGTTTGGCTTGATTCTTTGAAGTCGCTTTCCATTTAAAAAGGAATGGGCTGCCTCAAAAGGTAGCAGTTTACTCCAGACACATTAACTGCAGTGGCCGCAAGATGGACCAATGAGGCGAACCCATGGGCCAGGGAAGTGAAGTACACCTTCCACGCTGCCGTTCTTGCTCTAGACGTCTGCTGGAGGAGGCCACCAGGAAGCTCTGTGTGTTTGCATCTAGTGAGCTTTTCTGTTGTTCCCATATTCTTCCAGGGTCTGCACCCTAACAGGAGCTAACCACTTAGTGAAGGGACTTGTGTCCCAGGGAGTTCTGTCACTGGGAAGAGGAGTCTAAACAGAAGCTATTGCAGATGGTCTGCCCCAGTAGCCGAGGTGGAGGGTGGATATGAAGTGGCTGTGACATCACGAAGACCCGTGTTTTCCTGTATTAGAGTGCCTTAATAGCAAGCCCATTTTCTCATATGCATACTGCTACTTACCCCAAGAGAGGCTAGGTGGCCCAAGCAGGACGCTGCTGACTTAACTACTGCTGCTAGATTTCATGGCACCCTGTGGAGATCACAGGACTCAAGGGTAACCCGGCAAGCTGACCCAGGGAATGCCTCATGGGGTCTTCCGTCACAAGCTCTTCCCTAGTTTGGTCTTGTACAACTTGGACTAAGCCAAACAAGTCTTTTCATTAAAACAAACTTTGTAAGGCAGCATACACAAAGAAGAAAAACTGGGTCTATAAAAATTCTCTTTTCTTGTATAAAAGGTTTTATGCTGAGCATGTAATTAACATTCTAAGAATAGTTAAGATAATGCAAACTCTGGGAATTTCATTCCTGTCTTCTAAAACATTTAAAGGCAGGTGAAGTGCACTGGAGTGCTGCCTGCTCTTCCAGAGGACCTGACACTGCACACACACGTGTAAAACACAAACATAGAAAACAGCTTAAAAAAACACTTAAAAAAATAAAGGCAGAAATGGATGGAAATAGAAAACACCATCCTGAGTGAGGTAAGCCAGACCCAAAAAGAGGAACATGGGATGTACTCACTCATATTTGGTTTCTAGCCATAAATAAAGGACATTGAGCCTATAATTCGGGTTCTTAGAGAAGCTAAATAAGAAGGAGAACCCAAAGAAAATCATATAGGC
>NW_026067958.1:7816740-7882343 GCF_014885135.2 Alexandromys fortis | reverse complement strand
GGGGAGGCGGCGGTGGGGAAGAGACAGAAATCTTTAATAAATAAATGAATTAAAAAAAATAAAGGCAGGCGTGGAACTCTCAAAATTTGGGAAACAGAAGCGAAAGGATCTGTGCATGTTCAAGGTCAACTAGAAAGAGAGAGAGAGAGAGAGAGAGAGAGAGAGAGAGAGAGAGAACAAGCAAAAATCCCAGAGAACAAACATTACATTAAAAAAAAAAAAGCCAGAAATCAAACACAACACTGAGTGGAAAGGAAGGTCAGGTTCAGCCCCAAATACCCTTTGTTTACCTCTATTGGTCTGGTTTAAATTATGCTTTCATGAGATGGGACCAAAAAAGAAATGCTTATTAGCATGCAGGCTCTCATTTAGGTGGAGAAGGAGGTAAACCAGAGCAGCAAGAGTGCTGAGGAGTCAGGGTTTTCTCTCTGGGCTTTGTGACTCACGTATGAGATCTAGTTTATATCTTACTATCCCACTGTTCCCCTTGGGAATGCTTGTGACCAGCTAGGAACTGTTCAAAACACCCTCTTGTAGGTCCACAATACATTTCTATTCATAGTTAATTTATTCTTTACTCTCCTTGCCCTTTAACCCCAATAAACTCTCTCTACAAATCACAAGAAAACCTTGCTTTATGTGGCTCGAGAAATGGCCCAATAGTCAGAAGCGTTACTGTTCTTTCAGAGGATCCAAGTTTGCTTCCTGGCACCCCAAGAGGAGGCTGCAAGGAACTCCAGCTCCAGGAAGTCTGACAGTCTCTTTTAGACACATGAGCACATGTGCGCGCGCACACAGACACACACATTAAAAAATAATAAATCTTTAGAGGTAGAGAGAGATGGCTCACTAGTTACACGGGAGCTTACTGACTTTCCAGAAGACCTGAGTTCAGTCCCCAGGATCCATGTTAGGTGGTTCACAACTGTCTGTAACTCCAGCTCCTGGGGATCTAACACCTCTGGCTTCCAAGGGTACCTGCACTTACATGCATATACGCATCCACACATACAAACACGCATACACATAGTTAAAAAACAGACACACTTTTAAAAATAGTAATAAATCTGAGAGGGGGGAGAGAGAGGGGTAGGGAGAGAGCGATAAAGAGAGAGAGAGAGAGAGAGAGAGAGAGAGAGAGAGAGAGAGAGAGAGAGAGAGAGAGAGATTTGCATTGTAAGTAAGTGTGCAAGTGTGCAATCTTGGGCACCTAAGGGATAGAGTGGACAGCCTGTGTGTGTCTGCCAGGTGACAGAGGCTGCACTAGCTGTCTGGGAAACTTATTTCCCTTTGAATTCCCAGGAAGAACCTGATGCAGGCAAGGCTATTTCCACTTCACAGATGAGAGTACCGAGGTTGCACATCCAAGGTTGCACAAAGTCTAAATGGCAGCCCTTATGTCTGCACAGGTCTGTCTAGGATGGCAGTCCCACGACTCGTTTAGATCCCTCCATAAATATCTCTCTCCTCCCCATTAACTAGCTTCCTGGTTTACAAAATAATGCATGAACACAAACAAGGAAAGAAAAAGATGTGGGGCCTCAAGTTTACACCTAAGTGTTTAACAAGAAATCCTGATTTACTGTTTAGGTGAAGGTGGCTTTGCCGTTCTTTACACATGTTGTCCCTTTGACTGAGTACTCCACGGCAACACTAGTGTTAATTTGTAGGCAAGCGACAAAGTGAGTTACAGGCCGCTAAGTCACAGTGGGTTTCAGGTTCTTCCTAAGTAGCCCATTATGTAAAAACAAAAAGCAGATAAGCCAGGAGAACGTCCAAACCAAATGAGCAAGGGGCAGCAACAAAGACCTTGCATTCTTAAAGAAAAAGAAAACAACTGCTACCTGCAGTGCTGACTATCTGGACTCTGCACAGCTATGGGAACTGCAAGTGGCCTGGGGAAGGACAGAGTGCTCTTTGGTGGACCTGATAGGAAGAGCAGAGGAAGAGTTAGAAAGTCCTCTGATGTGCAGAGGAAAGGATGGGAAAGAGGGCACAGAAGTAAGCTTCTGAAAAAATGCCAGGTATGTCTTGGTGTGACTAGGACAACAGTCAACTCATTTGTAGAAAGTATTTCTGTTTCAGAAGACAACAAATAATTTGATTTTGATGCAGCTCACCTTTCTTGGCTAGTTTTATGTCAACTTGACACAAGCTAGAGTCATCAGAGAAGAGGAAGTCTCAATTAAAAATGCCTCCTTAAGGTTGGATTGTATCAAGCCTGTAGGGCATTTTCTTAATTGGTGATTGAGGGGGGAGTCCATTGTGGATGAGGCCATCCCTGGGCTGGTGGTCCTGGGGCTGGGATTTTAAAATAGATGAATTTTTAAAAAAGGAGAAGAAAGTAGGCTGAGCAAGTCATGGAGGGCAAGACAGGAAGTAGCACTCCTCCATGGCCTCCGCATCAGCTCCCACCTCCAGGTCCCATGCCACTTGAGTCCCTGCCCTCACTACTTTAGCTGGTGCACTGGGAATGAAGTAAGCTTCTTCCAGTCAAGGTGTTTCATCACAGCAATAGTAACCCTGACTAAGGCACCACCCATTCACCACAATTTCCTTTTCCTCCCAAATTACTATGTATTATTATTTTTTATCAAAAGACCAGTTTTGTCCCTTTCAAAGAACCCGAGTGAAGCCACTTAGACCAGTCAGTCATTCTTCTATGGGTCACAACTCCTATGGGGTCGCATATCAGTTCATTAACAGTACACAGTACAGCTCATAACAGTAGAAAAATTAGTTATGAAGTAGCAACAAGATAATTTTATGGTTGGGTGATCACTACAGCATGAGGAACTGTATTAAAGGGTGGAAGCATTAGAAAGGCTGAGAACCATTGACTTAGACCAACTTACTGTGCTAGATTTCTGAGTTCTATATCACCTGTGTCCTTAATATTCAAATGACTGAATTATAAAATCGGAAGCCGCTGTTAATAATGCCATTGCATTAGGATGGAGCTGTGCTTCCCAATCCCACTGTCCCTGAGCATGCAGTGGGGTGTGGGTAAAATGAGAGAGAGAGAGAGAGAGAGAGAGAGAGAGAGAGAGACTCCATGCCAGTGTGTGAGCTGTGCATCAGAGTGTATGTGTGTGAGACAGAGTCTGTATAAGAGAGTGTGTCTGTGTTTAAGAGTTGCTTTTCTGTGTTTGGTGTGTATGCATTTGGTTTGTTAGAGAGAGTTGTATGTGTATGAGTTGGGTGTTTTGCCTGTGTGACTTGTGTTTGAGTTGTATGTATACGTGTGAGATGCGTGTGTGTCCAGATGGAGCCTGAAAAGCAGAGCTTTGGATCCCTAACAGAGCACACTGGACAAGCAAGCTGATGTACTGAGGTTCTTCACAGCTCTGGAAAGCTTGACCCCCCTCCAGCCTGTCTCTCATATGATGAACATTACATTATTTCCTAGTCAGCTGACCACAGAAAAGTAGGGAAAAAAAGAATAGCTAAATAGGTCATGTGCAGCTAAAATCTCTGACCTTGGCCTCATTAGCACCCATGCAGAGGCCACCCAAGAGAACAGAGGCAACGGCCACACAGTGAACAGAACATTGTTTCTACAACCAGCAATTCTTCATTCCAAATAGCACACTTGTTCCAGCCCTTATTCCTCAAGGTCTGTGTTTAGCAGTGGGTATGAAGGACACTGGAGAATATAGAGACAAACCCACGCGGTCACACCCTCCACGGTGATGATATTATTTCCAGTATGCTAAGTCCCATCACTTGGAGTACAGTGGTAAACAGATGCCATTTAATTGTTATCAATTTCTTCTCCCTTCTCATTTGTAAAAATAACATTTTTATTTTCATATTTGTAGTCATAAATCTTCCCACGACAGTAAGGGGAGTGAAATATCAATAAACTCATTGCCAAAACAAGAACCTTTCTTTTAAAAGTTTGCTTAGAACATGACCTGAACATGAACATGAAGAGATGATGTGGGAGTGATTTCTTATTAATAAAGAAACTGCCTTAGCCCATTTGATAGGCCCACCCATAGGTGGGTGGAGTAAACAGAAGAGAATGCTGGGAGAAAGAAGCTTAGTCAAGGAGTCGCCATGATTCTCCCACTCCAGACAGACACAGGTTAAGATCTTTCCTGGTAAGCCAGCTCGTGGGCTACACAGATTATTAGAAATGGGTTAGATTAATATTTAAGAGCTAGCCAATAAGAGGCTACAGATAACGGGCCAGGCAGTGTTTAAAAGAATACAGTTTCCGTGTAATTATTTCGGGGCATAACCTAGCCATGCGGGCGGCCAGGTGCCGGGGACGCAGCCCCGCCGCTCTTACCGCTACAAAGAGATAAATACCCAAATACAAATCTGAGAGAAATTCACTCATCTGAAATCAAAGAAACCAAACCAAATTGCTAAAGATATAAAAAATTAAACCAAATTGTGACCATTCACACCCCAGATTAGCAAAATTTAAAAGTACATATTTTTATTTAGGTGTATGTGTGTTTAGAGCACCAGAAGGGGGTGTCAAGTAGTTGCAAGTCACCTGTTAGGGTGCAGGGGACTGACCTCAACTCTGGGTTCTCTGCAAGAGCAAGACAGTCTCCAGACCACTGAGCCATCTCTCTAGCACCAAACATTTGTGAAAGGATATTTGCTGTTGCTGAGGGCACAGTAATCTGTGTGTTTTGAGTGTGTGGGAGGGGTGTGTGCAAATGGATAGTTCCTTTCTCAACAGTGCTTAGGAGCCCCACCGGATGGTACCTGCCTTTAATCACAGCAGTGCAAGGCTGAGCCAAGAGGTTTGACAAGTCAACCTAGACCACACAGCTAGATTCTATCCCAGCAAGGCAAAACAAACAAATGATGAGATAATAAGTAGTAAGAGCTCTGAAATTCTATGGACTGATAGTTTCACTTCTTGGGACTCATCCTAATGACATAAGCAGAGGCCCATACATATACATCTAATGCTATTTATATAGTTTTACTCACGATAACATGTTGAATTAGATGTTTGTTTGATGGGACATTAAGTACATTGGGGGTTGAAGTTTGCACAAACAAACATGAATAAAATTGTATGTCCAGGTATTTGAGGCACAGAGAAATGTCACATCTGACATGGGTGTGGAGAACTGAACTTGGATCATTGGCAAGAACAGTAAGTATTCTTAACTACAAAGCCATCTCTCCAGCCCAATATACTACTTTATCATTAATCAGCACTCATGAGCAGTTATCACACTTACTACATTGTAACTTAAATTTTATCAGTATAAGCTATTAGTTTAATATATTGTCAACAAGTAGTAATGGAATTCCTAAGGCTTACCCCTGACAAAGCTTTAATAACCTGGTAAGTGAATGGTTGTTTGTCTCTTTCTAGTAATCTTTGGTTTGTATTCTAGTTTAAACCCTTTTCAAGCAAAGGCTGTCGTAGGTAGAATTGTGCAGGTGGGCGCCTTTGAAAACACAGTTCCCGTCAGGGAGAATCAATGGCCATCAAAGGAATGTCGTAGGAGGAATGAAGGAATGGTAAATGACACGAGGCTCTGGTCCCACCTGCCAAAGGCTCCTGACCTGCTCCTGAAGCCTCAGTCCCACGCTCGGATGATGGGATCCATCCTAACGGCTCCTTAGACAATGCTGCTCTCTAAGGATCCCCCAAACTCCACAGCTGGATCCACTGACATTCCACGCTCCAGGTGTCACTGGCCCCTTAAACTACTGGCAGCTCAGTGCAAGTATTTGCTGCACTGACAACGTCTAGGTCTAATGTTATGATTAATAGATAACAAAGTGCCTTCTTTAAGTAAGGGGTAAACAGCCAAGCCAGAAAACAAGCCAGAATGGTGTATGTTGTTAGTGGCGTGCGCATGTGTAGAGCTTTCTCCCCGAAGAAGAACTGTGTGTTTTATCACGAACAATGGGCCGTCATTTCCCTCTCTAATCTTAATTATTAAATAGCTGCACAGCTCCAGTTTAAGTCCTGAGACAAGAAGTTCTCACGAACTTGTCCCCATGTTGTTCACTGTGGAAGCCATGAAGAGCATATGCACTCTGTGAAGCGATGGCTTTGGTAAGACAGGCATCACTGACCTGACTTTTCTTCAGGTAGCAAGGGCAACAAAACAGATGGGAAACCAGGCTAAAATAACAAGCGGTCTTGGCACACTGTTAATGGTGGGCAAGAGAGTGGCAGGGGGAACACAGTGTCAGATGCCATGTGCTTCAGGGTTTAAACAACCATCGCCTCTCCTAACCCCATTTCCTTCATCTCCACTAGGGTCGGGGACACACACACCTCCAAATTCTGTGTCACACGAACAGAACTTTGGTTACTCCACTGCATTTTTATGAGACTCTAAGTACCTCATTGACATTTCTTTATGATTACAAGTTATTAAGAAAAGATAAAAAGCAAGTAAGATTTTTCTTTTTAATATTCTGTTTGAGGGGAATGTAAAATCTGCAATAGTTTGAAACTTTCTAATTTTATCCCATTAGCATAAGCCAACTGTCCCAGGAGAAGCTTCTATTAAACTTATTGTTATTATTACTTTTTTAAAATTTAAAATACCTTTAGAATAAAAAATCAACATATTCTAAAAATGTGAAGGCTCAAATTATTTCATGTAACTTTTACTTACTAAGAGTCATGAAGTTATTTCAAAAGAAAGAAAAGGTTCCTGGTGACCTCGCGGTGATAATGGAGCGGCTGATGCGCCACCTCCCCCAGAATACGCTCGCTTCCATTCTTTCTTCTTGACTTCTTCAGCCAGCGAGTACCTTAGTGCCTGCTCACAGCAGTATGACGGCGCAGAAGAGCCAAGCTTTGTCAGTTATACTATACAGGAAGAGCCAACCACAGCCAAAGACTCCCAAGAAAGTGGTCTGACAATAAATCTTTGTGTATCTAAATCACATGCTCTAAAAGTTGTCAGAAAATATAGTTATAGAAAGTAAAGGTAATAAATACATTTTAAGTAAGATCCTCCAAACGCAAATTAATAAAAAGGGGGTGGGGGGCTGTGTTTAAAGTATGTAGTAGAGTCAGAAGGTGGGTCTTCCTTTCCCTGGCCTCTGGCTTTAAGAAACTAGTATCTCCCAGCATCCCAGCATTCATCACGCTAGCCAGGCTCTGGAAGCCAAGGCTCCACTAGGAAGATAACCCTTCCCACCCAAGAGGTGAAAACTAACATCTGTTACAACCTAGAGAAACTGCAGCAAGGATTTGGCCACAGTCTGGGGGAGGGGGGACTTCAGAGATAAAGTCTTGGCTTATCAAGTAAAACCCACACAGAACAATCGTTTCAGCCCAGCACTATGTTCTGAACTCTCCAGATTAGTTACCGTCAAGTCTCGCCAAGCTCATTAAGGCAGAAACTGGCCTCCGACCATGCTCCCTGTCTGCTGCTTCCAAAGGAGACGACTCTCCCAGCAAGGACAGGGGACCTGCAGGAGCCACTAACTCCTGGGCTTTGGTTGCTAACAGTAAAGATGGGGTTTATTTTTAAATTGCATGCCACAAAACAGATTTGTAGTATCTTTTCAGATTTGCTTTTTTTTAACTGAAATATTGACCCATTATCTATTTCCTTTGCATATCTCCAAAGGCTAGTTAACCTTTCCTAGTGAGGGAACAACATCCAGCAGGCCTCTGGAAGCCACGACCTCTCAGATGAGTTACCAGATAACTCGGATGAGCCTGTCAAGCCCTCCAGAGCTTGGGGCTGCTCAGGCATGGCCCATGTTCCAAGAGGTTGGAAAAACAAACTTTCCTCTCCCTACAACTGAGTTCCCTCACTACCCTATCTCCCTAAGTCCCTAGCGCCCTCTGGACCCTCACCTCCCAGTCTTGGCAGCAGAGGGTTTGCAGCAGGAATGTCCCACAGATTAAAGGCCTCTGTTCAACAAATATTTGCTTGCCCACTGCAGTAGGAGTGAAAGTTTGCCCCATGATGGTCTGCCTAGCATAACTGGGAGACACCTTCAGGAAGTTTGCCCAAGCGATGAGGAAGATTAGACCTACTATCAAGGTACGTCCAAAGATACAGAACATTGTGGAAAAACCAAAGAAAAATTTCAAACTCCCAATTTTACAGAAAAAGTCCAACACAACTCCCATGAAAAAAAAAAACCTTCACAAGACTCCCAAAGTCCTTTCTGTAGGTGTTCCTGTTATATTAGATGGCTTCGGTCCACCTGACAAAAGACTGGTTCCTTGAGTTTTAGTTACTTGGGCTGAATATACTTTTATCTTTTCTATCCTCTATGCAAAGCGTTTCAGGATGCCAGAATCCCACTACTCACCTCCCTCTCAGGGCTCCTCCCATCTTCTAAAGCTCACTCCCAATCCCTAGATATCTTTCCTTTCCGAGTCTGAAAAGACAAAATTCCAAAGAAAGAAAACACGAATCTGTAGGAGAAACAGATTAACTGTCCCGGACAGGAAAAGCCTGGAAGTTGTGTGGTCCAGCCAGAGCCAGCCACGCAGACTTGGGCAGACAGACCACAGCGGAGCACAGATGAGACCCGGCTGGGGCACCGCCAGGCTGAGCTGGCTGAAGTTCCCCGCTAGATATTTTCCTCCCTAAGAAGAACCCGAGGCTCTCTCAGCCTCTTCGGCCAGAGACCGGAGGCGGGAGGGGTGCGTGGAGGCCGGAGTCCCGGGTCACCGGCTGCGGGCGGGAGGGGGGGGGTGCGAGGAGACTGTGGCTGGCTGGTCTGGGCGTGGGGACGCGGGCGGCTCAGTCCCGTTGAGCCGCTTAGCGGACTGCCAGCCACTCCCCGGCGGGTGGCGGGGCCGGGCGGGGACCCGAGCGGGCGCGGCCACTCCCGACGTCCCATCGCCGGTCCCGCGGGCCAGGGCGTCGTGGGAACCGGGGTTGTCAGTCCTGGGATGGAGGGTCCGCCAGATCGCGGCACGGGACGAGAAAGAGGCCCACGCAAGACCCGCGCCCCCACGAGAGCCAACGCCACCCTGGCCTCCTCCCCGCGCCGGGCACCTGAACGGGGACCTCAGTCCGCGGGACGTGGGGCCGGGCTGCCACCCGCGGCGCGGGCGTCCCTTCACGCTGAGGCAGGGACCCAACAATGTCCGGGCTAGAGAAGTTGGGGGCGCGCGCGGGAGGCTGAGGTGGGGCCCGTGGGACGCCAGGGGGGTGAGCCGAACGCACAGCTGCCAGGACTTACCGAGCGGTCCCCGCATACTGTCCCGCGCCGCAGCCGCTGCCGCTTCGGCTGGCCTGGGACCAGCACGAGCCGCCCCGCCTGCTACTACCCGGCGGAGCATGCTCGGGAGCACAGCCGCACGCCCCGCCCGCCGCCCCACATCGCTCCGCCCACCGCCCAGCATCGCTCCGCCTACCTCCCCAACCAGGCTAGGTCCTCTGGGAGAACAGGCTTAGGGAGAAGGCTGCACCTGGACCCAGGCTGCGTGAACTTCAGAGACAGAGTTAGAGAACAGAGCAGCCTGCACACGGCTGCCCATTCTTACCCCTCGTGTTTGGACCATGTCAACCCTAGGAAAATGTACACACACACACACACACACACACACACACACACACTGGCACGATGGTGGGAAGCAGTGATAAGATAGCAGACTAGTCTTTTACAGACCAGGAGCCCTGGAGATCCACTGTTCCATCCTCTCCTGGGGGAGGTGAAGAGGGCAAGGATGGGGGTAGCGTGTGTAGGAAAGGATTTGCCACGTGCAGGGTGTGGACATAGAAGTCAGACCCCACTGAACACTCCTGACACCAACCTGGCCCCCCTTTTCACTCTTGCAACAGCAGACAGAGAGCTCAAACTGCTGTACAGACGTGCTGAAGTTCAGGCTCTGGAAAGCACAAAGAGGACATAAAATGGTAAACTTTGCCAAGGAGTGGGAAAGAGTTCAGGAACATTGGCTAACCCAGAGACCATTGTGTTGACACGTCTGTCTAGAGCCATCATGCAGGGACGAGTTTCTTCCGTGGTTCTGGTGAAGGCTGGATGTCTCAGCAGCCCCACTGTGATGACGGACTTCCAGGGAGGGCCTCACCAGCTTCAAATTTCTGGTCTGCACTGGAATCCTGAAGAAGTGGGTTCTAACACCAGCAAAGAAATAGATCAAGAACAGAACAGAGAACTGCCCAGTGAGAGGGAGGGCACGCATGCGAAGAGCAGAACCCTCCTTCCTCCGTGGCCTTTATTCCGCCTGCTACCAGGAGCTGTGTCCAGATTCAGGGTGGGCCTTCTGACCGCTAGTGATCCAATCAAGAAGAATCCCTCACAGGTGTGCCAGCTGCTTGAGGTTTAGTTAATTCCACATATAGTCAAGTTGACAACCAAGATTAGCCTTTGAAGATACCCATGAGTACCTCTTTTCTAAGATACAATCACATAGACTCCATTTCCAAAGACTCCACGTATCTGTGTCCTTGTATGCCTACCCACAGACAGCCAAACATTCCTGCAAGACCATTTATCAGCTTCTGAACTGAGATTAAAATGTGTCTGCCCACAGAACAATGTCATGTTGTGGAGTTCTGGGATCAATCCCACCAAAGTTCCATAATGAAACTAGGATGCCATACAGCTTCCGCAGAAAGAAACACTGACGAGATACTAAGAAGCTGACAAAAAAGAAGAAGAAGAAGAAGAAGAAGAAGAAGAAGAAGAAGAAGAAGAAGAAGAAGAAGAAGAAGAAGAAATAATCTTTTAGCAAAAAAAATTAGGCAAGACAGAATTAATCAGGAAAAGGAGTGATACTGAAACTCTTCCATTCAAAAGAAGGCAACTTCGCAATTTCGAGAATTTTTCTGTTTCCTTGGCCCTCCTCGACCCCTATCTAAGTGTTGGGTCTCCCCTTTGTTCGGGATTGGTGTAGCATGCGCCCGGCTCCAGCACATTTTAGCAATATCTAAGGCTCGGTTTCACACAAGAAACAGAGGCAAACTGTAGGAGACTGTAGTAGCACGGGTAGGGGTTGGAACTACAGGAGAGGGTCAGGAACAGAGGCGGGGAGATTTTGAAGATCTGAGAACTGGAAAGTAAGGTTCAAATGGACAGATGAACGTGATCACCTGGACAACAGGTGTAAGAAGACAGGTGGAGGTGAAAGGTAGTGGGAAAGTCACTTGTAAGACACTTGTCACCACTGTGCAGACACGTTGTGAAAACAGACACACGTCAATCAGTAAGGATCTAGAGCCTGTACCCCAGCACCCAGGAGGCTGAGACAGGAGGATGACAAGTTCATGTCAACTGCATAACAAGATCCTGTTACAAAGATAAATAAACACATAAATACAGAATAAGTAAAATGTAAACAGTCTGTGAAAACATTTATAAAAGTAAGCATATATGCATGCAGTCTACTTGATATGCACATTTATACGCATACACATGCTTATAATTATGGATTCATATTAGAGAACATTTCTTCATAAGGCAGGCTGTGGCAACACAGAAAACACCTGTATATATTTTAATTTGAGGCATGCCTTCTCCAACCTCCCAGGCTCATAGTTGCCATACGCTCTCCAGAAATCTTCAGTTCTTTTCCTCTCTGAAGTTGAAGGGTTAAATTGTGGGGAAAATACCCATTGGTTATGAATTGTAAAATATACAATATGGTGGAAAACAACTTTCGTCACAATAATGTTAGAAACATAAGCTGGAGAGGACATGCCGGGTCCCAGCCCGGATGTTCAGTGTCCCCACCTTCCTCGGAATCCTGGACAAGAGATTTCACAGACTCAGGAAGGAACTTAGACTATTGAGTCATGGGGCAGATGTGCAAATGACTAGGGAAAGAATACTTAAGAGTCTGCTTAAGGAAATTAAAATAAAAAAGACGAAGCCCTGGCTTCTTTAACTTGATGCCTTTTCAAGGCTCCAGAGCAACCCGTGTGCACCCTTCCTTCAGTTCTGTCTCTGATGACCATAAAGCGTCCTTTGGTTAATTTAGATAGTCTCTGATTTTTTTTCGCCTTTAGTCTATAAAATGTTCCCATTTGTCATCTTTGTTTAAAAAGATGAATGTTATTGATAAAAGCTTGTTTCCCGCTTGTTGATGTTGTGGAAAGGCAACGGTGGCTACGTACAGAAAAGAAAGGGCGTTGTGTCAACAGGGCCATAACGCTTGATTAGCTTGATTAGGTATTGATACGTGTCCCAGCCATTCAGACGCTGGACTCCCTCATTAGCTTGCCATAAACTAGACATCAGTTTTCCTGAAGTTTTCTAGAGTCCAGGAGCCACGGAAAGAGTTTGGCTAGTAGCTTCCTGGCTTTATTAACAAACTACATGATCAGAGTTCTCATTGTGTGTGTGAGTTTCTGAAATCTGCCCTCCAAATGTCCAGACCATTCCTGAACACAGCAAACTTTGAGAGACAAGGACCAGATCAAGCACAAAAACTGGAAATACCTACCATGTGTAGAGTACCTAGGTTCAATGTGCAGAACCAGAAAAAAAATGTACTGGAAATTGAAAAGTTTCTGCATCCTGATAAACCTCTCCACCGATGCAATAATCTGAATTAGATCAAATCAAACCAATTTAGAAAAGGCCCAGGTTTAATGGATACCAATGCTCCTGGGTGACTTTCCAGTCCCCCTGAGAGGAGCCAGGGAAGAAAACTGGAAAACCATGTGGTTATTCTCCGGGATGCAGCTTAAATCTCTGGTTCTCTGGTGAGGGGTCATTGTTTGGTGGGCTTTCTTGGGGATGGGGGGGTGGAGTCTGAACTGAGGCAACGCCCAGGGGAGGAGACTGGGGATGGAACTTCCACCTGAACATTCCAGACTCTTTGGATGTATGGATGCGAGGTGCTGGGGTGACACTTCCAACCAAACAGAAGTAAGCTGTGCTGAGAGTCTAGAGTGATTGGCATTTAACACACACTGAGAATGCAGTAGCCATTGGCATCACTGTGTGAACAAGCAGAGTCTACAGCACTGTCTTCCATGATGGCTTAGACTTAACACTGAAACATATTTCACAAACGTTGGGACTAAGGAAAGGTAAACAGTTTTCAATTACACTTAAAAAAAATCCGCATGGTTACTGCAGGAGGGGAAAAGCCATTTTTAATTTTTAATTATTGGCTATCTATATGTCTGATTTTTCCCATGTAGGGCTACACGGGAGAACAGCTACTCCCCATCTCCCAGACTGTCAGCTCTCACCACGGTCGCTGGTGGTGGGGGCCACAGTCCAAGCACCCCTGGCCTGCATTCAGTCATGCCTTGCCAGACTCTTAAGGAAAACTCTTGAGTGCTGGTCTCTCCTGGGAATGGTTGGGTCTGGCTGGTGTCTCCCTAGGACAGAGAGATGCCAGGGTAGATTTTAGCAGACCGAGGTTTGACCAACAGTAGAGGGGAACCTCAGGCTCCCTCTTTCCTTTCTAATACCAGTCAATCAAGAATCAATCAAAATTAGTTCAGTACTTTTTAACTCCACGTGACTTTATTTTTGAAATGGGAAATATGTGGGAGTCTGCAAGATGACTCAATAGGGGAGGTTCCTGCTGTCAATCTTGACAACCTGGTTCTGAACCTACAACTCCAATGGTGGAAGGAGTGAACCGACTTCAGTAAGTTGCCCTCTGATCTCAATTTGTACACTATGGCATGCATGTGCACACACACACACACACACACAACCAGGTAAACAAATGTAAATACAATTAAAACGGGAATTATGTGACAATTGAAGGGGTAGGGGTGCAGAGGTGATATACCTACTTAGTATTCTTGTGGCCCCAGTACTGCAAACAAGCAAAAATAAGCTGTTTACCAATATTATAGTAAGAACGCCCCAGGGCTGGGAATGCTGTTCCGTTCACAGAGAACTTACCCCGGATTCCATCTCCAGCCCTGTGTGCAACTTGTAATTCTGGATGTGGAGATTAGAAGATTAGAAGTTCAAGGTTATCCCAGGGCTAGTTTTTGCTACATACTGAATTTGAGGCCATCCTGGGCTGCATGAGGCTCCATGTCAAAAATAAAATAAAGTAAAAGCTTCTGTTAATAAGAGAATATGAGGCATATTTTGTTAAATCTGTGACATAAAGCGAGACAAAATGACATTAAGGTGGAGAGAGGCAGTAGGATTACTTTTCTGTAGATATAATTGAGACCCACAAGAGCCTGGAATAAAGGTAACAACTATTTATTAATTTGGGGGATAAACTCACAATAAGGGCAGAGAGCTGTGGTCCTCTGTGACTGCTCGAAACAGCAAACAGAACTCTGACCACCAACCAAGCAAATACATGTTTTCTGTCTGCACTTATAATACCTCAGACCACGCCCTAATGGGCTGGTAGCCAAAAGGCTATTGGCTGAATGAATTCCCGCAACACTTTTCCTTTAGTCTTTCTCATTGGCCGGACTCTCTCTTTCCTTCCATATTCATGAGGGTAGAATGCTTATGGAGTTGTTTGGTTTTGAAATAATTATTCTCTTTGTGTTGGAAAGGAGATAATCTTTCAGAAGAAACTTTTATCCCATTACTTACCTTCCCCTCAAAATCTTCTACAGCATTTACCAGCTTTCTTTCCACCACTGTTACAAAACCACCCACGACAATCACCTTATACACAAGGAAGCTTTTCTCTGCTGTGGTTTCAACTCATTATCCGCTGGTTCCATTGCTTCTTAACCCTTAGTAGCATAGAATATTGTGAAGACTGGTGCACCCTGAAGCAAACCTAACCTATTCATGGTTACTAGAGGTCAAAAGAGAGAGAAGGGGTCAGGCCTAAATATCCCCCACAAAGTCCTGCTCTTAGTGACTGTGGTGGTTGGAAAGAAAATGACCCCCATAGGGAGTTGTACTATTAGGAGGTGTGGCCTTGTTGGAGGAAGTGTGTCACTGTGGGAGTGGACTTCTTTGCCCAAGCTATGCTCCGTGTGGCATAGAGTTGCTTCTGCTGCTTGTGGATCAAGATATAGAACTCTCAGCCTTTTCTCCAGTCTCATGTCTGCCTACATGCTGCCATAAAGATAGTGGACTAAACCTCCGAAACTGTAAGCCAGCCCCAACTAATTGTTTTCCTTTATAAGAGTTGCCATGGTCATGGTGTCTCTTCACAGCAATAGAAACTCTTACTAAGACAATACCCCAACTTTTTTTTCTCCCAGGCCTTATCTGCAAAAGGTTTTACCTTGTCCCCAAAGCACTATTGGCTGGTAGCCAATTCTTTAACACATGAGCCTTTGGGGCATATTTAAGGTCCAAGCATAACAGGCCACTAGCATTACAGGATAACAACTTTTGATTTTCCTTTTTTTATTTCTTTCCCATTTTTTGTGTGAATGTATATGTATGCATATGTGTGGCCACATATGTGATGGTGCATGGTCACATGTGCACATGTTTACATAGGGAGATCTGAGTGTGCTGGTTGGTTTTTGTCAACTTGACACAAACTTGGACATATCTGGGAAGAGTAACCTCAACTGAGAAAAATGCTTCCATCAGATTCCCTATAGGCAAGTCTGTAGGGCATTTTATTGATTAATGATTGATGTGGGAGGGCCCAGCCCACCACAGGTGGTGCCATGCCTGGACAGGTGGCCCTGGTGGTTTAAGAAAACAAGCTGGGCAAGCCAGCAAGCATCACTCCTCCATGGCCTCTACTTAGTTTCTGCCTGCAGTGTCCTGCCTTGAGTCACTGCTCTGGCTTCCCTCCATGGTGGTCTATAAAGCATATGCCCCAATGAGCGCCTTCTACCCAAGTTGCTTTGGGTTGTGATTTTATTATCGCAATTGACTGAGGTTGAAGTTGGAAGTCATTCCTGATGACTCTTCCATCTTATTTGTTGAAGCAGGAGTCTCTCGATCGAACCCCGAGCTTACCTTTTAGCTAGTTTTACTAGCCGGCTTGCTCTGGGCAGTCCCTGTCTGGGTTGTCAGAATTACAAGTGAGCTGCCATGCCCACTGGACTCTTCTGTGCGTTTCTGGAGAGGTACACTCCAGTCCTTGGGCTTTTCTTGGAAGCATTTTAACCTAGTCCCGGATTTTCTTAATTGTCATAAATGCTTGACTCAGCTGTTAACATCTGGGTTCCCCGAAGAAAGGAAAGTACTTTAAATCCTCTGTACTTGTGTTTGGGTCTGTATCTATTTGGCAGCCATTAGTCACAGATCAAACCAAAAGCACAAAGTTGGTTACATCTGCCTGTGGTTGACCGGTACCCAAACTCCGAGACTTGTTCTGACCTGCACACCCTGCCTGGCCAAGGATTTCCCTGCAGTAAATCAAGCTAGTCAGGTGCCAGACAGCTCAGGGTAACTAAGTCAGTTGCAAATCTCTCTGAAATGGAGCTGACTAGCCATCAGGGAGTCATGCCCTGCCTGGCTAGGCCTCTTAGGAGGAAGCCCCAATAAAAATTGATGATGAGGTCATCCCCCAGAACTCTACCTTCTAACTGATCCAGAGTTTCCCCCATGACCCTGCATGACTCACTCTGCCTGTCACCTGAATCCTTTCTTTCTGTGACATTAACCTCTTGGTATCAACATCACTCACCTTCATAATACACGACCCGGGGCTGAAAGTATAAGAACACATGATTGCTATGTGAGACCCTGGATTCAATCTCCAGTATAAAACCAGGGAAAAACAACCAAAATAAGCAAGTAAATAAAAAAAAAGATAACAAACATTCTTAAGGTACTACCTAGCCACCAACCAGGTTACTCAAGCAAAATCCCCAAATAACCAGTACTTTCAGAAATGTTGAGATTTTGACTTCTTTGTCCACTCGCTTTAAATCTTTGGCAGTGGTGGCAGAGGCTGGTGAGGAGCTAGAGAGATAGCTCAGTGGTTACACATATCTACTCCTCTTTCAGAGAACCCAAGTTCAATTCCCAGCACACACATCAAAGGGCTCACAACCACCTGTAACTCCAGCTCCCAGGGCAGTTGCACCCGTGGACTCTGTGGGAACCTGCAGTCGTGTGCATGTACCCACACACAAACATATGCATATAATTTAAAGTAAAAATAAATTTAAGCAAATCTGTGGGGTTGTGTTCTGCTTTAAGCCAGTCAAATGTCTTCTTCTTAGCTTTTTTGTGAGCCCGGGTGCTTTGTATATCAACAGACCACATGCCAGTGTTCTGTTTAATATAACAACAACAAATCACATTCTCTAAAGAAAATACTGCATGAATAAGAGACGATTAACAGTTTGGAGAACTGATTCGTATGGAATATGACTGGGCAAGAGCGATAGATTAAATGAAAAGGTACTCTCACTGTTGGATTAAAAGTAAGTCTTTTCTTGCTAAAAACCGTATCTTTGAGTTCCTGCTAGCTGTGGCAATGTATCCTTTGCTATGTGCCCCTCCCTCTTCCTGACCACTGGCTGCATTCTTCCCAATCAGCAACTGATAAGCTCCTACTGGGTGCCTCCTCTGCACTCAGCCTTCATCTGGACAGAGATACTTGTAGCAACTTCCTGAAAGGATGCTTTGAGAGCAAATCCCAGGTCAGCGAGAGCTGCCAGCACTTCTTGCTTTACCCTGACCGATGTGTGCATTCATCCTTTGGTCTATGAAGTTTCAGAGCCTTCCCTAAAGTTTTTGATGCCAGGAATGTGAATTAAGACCTGCTGAAACCACCAAATACCTAGAGTTTACCATAACTAATGAGCCACAGATGTGTTAAACCCGGTGCCACCTCTCTTCTTTAGCTAGGCACCAGACTGTGAAGCCATCATCGGATGTGACCTTGGATGCAGCACAACCAAACAGATACCTTTTCTATGGCTAGTCCCACTTTATTTAGTCAGTGGGCTCATCTAAATTTGAGGTTATCATAAATTTTATATTTTAAAGACTTATCTATTATTTTAAAAAACATGTGTGTTGGAGGTCTAAGTGGCCCTAGGATAGATGAGGGTTCCATAAGCCTTTGGGTTTTATAGTTTAAAGGTTTACTTGAAGTATAATGAATTTCCTACTAATTCTTGCAGCTACCATACAGCCTTGGGTTTGCCACACCCTGCTATGTTCAAGAGGAACTTCCTTTTCCAGTGAGGAGTGTATACCTGTAGGGGCTGTTAGGTTATGCCAACCCAATTTAACCTTGACATTGTAAAGGTCTGTCTGTGTGCAGCTAGGACAAGGGCCCGTGTGGAGTCCTGGGTAGCATGCCATCGCTAATCACTAGAGCCTAAATTAAACTGGTGAGATGGGATTGATTGACAGCCCGTTATCCTCGCCTTCACGGGAATCAGAGCAGCTCGCGAGCAAAGCCATCATGCCTGTCAAAGGCAGGAGAAAACAAAAGGTTGCAGAGGTAGAGGAAGACCAGTGTGAAGGCTGACTGCTCAGACAGCTTTTATTCATTTAAAAGGTTTCTCCCAGGAGAGCAGGAGGCCCAGGCCTAGCACAACTCACTTGCCCAGGACAGGCAGAAAAATGGGCTCATGCAGCAATGAACTTAAAGTCTATGAAGTCATTTGACCAGCTGCATACATTAAAGTGTTCAGCGAATCCCTGTTCCGGAAACAAACATCTAGTCTTCTCTGCTGTGAGGTCCTGATGCATCCTTAGACTTCCTGACTAGGTAAGGACAGACTCGCAGACCCCTCCCTGGGTGGAAGATTCCAGACAGAGCTGAGACACCTCAAACCTTGGCAAGTACCTGGGAAAAGGAAATTTAGCTATGTCCATTCTTTCCATTTTATCCTGTTTTAACTATTTCACCAGTACTCAGTACCCTCACGGTGCTGGGCTCAGTACCCTCACAGTGCGGGGCTCAGTACCCTCACGGTGCTGTACAGCCCTCACCTCTGCCCATTTCCAGAAAATTCATCTCCCCAAACAGAAACTCTGTCCATTAACTCATAGCTCAACCATCTCCTGCCCGACCCGTTCACACCCTCTTCTGCATCTCTCATACAAGTGGAATCAGGTGCTCCCCCATGGCGTCTTGTTTGGTGTATTGCCACAGCTCATGTTAGTAATTCATTCCTGTTTAGGGCTAAATAATATGTCATCCTGTCCATCCACTCGTCTGTTGGTAGCCACAGTCTCTCTGCCCGTGTTGGTGGGTATTGTGACTGGCACTCCCGTTTGCATTGTGTTTTATGTTGATTATATGAGCACCATGTTTGCTCTGAGCAAGTATCTGTTTAAAGGTGCTGCCTGCAATTCCTTTCAGTATATACCGGCAGAGGAACTGCTGGATCATATGGTAATTCTATGTTTAACTTTCTGAAGCAGCTGTACCCCTTTACAGCCCCATCAGCCCTGGAGGGTTCCAGTCGCCCCCATTCCTGCCAGCGCTGTTGTCTCGTATTCTGTCCTTTAAACAGCCAATGGGATGGGTGGGAAGGAGAGCTAGGTGGGGTTTAATTTTCATCGCCATACTTTTTATGATTGAATCATTAAGGATAAGGCTGCATTTTCCTCAGCTCCTGGGAGCTCCCCTGGCACAAGGTGTGGGTGCAGCCCATTTCCTGACAAGTCTCAGGGCTGCAGTGCTGCGATGTCAACTTGTAACCGTCATGCCCAGAACCACACAAAGAGGGAGTGGGACAGAAGCAAGGTAGACACTTAATTGAGAGGGCACCCTGCCCTCAATTACAAGACAGGATGAAGGGGTACCCTCCTTTTTAAATAGAGCAGCTGCAGAAAGTTGTCCCAGTGCAGACGGGCAATTCTCCCATCAAGCCTGTGGAGGTAGCAGAGGCAGACAATCTCATGACTGTCTGAATGGAGGGACAAAAGCGCCCACCTAGGCCATGAGCCTTTTGAAGAAGCAGCTGATTGCTCTGAGCGGACAGCAAGATCAGTAAATTACACCTAGGGGACTAGACAGAGATGGATCTGGAGGCATCAATCACACGAGCCCTTCCTGTAATGACTGGCTTATGGCCACAGGCCTCCTTTATGCTTTGACATAGAAAGGCCACAGAGCAGACTGCATTTCTCTTTAGAATGAACTATAATGGAGCTGCCGCCGCCATTGCTCCTCGATGATGCTCCAGAGGAGGGTGCCTCCAATTCTGGGGCTGATACTGGCAGCCTTCAGGAGGGAAAGGTCATGGCCCATGCTCTTAAGTACTTCCCTAAAAGATGCCCGGATGCCTTGTGCCAGTGCACGCGTGCTCCTGAAGCTGCAAGATTTGATGCCATGGAGGTAGAGGAAGAAAATCAATAGAGGCAAAGATTCCTCAAAGCTGGCTTGAGGCTTCACGTCTTATACAAACTCAGACCAACAGCGATGAAACTGTGCTTTACCTGCCGTGTTGGCCCAGGTTCCAGATCTACCTTGTCAGTGGATCAGGAAGAGTGATATTTACAAAGACCACAAAGGTAAAATCCAACTTTGAGTCACAGAGAGGACAACATCACCTTTGAAAGCCAGCCACTAGGAGCTAGGATTGGGTGTGGTGGAACACACCATAGATAGATAGATAGATAGATAGATAGATAGATAGATAGATAGATAGATAGAGGTTTTTTTTTAAAGCTTATTCTTAATGACCCACTTCCATCAGCCAGCTCCTATCTCCTAAATGTTCCACAGCCCTCAAAGTAACACCGCAAGCTGAAGACAGAGCATGAAAATACTAGCCCAAGCAGGATCATTCACATCCAAACCATCATGGTCTCTAACAAGAGCTAAAATACGGATGGTCTGCGTAATTGCCATCATCTCTGTCTTCACCGAACTTCCCCGAGAACTTCTTTGCAGGCTGCTGCTCACCGATACAAACAGTACTTCAAAATCTGAGAGACAGCATCTTCGCAGACAAGAATTCTGAAGGGGCAAAAACTGACTTTTCCTCCCATTCAGTGAGTGTTCGAGCAAACCACTGGGCAGCGTCAGGATTCATTCTGTCTTGCCTTGATCTAGGAATCAGCCGCTCAGTTCTGAGAACTCCTTGAGGAGCTGCTTTACACCTTTGTTTTCTGCCAAGAGTTTTATGAAGATGTTCTTTCTCATTCTTGCTCTCTCTTTGGGGCTATTTGAAAAGTTAAATAATGAATGGTGATGATGTCAGATTTGAACTCAATTGTTTTCATTACCTATTCTCAGAAACTGTAGAAACATTTTTAAATTTTAGGAAGTGGGGCAGACATGAAATCCAGTGTGGTCTGGCTTTCATAAGTCCATGGAAACAGAAGCATATCACAGCCATCCATCATAGACGTGATACTCAGTCTGCCCAGCTGCCCTCTACTCTTTCATGTTATGTGTCATGTGACCCAAGGACACCACTTCTGAGACTTCCAGCTTTGAGGCAAATTCAGCCCTCATCCTCCTGCTGTTTCCTCTTCTCACAGCCAGAAAAGGCTAAATCCGGTGTCTACATCCTTCCAACCACCTCTTCCTACACATCCCTGCAACTTTGGCAATACTTTCCCATCTGGAGGTTGCTCTTCATTCCTCCTAACTTGATCTTCTAATTCCTGCAGTGCTGAGTCTGACTGATGGAAATCTTGTTCTGAACCACCCGCTGCTCAGCAAATTAACAGAGAGACTTTGTCCATCCACATTTCCAGCTCCCAAGAGTCCTGGAGTGAAGTTCTTTACCCAAGGCCACACAGATGATCAGCCCCTCCCTTCTCAGAGGACAGCCCACCTCTCTGTAGCCATTCAGTGCCCCCCACAGACACCCCCCGCCCCCCACAGTGCCCCCCACAGACTCTTCTTCTCTGCACCACTCTGCTGGGCTCCCTCCAATTGTCCAGCATGAGGTCCCAGCATGCTCTCCTCCGGCTGGCTGCCCAGCCATGGAAGCACCAGCAACTCTTTCCCTTGGTGCCTGATGCTCCGCTGGCTTCCCAAGTTCCATTTCATGTGATACAAGGAGTCTTCCAAGTCTTGCTCTCGGCTCAGGAAAAGAGGAGAACAGGTTCTTCTTTCTAGCAGAGCAGCCCCATGTCAAATCCCTGGAGAACGATGGGCCACCAGTCGATCAGAGGTTTCTTACTGCTGCGCACCCTGGCTTCCCCTGGTGAAGGTAGCTGCACTCCTACACTCTGAGGTCAAGCTTAATTCGAGGGCATCAGTGTCACTCAGGAGTAATAAACCATTATGGGCACCACATGAGCCCATACTATGACTAGGTAAGCTGAAGAACAAAGAGCAAAGAAACTCAACAAAAGACAGCTAGTTTTTGATATTTTCTATATAGTAAGCAGGCAGGATGTCTACAAATGACAAAACTGATTTAAGTTACTTTGGTTGAATATTTAATTGGATCACTGAACTAAAGGAGTTGAAGAGACAAGCCAGGTAAACAAAGGCACAGAGCTAGTGGAGGCCAAGATTCAAGTGCCCCAAGACTTCCCCTGAAGACTCTGGTACATCTGGAGCACAGTGGCTTCCACATCGAGTGGGCACACATTCAGAAGCTATGATCATGCGATCACCCCAGCATTGCCTATGGCTCTGCTGCAGTAAGGCAATCTTCTGTTTACAGAGGCAGTAACTGTGTGCCTAGTTGCAGGGTCAGTGTGTATAGGAATTGCTTCTTTTGCTGAAATTTAAACTTGGCTACAGTCTTAAATATCTCTTTGTGTTTAACTGTAATTGTGCTTTTACCTTTTTTTTCTTGGAAATGAGTAATTATAAATACATATGTATGTATCTCACATATAATAGAAATGATAGAAACCTTAAAAAGTGCCCTGGAAACAGATGGTAGTTTTAGAACAAAACAGATCCATTAGTTGTCAAATCCAGTTGTCCGTAGGATGAGAAGTAGAGCGTGTTCTCAGGTGGCGCTAAGACAAGCTTCTACTTATTCTAATACCTTAGAGTACAGGTACTCCTGTTTTAAAAAAATGCCATGGGAGGCCTATGATGGCTCACAATTAATGACTGTCACAAACTACAAAAAAAAAAAAAAGAAAAGAAAATGTTTATCTGATCAAATCATGTGAAACTTAATTCAAACAGCATATTTCAAAGTGGTATACTTGACTTGGGACCAAATGGCACAAGTTTCCGATAAGTATAGTTTTCCTGTCTCCGTTCACAAAAGGGAGGCTGAGCTCTCATTTTATTAGAGTCTTTTTGTGATGAGAGAAGCTTTTATCATCTCTACAGATAAAGGAAATGGGTTTTCCAAGGCCAGACAACTGTTTCAACTAAGAGCAGGAACTGGGAGTCAAGTCCCTGATCCGCTTCCTTTCTCACCTCCACCGATGTTGAGCAGCCGTTTCCCAGCAGGCTGCATACACCGAGACTGCCATCAGAGTGGCTGTGCACGCGTGCTCATGTAGCTCTGCTTAATACGTCCATTAACAACCTTACATGTGTGTGTGCATGCGTGTGTGCACGTTAGAGGTTGATGGAATATGTACACTTCCTTCATCTAGTCTCTGATGTTGGCCTCTGGCTTCCTCATGTACAGTAACACATGTATATGCACACGCACACACCTATAGTGTATATACACATATACACATTCTCAAGGAAGAGGAAACGTAAACACAGAACAGCCATGAATCACACCAGGAGAAACAGCTAGGACCAGAACCGGCCTTCTACCAGACACTTCATGTGATGTGAGCCTTTCCTCCCTCGAGGCTGGTGGATAAGTTGGTGTGATTGACAAAAGGAGCACTCCTCAGAGCAGGAACCAGTGTCTGCTCCTGAGCTTGGAGCGAACTGCACTGCGTGTCCCAACTGAAAGCTTGGGCCTGTCTGTTTGTGGATGTGTCCAGGATATTAGTGGGCCCAGAATGAAGCTGTGTCTGTTTGGAGTATACCAATATCCTTAACTTGAGATTTCAATGGTGCATTTTGCTTGTCAGATCTATGTCCCTGGTCTTGTGATGTCCTATGTGAAAATCCAACTCCAGTGTAGAAGTCTCTTTGTTCCAATTGATTGATTTTGTAACCAGGGAACCTTCTGTCTCTTGTACGCTGCGTGAAGCAATTGTGAGGTCATGAGAATACTCGCATGACCCTGGTAGACAAACTGGATGAACCTGAGAATCAGTGTTATGGGTGAGTTATACATTTTCATCTCTCTGTTTTCAAGTCACACAGCAGATTCCTGCTATCTGTCAAAATAACAGTGGGATAAGGGTAGCACAATGGCTCTCGGGTTTTTTAAAGTGGGGCTAAGATGGCAATGTTTCAGATAGAATTTGATTGTGTCTCCCCAGTCTTCATGTATTGACATCAAAGCTCCATTGTGAGGCATTAAGAGTGTGAAAACATGATCTGGCTGTGGTGTTCAGAGGTGAGACCTCTGGAAATTGGTTGGGGTTAGATAAGGTCATTAGGAAAGATCCCTCATGGTTGAATCATATTGGCTTTATAAGAAGACATATGCACACACAGGCAAAGATCTCTGCCATGAAATGCTGCTTTGGGACTCTGCCAGCAAGGACACCAGCACCAGCTGAGAGCATTTGAAATTCTGGAATGCTGAGTTATGTGAACCTCTTCTCTATATAAAGTTTGCTTGTCTCGGGTATTTCATGACAGCAATGGAAAGCTGACTAATGGAGCCTTAGGGAGGATCCTAGCTCTTCCCATGAAGAACAGCATACTGCAGTGGAGAAATGTCCCAGACTTCTCTCCACTCCTTCTATTCTTGGCAAGGGGGCCAGTGGCACCTGATTGACAAGTCTGAGACAAAGAGCTAAACATACTCAGCCAGCATCGTCCTGTTCCCTTTCTTTGAACACGTTCTTGGCCAATTCTCCAGAACCATGCAGTATTTCTCTTGTTGTTGGCTAGGAAAACCTATCTAATTGAGGAGTAGGCTGGTTAGCATTAATTGCCAAATTGACAGACTCTAGAGTCCCCCAGGAGAAGGGTCTCTAGCTCACCTGTGGGGATTCCCTAGATTAAGCTACCCTCTGAGAATGCCTTGAAGAACTATCTTCATCATGTCCATTGACTAGGAGAACGTGTCTCAATTGTCAGCAGGGCTATTCCTGGGTTATGTAAAATGGAGGAAGTGAGCCAGGCACCTGCAGGCTTTCGTGGCCTCTGCTTCTTGCCTTTCATGCCAGGTGATCAGCTCCCTCAGGCTCCTGCTTCTGTGACTACCCCGCCACCGCAGACATAACCTGGAACCAGAAGCCAGACAAGCCCTTTCTCCCTGTTGCCAGGGTACCTAACAGAGCGACAGAAAAAGACACACAGACAAGAAATAAGCATAGTGGTTTTTTGTTTGCTTTTGTTTTTCTGAGACAGGGTCTCAACTATGTATCTCTGACTGACCTGAGACTCTCTGTGTAGACCAGGCTGGCCTTGAACTCACAGACATCTGCCTGCCTCTGCCTCCCGAGTGCTGGGATTAAAGTGTATAGCACCCTGCCTTCCTCAAAGCCCACTTTTTAAAGTAGACTTAAATGTCATTCTCCATTTCATTATACTGGTGGCTGCAAAAGCATTTCTAATTTAGGAACACAGTAACAGAAACCCTGGCACTTGGCGTCCTTCTATCAGAAATACAATTCCTTTACTCATTTTTTTTCTGAATGTGAGAAAGAAAAAATGGGGGTAGGGAGGTTGGAGGGATTGTTTATTCATCCGCAGTGGAAAAGGATCAATTTAGTGCCTGGAACATTTTCCAGATTTTACTTAAAGTTGATGAAGGTTGAGAATGGTTCTAATGAAAATACTCAAAGTAACCTGGGTACAAAATTATAAATAGAAAGGCTATTTTAGAGTTGATCCCACTTTAGACTCCCAAAGAGATCGTTAGTGTTCAAACAGTAAACCTGGCAGCCATGCTCACCTCTAGAAGTTGAAGGAGGAGCCACTGTTAGGCTTCCAGAACACACTAGCCTTCCCAGTCTGCAGGCCTCCTGACTCGCCCCTTAGCAGAGCGAGTCCAGTAGCCAGCCAGCCCAGCCTCGGGTTCTAAAAGCTAGTTTCAGAGATGACAAGATAAAGGCCCTGATTCAATTTCAGCCTCTTTTTCTTTTAAGCATAATAAAATTCAGAAATATAATGCACCAAAGTCAGAACCTGGGTGAAGTCCATTTGTTTTTCAGACATCCATGGGAAGAAGAGAAGACAAACCTGGAAGATGAGCTTCTGCCCAAGGAGGTCTGCAATGTCCGAAGCAGGCTGTCAGTCCCAGGGGATTGGAACGCTCAGTCTACATGGGAAATCTGTCAAGCCTTGGCTGGGAGTTCTTGACTCTCTTTTGGGTTCTATGGTGAACACAATGAATTGGGATGTGTGAGATTTTGAGCACTGGGCTAAGCTGAGGCTGGGATCCCAGGCCAGCTTCCATGTACTTGAAAAAATATCCCCTTCTGTTTGTATAGCAAGAGGGACAGGGGCCTGGGCTGCGTTTTTCCATCTATGCTGAGTGCGGTACTGTTCTATCCAACAGTAGATCTGAACTATGGAGTGGTATTGAAGGCTCCCTGCTAGGAAGCAGAGCTCATGGGAGAGCTTCATCCTCCAGCATCCTGGAGTACCTCTTTCCTCCCCACCTGCTCAGGCTGCCCCATTTGGCAGCCGCGTTCCCAGTGACTGCTGTGCTCCCATCTGCCGAGTCCCTGCAGAACATCAGGGGAGAGATGTGCTCGGGGGATGCTTCCTCCACCTTTGCTTCTTCTGTTTCTTACTAATGATGCCTAGAGTCAGAACTACTGGGAGACCTTTTAGGAAATACCTTCTGAAATACTCGAAAGCATCTAGGTTCACTAGCTGCTGCTTAGGACAGCCAAGGGTCACCATTATTCTCTTAGCCAGTGTTGTCTGATTTATTCAAAGTGGAAAGAACTCACTGCAGATGAGTTAATCACTTGGAATAGAACAGCAGATGCCAGACATTTCGTGAACAGCAAGGCTTTTCTGTATTTTGAGGCCTTTAAAGTGCAGGAATGCTCACACACATACACTCTCTCTCTCTCTCTCTCTCTCTCTCTCTCTCTCTCTCTCTCTCTCTCTCTCNCACACACACACACTCTCTCTCTCTCTCTCTCTCTCTCTCTCTCTCTCTCTCTCTCTCTCTCTCTCTCACACACACACACACACACACACACACACATACAACTTTGCTGTATAGAGTTTATCCATAGCACACAACGAAACAATTATTTCAAAATGCATTCAAAATGGTTACTTCCTTTTATTTTGACTTTTGTTTATGAAAACAGCCCAAAAAGACTGCATTTATAACCTGCTGAATTTTCAGTAAAAATGAGAGAATATGTTCACAGTTCCTTCTCAGTTTAACTGGGGGTTATTTAGATAAGTGTTAATATCTGTAGTTTAGGATGAGATATGTTTTTTAAAGTTGTGGAGGCCAGCAGTATAGTGAATGATATTCTGTATAGTCCTTTGTGTCAAAAGCTAGTAGTACCCCAAATGCCCCGGAGTCCATAAAGGTCTCGAACAGTTTTCTCCTTACTTTCAGTGTGCTTGGAGAACTTTTTATGGTAGAGTATTTTCAGAATTGATAGAGAGCTGCCTGAGGATGAGTAAGTAGATGTGATTAGAAAGAAAATGTATTTCTCTTGCATTTCCTTCTCATCTCCTCCCAAATCCTTTTCCACATTCAATCAAAGGTCTGAATTCATTCTAGAAACTGAACACTATCAGGCAAGGGAAACACACCTATAGTCCCAATTCTTTGGGAGCCTAAGACAGGAGGATTGAGAATTTGAGGTAAATCAGGACTACCTAAGACTATCCTTCCAAAGAGACAAACAAAACTATCAAAATTCAGTATGGTAGATATAAGCCTTTGTGACTGAAGAGATGGGTACAAGCAAGAGAACCCAAGTTCAAGTCCTCAGCATCCACATAAAAACTGAGTGTGATTATGCGTGCCTATAGCCCCAACATTGGAAAGTGGGAACATCTGGATCCTAGGGGTTTGGTGACCAGCCAGCATAGACAAAGCAGAGGGCTTCAGGCTCAATGGGAGACCCTGCTTCAACACTTAAGGGAGAGAATACTAGAGAAAAATATTTAACATATTTCCATGGCCTCCCCATGGCCATGGGTTTATATCCCCACCCCAACATAGATTCAAAATAACTACAGCACCCCCTCCCTGAGACTCAGTGAGGAAAATGTAACCTTTGTGATATAGCTATCCCCGCAAGATGGGAGGATGGACTCTTCAGCTCAAAGTCGACTTCTGCCTTAATGAACGTATTATTGATAGAAATTGGTAGAGGGCAGAGGAGAAAACTGGAGGCAAACCCTATGGCAAGGTTAGAGATGCTAGCCTGGTGTGGGTGCCACCATGAAAGACACAGAGCATGGGACGGATCCTGGTTCAGCCAATCTCACGAATCTCTTAGGCTTGTTGACTTATTCAGACTATGGGTGTGCAGGCTTGTCCTCACCTTCCATTCTAACTCTGGAGGAGTAACAATAGGGTGAATTAGAGATGGGGTGGGGTGGGGGATGGTGTTGGTGAAGAGCTCGGCAATATGATGTCTGACAGTTGTCTGGCATGATTTAAAAATCCTTAAACAGAGCTAAGCGAGGGGACTTCAGAAATAGCTGTGCTTCTGGACGGAATTCTAATAGTATACCGTAGTTTCTGCTTTTGTTTCTCTTTAAAGGAAGCTGCTGTCAAAAGTTGGGCTGAGATTTGGTTAAAGATAGGTGGCAGTGACACATGCAGCTGACGTCAGAGTTGCTCTGAGGGCTGTAGGAGGTAAGAGCGTGGAAAGACGCAAAGACGTGATCACCTGCTTGAATTTCCCCCACGACAGCTATAGTGATATTTTTAACTCTACTCAAGTTATTAAAAGTCAATTTAATTTGGGGGTGAAATCAAAACATGCATGCTCTGCCACACACAGGAAACCCCTAGAAGGATAAAGAAGAATAGAGAGGGCACGGAGAAGCTGGTCGGGAATTCAGCCACTCTTCAGTACCCGCACCAGCTCTGGAGTGAGGGTGTGGGTGCCAAGACAGTCAGCCACTTATTCCTGTGTAGCCAAAGCTTGTGGAGTTCAGTATGAAGACAGCAAAGCTCTGCGAGTGTCTGTGGAAGCCAAGGCTGTAAGAATCATATCCACTCAGCCATCAAACCCCAAACTCTGCTGAGAGTAGCCTGCAGGCCAATGTGGTTCCTGCAATCTAGTCACAGTTGGAAGCAGAACCTTGGCATTTGAAGACTTACCAGTTCAGGCTTTGACTGTCTCTGAACAACCCTTGGTGACATGTCATCACTGAGGCCCAAGCATTGAGATTGTGAGAGCCACGCTTGGGAAGGACAGCGAGTGATTAAGCCTGGCATTGTGGCACTGGTTTCTGCTCAGTCGCCCTTGCTGAGAAACAGGATGCCGTGTGGGGGTAAACATGTCCCCACCAAAATTTGTCCACTATAGATGTCTGTGGCTGGAGACTCTGTTCCCAGCATGGTAATCTTGAAGTCTTGGGACCTTTAAGGGGTGAAGCCTATTGGAGGGGTAGGGGCAGTGACTGGGTCATGGACACTTTTGTGCTGGGATACTGCTGGTCTCAGAAGAAGTAGGACTAGTGGGGATGAGTTAGATTCTTCGGCTGGGTTATGGTAGAACATGAGCCTACCCTATGGTGTCTCCTACCCTCTATGATGTAGCTGGAGGTCCTCATCAGAGTGGACCACCTACCGTGGACTTTCAGACTTCTAAACTCTGAACTAGATAAACTTCTTTTCTGATCAAATAGTCAAATTCTGTTTCTATTACAGCGATACAAATGGGCTGAGTCCCTAAAGAAAACTTATGCTAATTTTGGAAGTGAAAAGAATGCAAAATGTTCTCAGCCAGAGGTTTTGTCAGAAAATACTTTACATACTTTTAAAAATAATGTCCTAAGTATAATTATCTCCTTTTCTATTTATTGTTATTATGTGTGTGTGCACATGTCCCATGGCACACATGTGTAAAGCCAAGGACGGCTTTCTCAAGCTGCTTCTCTCCTTCCACCTTTATGGGGGATGCAGAGATTGAACTCGGGTTATCAGGCTTACATGGAACATGCCCTTGCCTGAGGAGTGATTTCTCTGGCCCCTTAAGTATAACTTAAAAACTTTAGAGTCTGGGAGGAGTTGGTAGAGGGGTGGAAAACAAGCAAATACTGCCTTGGAAAGACTAGCCTCGGATATTGAATCTATGGGCCTGTTCACTTAGAGGCAAGGCATGATAGATCCATGCTCAGCGTTCGTACCAAGATCACACACAGCAGGAATCTATCTATCTTTGAGAGGTTTTAAATGCTGATAAGCAAACAGTTGTCCACTGGATTTTCTAAGTAGATTCTTATAGTATATTAATGCTTTGACAACTGTTGCTGTCGTCCATGAATTATTTATGCTTCCAGTATTAGCTGCATTTAAGGTACTCTCTGGATGCTGATTCTGAAGACTTAGAACTACTATACCAAAGAAATGGTGGCATGTTCACCTGCCTATAAAGAGGAGACAAATCATCCCCAAGCTGACCCCACTGGGACCACCAAAACTCAGAGAAAGAAGCTGGAGTCCAGTTTATAGGGATGCTCAATGTCTTCCATTCACCAGCTCCTGCAGCTACATCCTGAGCTGTAGCCACTGGGCTATAACAGTTAGCATTGGAGTGATGCTTTGATGTGTAGGGTTGTGCTCTGACTGCTGGCACCAAACTCAAGGGAACCCTGAAGACGGAGCACAAATTCAGAAAGTATTCGGACATCCATGCTCCACAAAATCACTTCTGGAGTTAGGTGTTGTGGTTGCAATCCCAACACTCAGGAGGTTGAGGCACAAGAATCATGAGCTCGTGGTTAGTCTGGACTGGCTAGCAAGACCCTGTCTCAAAACGAAAACAAGCCATGCTGGGCCATGAAAAGCCTGGTTCCTGGGCACTGCATTGCAGAGCACTTTGCTAAGCCCGCAAGTCACTGAGTGTGGCACAACTGCTCCCCTCTGTGAGGAAAGAATGCTGCGCTTTCAAGTCTCTTAAGAGCTTTCTCATTATCACATTGAAAACAAGAGGAAATTCACTAATGGAAGCAGGGTAGGGTAGACCACTCCGGTACTTAGGAGGCAGAGGCAGGACGGAGCCAGCCTGGGCTCACAGTGAGTCTGTCTGTCAGAAAAGAGAGAGGAGGACATCATGAAGTCTTGGGGCAGGGCTGATAATGTTTCTGTGGACAAACAGTCACCTTCTTGGGAGCAGAGGATTTTTTTCTGTGGTCTGTGTTTGCCCTGTGCAGTCTGGGTCCTGCTGGCTGGTAGATGGAAAGCCAGCTCTCCTAACACTCTGGACTAAGGCATGGTCTTGCCGTGTAAACACCAACCACTCTACTTCTCTTCCTTCCCATGAGTTTCCATATGTAGTCTTCCCCTTCTCTGCCATTTTGAGCCCCCACCTCACACTCGGGGAGGTGTGGGCATTTCCTATCTTTGCCTCCTCTACTGTCACCGAAAGAGGCACATGGCAGCCTCATCTGGAGGAGAATGTCTGTTTCCCAGCAGAAGCAATTCCTTTCTAACCATCCACGTAGGTTGCTGGCCCCAAGAGATGTGGATTTAAGTTAAATCAGGGTGGGTTTGAGCTGTTGCCTGGCAGCCCTGGAGTGATTCTGGGAGCCACTCTCCCAGCGTCCCTTTGGTCCTGACACCTACTCTAAGCCCTTGCCTGGCTGGTCCCACCGTTTTTTTCTCCTTCACTGAACTTAGAGTTCTCAATTTGGCCCCATGGGTGACATCTTTTCTCTTGAAGTTATTCTCTGATTATTTACCCACTGTTTTTCTTCTACGCAATTTGGTGATGGGTAGATTATTAAAAAACGATTTGCCCTGGGGGCATGTCTTTTTTTTTTTTTAAATAAGATAATTTTTGGCCCTTGATAATAGATGTCACTGCCCCAGCCTTGGGAACTTTGTCTGTGTGCTAGACAGGAGACCACTATCTGGCTCATCTTTCATATGATTTTTGTATGTTTATATTTCTACCAAACCTGATGTGACTTTAACCTTGACTAAAGGTATGTATTTCATCTTCTACCTAGTTGCACCTCATGTGTCCTTCCTGGTATCTAAAAATTTACCTTGATGTGTTTTCTGTTCTTGCTTGATGGTGTCTGTGCTGATTACCACCAACTGTCAGCTTGACTCAAATCACCTGGGAAGACGGTCTAAAAGACATTGTTTACACTGTGTGAGCCTGTGGGCATGCCTGTGTCAGATGGTCTTAAGTTAATTGATATGGAAAGACACAGTCCATGGTGGGCAGCACCATTCCCTAAGCAAAGGATCCTGAATTGTATAAAAACAGAGAACTTGAGCTGAGCACAAATGAGCAGGAAGGTCTGCATGCCTTCCTTTCTCTCTGCTGTGGACTGTGGATGCCACCTGACTAGCTGCTTGAAATTTCTGCTTTGACCTGCCCCACAGCAATGAACTGTGACTTGAAATTCTAAGATGAACCATAACCTTTTCTCTTTCCAAGTTACCTTTTTGTCAGTACATTTTATCATACAACAGAAATGAGACTAGAACCACATCCCAGGTCAGAATACCAGTTTCTCCCAGGCAAGGCCCAAATCTTGTCATCAGATGCTCAGAAAGTCTTAGGGGCACTTTTTTTGTGCAGCTAAGTTCTGCAGGGAGGAACCTTGCAGCACCCTGGAGCCCCCGCCTTGCCCTGGATGAGACTGTGTTCCTGGAGCAGGGTAATGACAAATGATCAAGGTAGAAAGACATCATTGCCCTTCTTCATTCCGCAGCCCTTGAATACAGCTTTTGTCTTTCTCATTGTATCTGCTTTATTTTTCCAGATAAAGTGGAACTTATCTCTTAAGATTATGATTATCTTATGTCAACTGGCCACAGTTCAGAAAATCAGACAAGGCAAGCCGATGTTCTACTTTTTCTTTTGCTGTCAGTCAAAGGCAGGATTCAGTCTACATAAGTCATGTAGATGCCACGGGAGCTGCTGCGTGGATGCCCTGCTGGGTCCACTGGGATCTGGGCTCCTGATGTATGAGCATCCTCAACTCTGGACCCCAGTTTCCTCATGTGTCAGGTGTGAACTGTAAAGGCCTTCACTGACAGTTATGACACGGCTCAGTACAGGGGGCAGGCAAACCCCATGCTTAGGGTGGTGATGGGTCTTATTCCTAAGCTGGTACTCAACAACAGTCAAGCAATCACTAATGTGCTATTCCTGGCACCTCACATGACTTTCAAATAACATTCAGCTGGAACAGCTTCCTTCTATGTATTCTCATTTGCTATTCTGGGCTCAGAGCGGAGAATGAATTTTCTCTAGAAAAATGAAAACAAAAAACCCTCTCGAACCAGGTCCTCCTGCATGGACCTGGCCTGCTAAGGCTGATGGGACAAACGTTTGGGTGGGCCATGGAAGTTCTCAAGCCGTCAGGGCTGCAGGCATGGATGTGACTCGCTGCTATTTGGAGATGCCGTGGGAAGGTGAGTCAGGCAAGAGCTCTGATTTTTCAGTGAGCAAATGTAGAATTTTAATTAGCTTCGAGTCCATTCTCTGCTGGAAATAGCAGAACTCTGAACATTTCTTCAATAGCAGTACAGTAGTTATAACAGTTCTGCAAGGAATAATTTACAGGATGTATTTTTGTTAGCTTAGTGGAACAAGAAAGGCCACATCCAGTTCTAAACTTGATTCAGGCCTAGACTTGCTGTCAAGAGAGTGTTTAGCAGGACCAGTGCCAGGGGCAAGGATCATCTGGCTCATGTTTACCGCAACATGAGACAACAGGACGTCCACCTAGACGCTCCACACACACTAAAATGTGCGTCCCGAGCAGCCTGTCACAGGGGCTGTTGCCACACGTGGTCAGCCAGAACTTGAAATGGGGTTAGTTGTAACCAAATCTGAATTCTTAGCAGCATTCATATTTTTTTACTGCATTCATATATAATGAACTGAAATTTACAGAGCCACATGGCTACTTCACGGGACACATATCAGTGAGATAGCACATGGGGCCCCTCAAGCCACCCCACTGTCTGGAGAACCAGCCAGGACTAGAGAAACCTGCATGTTTGCTCTACTAAAGAAGTTCCCCCAAACCCTGTATGTTGGCATAACTAAGCAATGAGTTTAGTCTGATGGCAGGATGGAAACGTCCATTTAGAAACAGGGATGGACAGTGACAACAGCCCCAAAGGAAAACTCTGAAAACAGACTTGAGAGGGGGGACATTAGGACTAGGGGCCTTCATATTTTAAAAAGAGAGCATTTGGTGTTGTGGACCACCAGTAGAATGTGGATTTAGGGATGGAGACAAGGAGCAAGCCTAATTCAGACCCATCAAAGCAGCAAGCAGTGACTATATGGGTTTGCCTTATCTGGAACACATAGCTTCCGGTCCCGTCTTATCTCCCTAAGTGGAAACTGTAGCACCCCATCATGTCCTACTGCTCTTGGGGGTAGAATCTCACATACCTGCATCTGCCTGAGGTAGCTAATCTACTATCCTTGCCTCAGTTTACCTGATTGTTTTCCAGCTCTACAGCTTATCCTGTTTGCTGAAGATATAAGCACCCATCTTCCATGCAACTTCTATTAGAGGATTCTTCCACCTACCCTAGGCCTCTTCTCTGGCTGCCTTCCAGGCACCCTCAGAGCTCAGGTACTTGGGAAGCAACTAGAGCCCCCATATGCAGACCTGGTCCCCTCATTAGTCCTGTCTCCCTCTGAACTGTCACCCCCAGCCTCTGCTGAACATCTTCTCTGTGAGCTTTGCTCACTTGTTTTCTCAAACAAGCAGAATTGGGTCTGGCCTGATTCATTCATCTTTATATTCCCTGAGCCTGAACAGTGCCCAATAAAGCTAGGTGAAAGTGAATGAATTCTATTTCCTAACACTTCCACATCTTTTAAAAGCCTCTTCAGTCTCCGAGGTGACTCCTATTCTCTCCAAGCACCATTCCAAAGTTCTTACTGTCCAATAATGGATTGTCATGAAAGCCTCAACTTGTAACTCCACCTACGTCTTCCTTCTCCCCTCCACTTACCACACAGTCTCAGAATCGTCCCATCCCCCTAAAGCTAAGCCCAGAGAGATGGTGTTGGCAGACTGGCGTGTATCTGCGGCCTGTCCTTGGCAATGCTGCTGACTTTCTGTCTCCACTGTCCCCATGGTCCTGTCCTTGACAATGTTGTCATCTTTGTGCTTTCACAGCTTTTTCTCTTCAACCCCCTGGGCGCCCTTGGCCGCCTCACGTACTTTATCCTGGACCCATCTATTGTCTTCTTCTAAACTCTCAATTTCGTTTCTTTTTATTAAAAAATTCTTTGAAAATGGAAATAAAACATAAACTCATTCCAAGCTCTCCTCAGTCCCAATCCACCTGAAACAAGAAACACCATCACAAGGAAGGTCTCAGCTGAACACTGCCAAGCCTTCAGAGCAAACCTCCCAGATCCACATTTCCTGTTTCGTTCCACTTTCCCTCTAAAGATCAGGATGAAAACTCACATTGATCCTATTTCTCTTCTCCCAGTCCAAACAGTTGGCGATGCATCAGCTTCTTTTTCCTAGGATGAGTTTCTTCTTCCCTATTCTCTCTCTGACCTTTGCTTTTGAATAGCCCTTGCTTCTTACCAAATTCCTAATATAAATTGCTCTTCTCCAGCTCATTTTTTTTGTTCCTATATTTTGAGATGGCTAAAATCACTTTGTAGTCCAGGCTAGCCTCTACTTATAGTGATCCTTCTGCCTCAGCTTCCCAAGGGCTGGAATTATAGGCCTGAGCCACCAAGCCCAGCTTCACAGTTTTCTTTAGTGTTTCTATTCCCTTACTGTGTGCTGGGCACTGTTCTAGGGACATGGCAATGAGAGAGATTAAAAAAAGCCCCCATCCTGGCATAGGCCACATTTGTGTGTGTGGCAGGGGATTACTAAGGGTTAAACCCAAGTCCTTATGCCTACTAGGCAAGTGCTCTGCAGCTTAGATACAGCCTCATCCCTACAGACTGCATTTTATGAAGAAATAGGTATAATATATACATGATGATATATATAATAGTTATATAAATAGGTATATGTATATTATATAATTATTTTAATATAGATTATAATAAGTTACATAAATGTTATATAAGAATTTTAAAAGCCTGGCTCTATTCTAGTATAATATTCACTATAGAAATTGTAACTTTGTTTTTTAAAGACAGAGTCCTGTCATGCCATATTAAAAATTCTTATTTCCATTGCATTTTGTTTTAATGAAAGGTAAGGATTACACACCACTGCTACAGAGACAGCTGTGCAGTTCCACCGAGGACAAGATACTGACACACATTTGAAGTTGCAGGGAAGGGAAGAAACCCTTCATTCCCTGATCCTGTTTGTATGTGTTTCTGTCTCTGTCACACACACACACACACACACACACACACACACACACACACACACACACTATTATTACCGTAAGAACCCACTGACAGTGAACATTTAGAGAATCAATCCATCAATTCAATTCAACAAACCTTCTCTGCTACTTGTTTATATCATAATAGCTAGCAAATTACTGATATACTCAGCAACGAACAGGACCTGCTTTCAGTTCCAAGGAGTTTGCTGTACAACACAGGAATCACCATTCTATGTGAGGCAAATCTGAGGCACCACTGAGGTGCCTAGGAACTAGGGACGCACCCAAAGGCAGTTACTCCAGTCCTGACTGGATTGCCCGGAAGAGGAGACAGAGGAAAGGACATCAGGAATGGGGGAGCTCCAGGATGAGGGGTTCTGGGGCTGAGAAGGTTGTAGGGAGGGAGGGAGAGGAAAGCAGCCTGGGAGCTGCAGACATGCTGAGGGTCTCCGGCCCACTTGGCCACAGGCTTTAGGAAGAACAACTTAATGAGAAAAAGCTTCTTGTCTACACTCCTGGGAGAGAGAAGCGCAGGCTGTAGCTGCTGCAGAATGGCGGCTGGGCTCTGTTCTCGGGGCTCACCTAGGATCACTGCTTGTAGGGGTTGAACTGCTGAGGGCTTTGCCTGCATTCACTCATGAGGTTGTCACAGTGCTCCTGTGGTGGGGACCTTTGATTCTGCTTATTTAATAGATCGGGAGATTGATGCTTAGAGAAGGGAAGTTAATGGCAAAAGAGGCATGAGGAGGGCCACCATTGTTCATGCTATCCCACTCGCAGGGCTAAGAGGGTTCTGTGTTCCTTTGTACAGTGTTCCTTTGGCAGTACCTTCTTGAGGAGGGAACACCTAGAGAGAAGTGACTTTGTGACATTCCCAGTAAACCCCGTATAGAAAAAGGTGAAAGAGAATACAAAACAGAAACTCCTGTGTCACCAGCCCTGCAGCTGTGACTTAAGTCCCTCCTGCTGACCTCTCTCTGCCATTCACAGTCCAAAGTTTCATCTTTAGTTGACACATGCTGAAACAATATGATTTGATATTAATTTGAAACCATACAAATCAGTAAAGCGAGGCTATTATAAAATAATCCACCCAGTGCACAGCCTGGCACCATGCAGTACTGTTTTGTGTCTGCCGACTGCAGCGAGCAGGTTAACCATGACAGAAGTAGATGATCATGTCTGCTGTCTGCATACATCAAAGGCGATTTTACAATCTCTGTGTCAAGCATCAGCCTAGCAACTGATATCTTACATCTGCAATTCTGTCTAATTCAGCCTTAGCCTGATGGCACTACCTCCTTTAAGTGTTTATTTCTTAGAAGCAACGTCTAGAAAGAATTGGCACTCCCTCAGGACAAAATGGCCTCTGCTTCTGAGACTCCAAGCCATAGTTTTCGAATAGTAGAACCATAATTAGGAAGGTGTCACTTTAAGGAGACACAGTGACAGGGGAAGGCCAGTACACACTCTGTGGAATGTTGTCAACACAGCGCCCACACAGCCAGAAGGCGACTTGGATGAACACGGATTATTTGCCTATAGGAGTTCCCCATTCTTGTTCCCCTAGTGAGGCTTGCTAAGGATGGAGCCCAGCCCAAATGCATGGGGACCACAGCTGCACGCACAGGGCCAGATGGCCCGATTGCCCGGTGGCCCGCCATCCCGCTCTTGCCTCTCTGCACTTCTCTGCTTACTGACGGGCTGTCCTGCTGCAATCAAGAATGCAGAAGAATGGGAGGGTCTCGTGTGTCCCTCCCAGCAGTACTGTCCGTGGTCTCCACAAATGTTTGTTAACCAAATGAAAGCTAATTAGACATTAAACTAAATAAGAAAATACATCTGCTTACCCATGAATAAATATGATTTTATGTTTCATACTTCAGATAAAAATTATATTTAAGTTTTAAACAGTTTTAAACAAAGAAATGCTGTTTTAGTGTATTGTTCAATGAAATCATCCCATTAAATTATACCCTTTCTAAAGCATTTGGTGGATTCCAAGCCTTCTAAGTGTCACTAACATACTTTACACACTGTATTGTCTGTGTGTTTGACATGTTTTTCAGAAGTATTTTTCTAGATATAAAATTAAAATAGCTCAGTAAGAATAAAGTAAGGGTAGGGAAAAGGAAGGGATAGGTTGGTGGAGGGAGAACCCCACTATTTCAGGATGAACAAAATCCTCATATTTGCTTTTGAACTGCTTGAAGTTCAACCTCCAGAAACTTTAACCAATCCAAAGGTGTGCACCCCTACCCCGGAGTGCCGCTCTTCTGCCCGTGTCATGAGTGTGCACCCTACTCTGGAGTGCCGCTCTTTTGTCTGGGGCAGCTTAGTAGACAATGTTCCTAAAATACGTGAAGAGCTGTCTTCTATGAGGTGTCGGGGATCGGGGTGGCTGTCTCCTGGCTCTCAGAAGACCTCTCTTTATTCCAGTTTGCAGTGAAAAATGTAGATACCCCTGTGTCCTTGAGACCGGGACACCTTTGCTATGGGGAGACGAACACTGTATTAGAGGGAGGCCCAGGTATGGAGCAGTGTTCAGACCCCAAGAAGAAGCTTCTGAGGGAAGACGCCCATGACCGCCAGCGTTCAGCTCCTCCATGTGAGCACGTTTTAGTGTGCACAATCAGAGGAAGATGGCTCCCACCAGATTCCTCTAACACTTTTCAATCAGTCCGGAAGAGGAAATGTTGACCACTGAGTGCTCATCTGGAAGGCAACAGTTTCTAGCCAATACAGCAAACACCTTCTTCCGAAAACTCACATGAAAAAGTGAATTCCCAATGAAGAAAAAGGGCCTCTTTCATACACCCAACATGGGGAGGAAAAGGCATCCCTGAGGTGCCTTTGGTGAGTTCCCATGAGTATGCTAGACAGAGAATCTTCTGGGATGGACTTTCCTACAAGACTTCTTGGCTCAAGTTGTCTGACTGAAATGAAGTGAGCTGGAGTGGAAACAGGAAGCCTTGGGGTTGCTCTCCTCTCCCCAACTCCTCGGTGCCACTCCCCAGACCCCCAGATCCCCAGATTTCACAACTTAGTTCCCTAGTTCATTCCCCTCAGAGATGCCACAGAATGGAAGAGAACACAGAACACAGAGGCCACCTTAGGGAGGTGTTTCCAGGAGCATGCGTGCTCTCTCTCCTCTCCATCCTTCCCTCCTCTCTCCTCTCTCCTCTCTCTCCCCTACCATCCTTCCCTCTCTCCTTTTCTCCCTCCCTTCTCAGAATCTCCATTCTTGTCTCCTAACACCCTATGCCTCTATAAGATACAGAGCTACTCCTGACCCACCCCTTTGGCACGAGCCTTTAGGTCTTTTGTCTCTCCCCTTTCCTTTCCCCTAGCCTCCCTTCCACCATCATTTCCCCAGCTCTCTGTGGCAGAAACTCGGAGTTATCTCTGATTCACACTCCCACTTCCTCCAAAGTCTCCTAAACTTGGATTTTTTTCCCCTCAGTGTTCCCCTCTTCCTTTTTTCTTCCCGCTAAGCTTTGCTGTCACCTGGGGTGTGGCTCTCCTCACCTCAGATAGCAATAATCTTGGAGTCACCTCTCTGCTTTTGCAACAGAGCGATGGGTGAAGGGTGGAAGGTTGACATACTTCCCCCAAGGGAGGGCAGATGAGGACTGTGTGGTGGGCCAGCTCAGACTCTCTCCTCACAGTGCTGCTCAGACTGTGGATCTGCTTTCACAGTCCTAGATCCAGGACTTTGGAATAACCATCTTATATTCCTCTCAGTTACCAGAGACTCAACAACACTGAACACTTTCGTAAGTACCAATTTCCAATGATGGCCACAAGGACGCACTGGCCTGTATAGAGCTCATGCCAACCCAGGAGCAGAGAGATCACATCATGTTTATTTAAACAAAGATGTTCACAAAAAAAAAAATAAAGCCAAAGAAAGGAAATGAAAGTCAGTGGGACAAGTGGCCAATAAATACAGGGCAAGATGCTCACTGTCATTGGGAAAATGCCATGCAAATCCACAGCAAGATGCCATTCCACACCCACCAGGAAGGCAGAATTGTGAAAAAGAGAAAGTAAGCGTTTACAACAAGGATGTGGAGGAACTGAGTCCTCCCACAGCAGTGGCTGGGATGTGACGACAGCTTGGCTGGTCCTCAAAGAGATAAACATAGAACTACCATATGATCCTGCATTTCCACGCCTACACGTGTGTCCAAAAGAAGTGAAATATGTGTTCATGTGAAATCTTTCATACCAGTGTTTACAATGCCACTATCCACAATAGCTAACAGGTAGAGACAGCCAAAATCAGAACTGGTGAATGGTTAAACAAAATGTACTGTACCTGTACCATGGAACACCATACAGCATACACCAGCCATACAGCATAGCAGCACACTGGCACATACCACATTGTGAATGAAGGTTAGAAATATACTAAGCAGGCTGGGGTGTTGCTTAGTGGTAGGTGGCTTGCCTAACATGTATGAGGCCCAGAGTTCCACCCCAACACCACAGAAATTAAAAATTAAGTAAAATGAATCAGATACAAAAGACATATAATGAAGGATCCCATGCAAAGTAAGAAGAGCTCGGGGAAAGCTCAAGAGGGTCTCCGGCACTGGCGTGAGGATGAGGCAGGGTGACTGGCCGGTGGGCATAAGGTTTCCTTTGGAGGTGATGGAAATGTTCTAGAACCAGATTGTAGCAATGGTTACACAAAATTATAAATGTATTTAATGCCACTAAATCACCCACTTGGAAAACATGACAAATTACATATCCCAAACACTTTAGCCCAAGGTTTAAAGAAAGTTAACGAGAGTGGTTATAAGGTGTTTTAGAATAGGAGTATCAAAAGCTTAGCTGATGATGTAGGGTTTGGGCAGAGCCCCGAAGAGAGGTCACGAGACTGGCAGTAAGCTAAGAGACTTCATAGAAGAAGCAGGCAGCTCTGGTAAGTTTGATCACAACCTCACTCTGTGTCCTCAGAGTGATGTCCCCTGTGCCCAGCCCCTTTTCTCTAGAGGCCATTATCTCCCATTTCACCCACACACAACAGGGCAACAACTACTGTACTGCCCCCCCCCAATATCTCAGCTGCTTTTAGCTGTTTCTCCTCTGGCCCTCGGGGTGACCTCTGACTCTTCTAGTCTCAGTCTAGGGACTGCTTTGTCTTGAGCAGCTTATGCTGTTGTGATCCAGGGAATGATGGTCTCAGGCTGAGGCCCAGAGCCCCAAGCCTAGCATCCATCCGCATCTGGACAGGGCCTGGGAAGCTCCTGCTTCCTCACGTGTGAAATGAGACCTGTGGAGGACAGCACTGATGATTTCAGGGTGCTGACACTCTGGTCCCTTCAACTTCATCTACATTCTGTGCCTTAAAAGTCAGCAAGACATTCTGCACTCCCTGGTCCTCCGTGGCGATTGTCTAAGTGATGTAGGTGGGAGTCAGGTGCATGACGAATACCAGGGCTGGCTCTGATATTCTTAGAAAAGCCTTCCCCGCCTGTGACATTCCAATACAGTGCAGAGGGTGTGCTTATTTGACTGACAGTCAGTTGATCGATTGAACTGGGTCTAGCAGCTAATAGGAATGAAAGTTTCTTCAAGTGAGAAGCAGGGGGAAGGATGGGGAAGAGAATGGGGAGAGAGAGATAATGAGCCAATGAATACCTTATTCAGTCATGAGCTGTGGTGACAGATTTCATAGGCAGAGAGGCTTACAAAAGGAGGGGAGTGGATGGTGGCAAGGTTTCCAGAAGAAATGGTCCATCTGGTGCATGAATCATTCTTTTCCTCTCAGAGGAATGTAGTTGGTGGTATTCAGAGAAAAATGTTAACAAGTTACAATAGACTTCAGGAAGATCTTTAATCTATCACTGGAGAAAGGTGTAGGTTTAAAAATGACTCAAATAGAACACACAGAACAGATTCCACATTTTAAAATGGAATAAGATAGATACAGTAGAGTCCAATTGCTTAAAGAGAAACAGCAAGGGAAAGCAGACTGGTATCACTCTGTGCAGTGTCTAGGACCACTGCTGAAAGGGCTAGTCATGTGACCAGTCCCAGGGCCACTGCACCCAGCAGAGGATTAGTTGACCGCCAAGGAAGCTGCATCCTGCCTGTGTGGGACCTAGATACCCAGCCCTGTCTCCACAGAGAACGGCCTGCATTTCTCTCCACAGAACTTATGTCTTTATTCCTCCTTCAGAGAAATAGAAACAAACCCTTTCCTCATAAGAAAGCCAGAGAGCAGAGGCTCCTTCTGAACCCTGTTTCCTTACTCAGCTTTTCAACAAAACAAGGAAGAAAGAGGAGGGGAATGTTTACCTGAGGAGATCTCTGATCCTCTGCGTGAGTCTACCGGTTCTTCCGAAGCCACCCGAAGCCTCTGCTGAGAGTTTTCTAAATCCCAAATCTGCCCTTGGTAGAAAGAAGCTCTGTGTGTGAGCTCAGAATAGAGGCTGTTATTTTACCCACGAGGTCCCCAGACAGCCGGAGGAGGGCTGGGCTGAGGCTCCTTGGCACACAGGTGCCATCCACCTCCAGACAACAGAACTCTCCTATTAGATGTGAGGCTAGGCGGGGGATGCAAAGAATCCTCAAGCCCACTTTCCCTAAACGAGAGGTTAAAACAGCCATTTTTAGTTTTTTAAAGAGGAGGTAGCACATTGGTATGCCTTGCCAAGTAGTCTATGAAGAAGTCTAGGGCTGAGCTGGGCTGCTGGAACGTGGAGTCCTGCACTCAGAGCAGGGAAAGTCAAGCCTGTTGGCTGCCTGTCTGCTCAAAGAAGGAAGCTTTAGTAACAAATAACAAAGGTGCAGTGCTAAGCTACACGTTCAGCATACAGAGTCCTTGGCCTGGGATCCACCGGATGCAAAGGCGAGGAAATAGCTATGGTGGCTGTTTTACCAGGAAAGGTTGACCTGCCGATGAGCGGGAGTGGTTGAGGGTGCATGTGCACGCCTTACCTCCTGAACAACTCATGCAGCAAGACTGCTTCATTTGGGTCAGTAGGCGCCCTCCACCTTGGGATTCGGCGAATGCAAACACCGCCTTTGAACTTGAAGGAGGGTGATTTATGGCACGGGATCAACAGAGAGAGCCCTGCCTGATGGAATGACCAAGGAACAGCTCCAGGCAGCCCATCCCAAGTGCCAAAAGGGTTTAATTCCACTTTTGGAGAAACCCAGGGTGTTCGTGTTAAGCAAAGTCATAACTCAGTTTTATATAGAGTCTTTTATCTCAAAGGAGTTGGAGATACTTTTGTACCAAAATGTAAATTATCAAAGGCACAGTCACCACAGGGTTGAAACATGTCTCCTGTCTAGGAGCAGCTGCCCGGGTCATAGTCAGTCAGTCCAGAGCCAGGGTGAGACAGCAGGATGGGCAGCCAGTGACACCTTGCAAGAGAGCATGGCATCTGTGCTTCTCAGCACATTCTTTCCTCCACAGGCCCTCTCCAGCCTGGGTCTCAACTTCTTCCCCAGTCACTCTGACTTCACCTGGCAACTTCTCCCCAGTCCTACACTGAGGCCCAGACTCAAAGTGTGGCATCAGAAAGGACCTAGTGAACTAAAAGATACATGAAGAGTCTCAAACGCGGCCCCTCAGAGCAAGGCTTAGTTGGTGTTTACTTGGACCACATGCCAACCATAGACTGCCTTTGTCAATGAAATTTGGTTGGTCAGCGAACACACTCATTCACAGCTGCTGTCCTCGAGAGGACACATAGGACCTGTTGAATTAAGCAGATGCTTGCAGCTCTGATGCAGCCTTAGCCTCCCATGGCCTTTAATCACATCTGTATAGCGTGTAACACCTCACACAAAGCAATGCAATGTGCTAAGAGCTCACACTCACTGCTTACGGAATAGCGGCAGAAAAACATGTGGATATGCTCAGAGGAGATGCAAAGGTTCAAAAATCTTATTATATCTATTCGCTGTATGTACATGGGTTTTGTTTATTTTGTTTTGTTTTGCACATTGTTTGTTTGTTGAGAGAAGGTCTATAAGCTGCTGTCTTGGAACTCACTGTGTAGCCCAAGCTGGCCTTGGATCTACAGATCTGCCTGCTTCTGCCTCCTGAGTGCTGTGACTAAAGTGCACACCATTCCTCACCTGTGTGTGTATTTTTAATGCATTATTTTTGTTTCTTAGGGAGAAAAAGAAGGAATAAGAAAGTTTTCTTTTTCGATAATCCCCAAAGATAAGCCCTAACACTAACTCCATGATAGAGCCCTAGGCCTCCAACTTTATTATACCTGTATCTGAGAACTTATGTTACAGAGATCACTGTCTAGCCACAGAGATACAGGCTATTTGACTTCCCACACAAGAAGGTATGCCCACAGGAGACCACTTCCTACGTATAACCCCAGCAGCACAGACATTAAGGGCAACATTGAATAAATGGGACCTCCTGAAACTGAGAAGCTTCTGTAAAGCAAAGGACACTGTCACTAAGACAAAAAGGCAACCCACTGACTGGGAGAAGATCTTCACCAACCCCGCAACTGACAAAGGTCTGATCTCCAAAATATATAAAGAACTCAAGAAACTAGACTGTAAAAAACTAATCAACCCAATTACAAAATGGGGCACTGAGCTGAACAGAGAACTCTCAACAGAAGAAGTTCAAATGGCCAAAAGACACTTAAAGTCATGCTCAACTTCCTTAGCAATTAGGGAAATGCAAATCAAGACAACTTTAAGATACCATCTTACACCTGTCAGAATGGCTAAAATCAAAAACACCAATGATAGCCTTTGCTGGAGAGGTTGTGGAGAAAGGGGTACACTCATCCACTGCTGTTGGGAATGTAAATATGTGCAACCACTTTGGAAAGCAGTGTGGTGGTTTCTCAGGAAATTCGGGATCAACCTACCCCTGGACCCAGCAATACCACTCTTGGGAATATACCAAAGAAATGCCCTATCATACAACAAAAGTATAAGCTCAACTATGTTCATAGCAGCACTGTTTGTAATAGCCAGAACCTGGAAACACCTAGATGGCCTTCAATGGAAGAATAGATGAAGAAAGTATGGAATATATACATATTAGAGTACTACTCAGCAGTAAAAAACAATGACTTCTTGAATTTTGCATGCAAATGGACAGAAATAGAAAACACTATCCTGAGTGAGGTAAGCCAGACCCAATAAGAAAAACATGGGATGTACTCACTCATAATTGGCTTCTAGCCATTAATAAAGGACGTTGAGCCTATAATTAGTGATCCTAGAGAAGCTAAATAAGAAGGTGAACCCAAAGAAAAACATATCGTCATCCTCCTGGATATTAACCTTCATCAGGCAATGAAAGGAGACAGAGACAGAGACCCACATTGGAGCACCAGACTGAAATCCCAAGGTCCAAATCTGGAGCAGAAGGAGAGAGAGCACAAGCAAGGAACTCAAGACCGCGAGAGGTGCACCCACATACTGGGACAATGGGGATGATCTATCGGGAACTCACCAAGGCCAGATGGACTGGGTCTGAATAAGCATGGGATAAAACCTGACTCTCTGAACATAGTGGACAATGAGGACTGCTGAGAAGTCAAGAACAATGGCACTGGGTTTTGATCCTACTGCACGTACTGGCTTTGTGGGAGTCTAGGCAGTTTGGATGCTCACCTTACTAGACCTGGAAGGAGGTGGGAGGTCCTTGGACTTCCCACAGGGTAGGGAACCCTCACTGCTCTTTGGGCTGATGAGGGGAGGGGGACTTGATTGGGGAAGGGGGAGGGAAATGGGAGGCGGTGGCGGGGAGGAGGCAGAAATCTTGAATAAATAAATTAATTCATTAAAAAAAAAAGAAGGTGTGCCCAGAACTCTCACCTTTGAAACCCCTGTCCAATCCACCCCAAGGCCTTCTCTGCCCACCTTCTTTTGTTCCTGTTTTCGTTGTAGTTCCTAGGTATGCAACACTGTCTGCTTCTCTGTTTGCCTTTCTAATTGGACCATCAGTTTCCTAAGAGCAGAAACTGGAGGATAATGTGTTCCAGGGAAGCCCAGGTTACCTGGTGAGTTTAAAACCAGTATGAGCTATACAGAAGACTATGTCCTTAAAAGAAGAAGGAAGAGGATGGATGAGAAGAGAGGTGAAAAGAGAGACTCAAGCACACTGTGGTTACCTTTTTAGCTCTCCTCTCCTCAGAATTCAATACAGTAAAAGGTGAGAAAGGAACTCTTGGTCAATGGTGAACACAAAAATAACCCAGCCAGGCTTGTTCTACAGTAGTCTCAGAGGAAATGAGCTAGAAGGCTTTTCTGATCTTCTCTGGAGAGCATCATAAAATGGTCTTCCCCATGGGTGAACTTGGATTTCTCTTCCTAGCCCTTACCCCTACATGGTACTGACATTTACACTTTCTTGTGTTAGTTGGTCATCTAATTTTAGAAAAACAAGAAAATCTAACTCATTCATCTACACAGCAGCTTTGAAGGCTGTGGTGTCAGATACAAAGGAGATAGCACACACTTTGGCTTCACTTATGACTCTAAGGTGTGGACATTCCCCAGGTCCTCTAGTGTGACACCACTAGAGGACAAAGCTATGCCCCATGGCTAGGGGAGGAAGCTTTGTCCATCAATCCAGGGCATGAAAGGCAGCTCTAGCGTGGCAGGTGCCGTTGGTAGGAGACTGCCCTATAGGTGCTATCAATTCCCTTGGTGTTATCCAGAGTCATGAATGCAGCAATACCTGAAAGTGCTGGGCAGTGGGCAAAGGCTGGACATTCATCACATGCAGGGCCACCTGGCACCTAGTGGACAAACAGCCTTCTGTTGGCAAATGTGAACTTCTCCACACTGTCTCCTCCCCAAAGTCGCAGCCAGACTTTATTTCTTACAACCAAGAGTCGCACAGTGACACACATCACAAAAACCACAACTCATTTGAAGTTAGGAGGGGCTAGAAATGGGATTCATTATGACATTATTTATTTTAAAAGGCCGGGAATCCAAGTAAAAAAAAAAAAAAAAAAAAAAAAAAAAAAAAAAAAAAAAAAAAAAAAAAAAAGATGCTTCCCCTAGTGGTACATTTTACCCCACAGGAAAGCCTACAAGTAGCAGGAAGAACTAGAAACAGAAGATGTGCAACTTAGGAACTATTAAGAGCAGTGTTGAATAAATGCAGACAGCAGCAGCTGATAGTATACACTTCCATCATAGGCGCTGGAGCCTTAGCAGAGGCTAGACAGGTCTGGGAGGAACAGGAGTTGAGAAGGTGAGGGGATGTGGCACTCAGCTGCTCTCTTTGGAGAATCTCCTCTGCTTCTTTAGCAGTTTCTGCATGAGCAATATTCTCCCCTCGCCTTCTCACTCCTCTCCCCTCCCCCTGCCTTCCTCTTTACCCTCTTCTCCCACCCCATCCAGAACTAAGTAGATACTGGGAAGGGACAGACAGAAACCCAGGACAGAAAACCATCAAGTTTTGAGACACACAGAAAGGATTAAAAGGGTGGAATGTAGTTTTAAGAAGAAAACAAGCAAGTCTGACAACTACATAATAAAGAACTTATCACTTCTTAGGCTCCATGTAGAGACAGAAATGTGGGGTTCTATTTTATCTTTAAACATTTTTATTAATCCTCTGAGAATTTTATACATCTATACAATGGATTTGATCACATATATCTCCCACTCCTCCAACCTCTTAGAACCTCTTATGTGTCCCTGACCAAACTTCAAGTCCTTTATTAAAAACTCACTGAATCTAATTATGGCTGCTTGTGTGTGCACAGTTGACACACAGGCAACCTACCAGAAGCTACGTCCCTGGGAAAAACTGACTCTGCCATTTCCAGCAGCCATCATAATAACTTCTCAGTTAGGGGTGAGAGTGTGTGTCCTTCCCCATTATGCTGGCATGTTGATTGGCTTGATCTGTGCAGATCCTGTGTAGTCACAGCTACTGTGAGTTCCACAAGTATGTTGAGCTTTTATTTTGTTATTTATTTATTGATTGATTTTATATGGCTTTATTGATGTTTTAGCACTAGGAATTGAACCTAGTATTTTGCACTTACTATGCAAGTACTCTATCATGGAGCTGTGTCCCCAGCCCAATATTGATTTATTTGGGTTGTTGAAAGGGGAGTTCCCCTGTGTAAACCATGCTGGTCTGGAACTCATACTGTCTTTCCTGCCTTTGCTTCCCTGCAAGTATAGACATGGACCACCACCTTGGGCAGCAGAGCATAGGACTTAAAGTCGCCCTTTGCAGTTTCAATACTTTAAGACACTTTCTGTAGATAGTGGGGCTTCTTTCTTGCCATAGTCAGCAGAGGAAGAGGCTGCAGCTAGGGGATGAAAAATTATCTGCTCAAGGTTGGGCTGGAAGCATCAAGTCAAGTTCTCTGGGGCCTCCATACTAGGTTGGCTTCTAAATAATTAAAACAACCTGATAGAAGAGAAAGTGGGAAGTACTCTACAACACATGGGCACAGGAGACCACTTCCTACGTATAACCCCAGCAGCACAGACAGTAAGGGCAACATTGAATAAATGGGACCTCCTGAGACTGAGAAGCTTCTGTAAAGCAAAGGACACTGTCACTAACACAAAAAGGCAACCCACTGACTGGGAGAAGATCTTCACCAACCCCGCAACTGACAAAGGTCTGATCTCCAAAATATATAAAGAACTCTAGAAACTAGACTGTAAAATGCTAATCAACCCAATTATAAAATGGGGCACTGAGCTGAACAGAGATCTCTCAACAGAAGAAGTTCAAATGGCCAAAAGACACTTAATGTCATGCTCAACTTCCTTAGCGATCAGGGAAATGCAAATCAAGACAACTTTAAGATACCATCTTACACCTGTCAGAATGGCTAAAATCAAAAACACCAATGATAGCCTTTGCTGGAGAGGTTGTGGAGAAAGGGGTACACTCATCCATTGCTGGTGGGAATGCAAACATGTGCAACCACTTTGGAAAGCAGTGTGGAGGTTTCTCAGGAAATTCGGGATCAACCTACCCCTGGACCCAGCAATACCACTCTTGGGAATATACCCAAGAGAGGCCTTATCATACAACAGTATATGCTCTACTATGCTCTTAGCAGCATTATTCGTAATAGCCAGATCCTGGAAACAACCTAGATGCCCTTCAATTGAAGAATGGATGAAGAAAGTATGGAATATATACATATTGGAGTACTACTCAGCAGTAAAGAACAAGGACTTCTTAAAATTTGCAGGCAAATGGATGGAAATAGAAAACACTATCCTGAGTGAGGTAAGCCAGACCCAAAAAGCAGAACATGGGATGTACTCACTCTTATTTGGTTTCTAGCCATAAACAAAGGACATTGAGCCTATAATTCGTGATCTTAGAGAAGCTAAATAAGAAGGAGATCCCAAAGAAAAACATAGGCATCCTCCTGAATATTAACCTTCATCAGACGATGAAAGGAGACAGAGACACACATTGGAGCACTGGACTGAAATCTCAAGGTCCAAATCAGGAGAAGAAGGAGAGAGAGCACGAGCAAGGAACTCAGGACCGCGAGGGGTGCACCCACACACTGAGACAATGGGGATGTTCTATCGGGAACTCACCAAGGCCAGCTGTCCTGGGTCTGAAAAAGCCTGGGTTAAAACCTGTCTTTTTGAACATAGCGGACAATGAGGACTACTGAGAACTCAAGAACAATGGCAATGGGTTTTTGATCCTACTGCACGTATTGGCTTTGTGGGAGCCTTGGCAGTTTGGATGCTCACCTTACTAGACCTGGATGGAGGTGGGTGGTCCTTGGACTTCCCACAGGGCAGGGAACCCTGATTGCTCTTTGGGCTGACGAGGGAGGGGGACTTGATTAGGGGAGGGGGAGGGAAATGGGAGGCAGCGGTGGGGAAGAGACAGAAATCTTTAATAAATAAATAAGTAAATAAAAAAAAAGAATTACCCCTAAAAGCATGAAAAAAGTAAATAAATAATTAAAACAACATCTTATCAACTGATTGGAAAGAAGAAGGGAATTAATGGGAGTAGATGGGGACATAGTGGGTATTGGGGGATAAATATGGTTGAAATATATTATGTACATGTAGAAAAATGTCACAATGAAAGTCATTACTATGCATGATTAATGTATGCACACACACAAAAAAAAACCACTAGGAAAAAAGATGGCAGTTTATCAAAACCAGTGCCCCAATGTGCAGGCTTGCCTACTGTCCCTCCTGCTGGTGCGGGGTCTCTTATTTGCCATCAGTAAGCCTTCCTGCCCAGAGGCTGCTCACATTCTTCTTTGATTCTCAGGCTGACAGAGACAAGCCAGTGGATTATCCTATCCCCTAGGAAGCACTGCACACAGAATCCGCTGTCTGCAGGTGCTACAGTGAAGGGACCTACTCAGAAAGCAGTTGGTGGAGCAAACCAGAGATGTGTGTAGGATTTCCCACAGTGTCTACCATATTTTAAAAACTATATAGTAACATCCTATCAAAGATCAAAGGGAGAAACGAGAATCTCAAGTTCAAGGCTAACCTATGCTACAAAGTATATTTGAAGCCATCCTGAACTACATGGTGGAACTCTATCATAAAAGAAATGATACAAAATAGAAGAAAAAGAAGACCCCGGCTAATAGCAGGACCAGGATTAGCAGCAGTTAACTAATTGGCTGGGGTTAGAAACAACCCCATAACAAATTCTCCCTTAGAAATTAGAAACAAGAGAATTAGTTTTATCTTTCTCCTCTTCCTCTTCGAAATTTGCTGCTTCCCCAGTTCTAAGTAATATCTGTGGCTTCTTTTTGGCCTATTCTGCAAAAAGACTCAATTAGTATGTCTTCTTTGAGGGTTTAATTCTTTCCAATCAATAAGTTTCTGGAGGGGGCTTGCACATGGGCTGCTGATACCTGCTCAGGTCCTCCAGTAAGGTGCAGGCTGGGAGCTGGGCCACTCAGACAATTGGGCATCCTAAACCTGGAGGGCAGTAAAGTGCTCCTTTTACTTCAGTAAAGTGAACTGAACGGGTGGGGAGCCATGAAAATAAGAGGCCAGCAGACTTCCAGGCCATGTGGTAGCCCTGGGAGCAGAGGTTTAGGATTCCCATCATGTTCTAGATAGAAGGCTGGGGTTGGCAGGTCCTGCCTACTACGGCCCTGCTGGGAACTTCCTAGGCTCAAAGGTAGGAGCCAGAGTCAACATTATGGGGCCTGCAGGGCTCTGCTGGGTGAACTAGAGTAGGAAATTACCCAGGTGGATCACAAGACCATTCAGATGGGATTTTCTGGATTATTCCAGGTGGCAGTGGTTCAGCTGTGAAGGCACCTTATGCCAGCCCCGAGGCCACCAGAACTGTTAGTGCAGTGAGGCTGTGAGCATGGGGAACAGATTGAGCCTTCCTCCTACAGCACGAACCCCCTATTATCAGCCGGGATGGAGAATCCTGTAACGTGGACTTGCCAACAGCACACTTGAACTTCCTGGATTCTTCCCCTTGAAGCTGACAATGTTAAAGACAAACTTTTCAGTAAGTTGAACATGTGCGTGACTGTGTGATTATGCCCTGCACTGATCTCATCATAATGAGCTGGGAATCCCTGCAGCAGCCTAAACCAACTCAGTGGAGCACCCCAAGAGGGGAATATGGTAACACTGAATTTTATATATTATGTTTTTATGGAAATGAATGGAAAAAATCTGAAATGACAAAAAAATACTTTCTGCTCTCTTCTTTAGCCCCCTCTCTTTGTATCTGCCTCCTTGTCTGGGCCTTCTAAATACTAGATATCAAATCTATTTAGGAATGATGTAGATCTAAGCTATTTGATTGCAAAATAAATTCGGTAGTACTACATACAACTTAGGTAACTGAATGCCAACTCCTGCGTCTCTCTCTTACATGGAGAACTGTTAAATTCACACAATGGGTGTTTAACCTATATACAGATGTAGATAGTATCTAATAGTGGTGCTGCTCACTCAGTCATTGCTCACCACGGACACCACCAGTGCTGCAAAGGTTCACTTTGAAAAGAAAGTGGAAGAATAGAAGTCTGTCCCAGCCATTAAGAGCACATACTGCTCTTCCAGAGGGCCCAAATTCAGATCCCAGTACTCGCATGAGCTGGTTCACAACCTTTCTCAAACCCAACTCCAGGTCTCCTGATGCCCTTTTCCAGCTTCTGATGATACACCACCCCCACCACCATACATGTGCATGTGGCGCGCGCGCGCACACACACACACACACACTAATAATAGTAATAATAATAATGATAATAATAATAATAATGAATTTTGAAAGAAAAGGATATGTGTCCATCAGTTTCCCAGGTCATTCCCTGGCAACATACTTATGTTTCTTTGGTGAAGGTTTTGTGTACATGCACATACACGTGCTCCCTTTTTCCAGTCACAGTCTATGTTACCACACTCAGCCATTTGTTTGTTCATTTGTCGGGTACTTATGGAGTACCTGCTGTATACCAAGCGTTGGGACACAGTAAGTTCCTCATGAAGTTCATGGTCAAGCCTTCCTATATAGACATGGAGGTCCATGATGGACCATTCATTTAGTAACTGGTACCTCTGTCTAGCCTTGTGAATTGCATTCTATGAATGTTTCCTGTCTCTTCTGTCAGAGTCCTCTAAAGGATGGTGATTTTATTTCATTATCTTTGAGTCATCAGCATCTACTCAGTACATTGCCCTAAATGTACAAGCTAATCAACAAATGGTTTTTATTGATTTTAGTATCATGTCATTTTAGTAATTCAAAACAGAAGACTATGAGGACGTACCTGAGGACATTAGTGACAGATTAGCAAGGGTGCAGGCAAGTGTCTGTGGAAAGCTGGCTGGGGGGTCCTGAAGCTTTGGATATGCTCCATAAGTGAATGGACACTCCTCTGTCAGTCACTAGAGTGAAGCATGATGGGTATAGTAGTCGTAGTAGTTAGGCTTGCTCCTTCTGAGCACAAGCAAGTATAACATAAGGAAAACTGTTACGAAGCACTGCTCTGCATAGAAATTGTCCTCTGTGTTAATCAAGGGAAGGGACTGTCTTTCAAAGGAGGAGAAATGAAAGCTGGTATGTCATCTGGCAGGCATCTTCCGAGGAACTGTCTAGATCAGGATGCCTGTAGGGTAACTGTTTCGGTTACTAATTGATGTGCTAAACTCCAGCCTACTGTGGGCAGCAGCGTTCCCTAGGCAGAGGTCCTGCATTCTCTCAGAGAGGGGTAATCAAGCAAGCAGGCCTGTGTGCATTCTTTTCCTTCTACTCTTGATCGTAGATTTGACAAGACTAGATGCTGAGCTCCTACCACTCCAACTATTGTTATTCGAGCTTGTAACTTGAAATTGTAAGATTGATAATCTTTTCCATCTCAATGAAACTAGAGTATGGTCCTGTTTCGTTTTTGTCAACTTGACCCAAGTTAAACATACCTAGGAAGAGAGACTTCAACTGAAGAATTTTCTCCATTAAATTGGCCTGTGGCTACGTCTATGGGGGCATTTTCTTGATTGTTAATTGGTATAGCAGGGCCTGAGCTCTATAAGAAAAGTAACTGCTGAGCAAGCCAGGGGAAGTAAGTCAACAAGCTGAGTTCATCTATTATCTCTGCTCCAGTTCCTGCCTTCGCCTTCCTGTCTTGAACTCCTGCTCCAGCCTCCCTCAGTTATGGACTGTACTGTAACCTGTAAGATAAAATAAACCCCTTATTCCTTAAGTTGCTCTGGTTGTAGGGTTTCTCACAGCAAGAGAGACCAAACTAGAATGAATTCCACCCAAAGTCTTGGTTATCTCCATGTAAAATCGATTAGCCAGCTGGACATTGGGGTGCGCATCTGCAACACCATCACTAGTGGGGCAGAGCAAGAGGACTGAGTTTGAGGCTAGCATGGACAGCAAAGTGAGACTCTGTCTCAAAAATCAACTGACCAAACAACAAAACTGATTAGCAATTAGGAATAGAGGTGTTTAATTCGAAGTGGATGTGATGTAATATATAAAAACAAAGAGGTGGTATCTTCTTGTATGGAGCAGCAAAGCAACCAAACCTTTTCTCTGACTCTGGTTGTAGGCACTTGGAGTTCTCCTTGGGGAGAAAGCCTTTCTGACTCTAGGTGAGTCTGCTTTCTAAGGGCTGAGACTTTGACTGACCAGCTCTTCCCAGATCCTCCCAGTTGTTCTTCAACTCAACCTCTTTTCACGTGTCCCTCCTATAACTGATCTTTAGGATGTATCACTGTTTCCCTAGAGACATTGATCTTCTGGGAGCTGATGTAGCAGGGCATCCATTAGTCTAAAGAGTTTTTCTAAGATATTTTACCAGAGGTTGGGGGAAGGGAGGCAGCCCTTGGTACACCTTGGGGATTTGTAGTTGAGCCAACAAAACTTGTACATAAAGCAAGGAGAAAGTGATGAGAATCATGGTGGGTTCAGATACTGTTTAGGATGGTTCTGGAAACCAGAGGTATAGAAAGGAGAAAACAGGGTCAACAATGCCCCAGAGATGAGACAGAAAGAGCAGAGAAGGGACCAGATGTTTGGAACGGAGGGTCACATACACAAGTTCCTGGAAATAAATCTGAGTTACAGATCACAGAAAATGGCTCCATAATCCTCTTTTAAGAACACTGCTCACAAACTGTAGATTGATGTCATTTAGAACTTTAATCAATAGTTCCCAACCGAGTTGAATTTGGAAGACACTGTAATTATAGGTTTAATTTCACATTGTCCCACTTCTTTCTTCCCTATATCTCCAAAGGGCTCATCAGGATGGCATCCAGGCCAGTAATATACCAAATTTCCCCTTTGTGTGGCTCTGAGCATTTCTAAAGTTTCCAACTCTAAGGTCAGAAAATACTTGAGGTCAAAGATTTCATGAGCCATATTTTTGTGTGGATACTCAAGAGAAGTGCATACAGGCTTTCTGGCTGGGCCTGTCTACCTGGAAACTTGGCAGAAAGGGAGCTTATTAAAGGACTTTACCATACCCTACCCTGTGCTCACTGTCCCTGCTGTGGCTTTGATGCCATGTGATGGTGTGGCTGATGTATATTATATGTAACACCCTCCCTCAAGAAGTTCCATTCATTCATAGTGTTTAAGAAGGAGTCAGACTTAGCTGTGAGAATCTAGCACAGTGTGGACAGTTTCAAAAAGCTCTTAATATCAGCTCATGGGAAGAAGTAGGAGAAAATGATGAGGCACTGGAGGAGATCAAGTAGGACCCTTAGCTGAGGTGTGGAGTCATTGACTAGTGGTTTCCATCATAGCTGTGCTAAGAATGACATCTACCCACAGCCATAGAATCAGCCAAGATTGCCATCCCTGTGGGGGTTTTTGAAGAGTGACACACAGAAAGAGAACAAAGCAATTAGGTAATAAAAGGAGCTCCAGAGAGCTGGGTATGGCATTGCAGGCACCCACCCGTAATTCCAGCACTTGAAGTGGAGGCGGGAGGAGGAGTTGGGAGTTTAAGGTGAGAATGGGGAATATAACCAGATCTTATCTCACAAAACAAAAAGAAGAGGAGGAGCATGGGGATGAAGAGGCCACAGCAGCAGCAGGAATGACAGATAGGTTGGCATATGCTTGGCATGGAGGCATAAGGATCCTTACGAGTTCCAGCTTCAGCACCCAACTAAAGGGGAGGGGAGGAGGAGAAAAGCAGCAATAGAGACCCTGTCTCAGAAAGAATAAGGTGGAGAGAGACCGAGGAAGACACGTGCTGAAGGTCTCTGGCAAGCGTACACACAGGGTGTGAGGCAAGAGTGGGGAGAAAGAGAGGGGAGAGAGTGGGTCAGGATGCAGGGCATCTTCAGCAGAGGAGCTGGAGAAGGGGAAGGGAGATGAGTCCCAGAGAAAGCGAACTGCTTCCAGTTCTTTCCAGGAGAAAAAATGGGCAGAAATCAGATCTGGGGAAGTGTGTAAAGAGAGCTATTATAAAGGGAAGGGGACCTTTGTGAACCATCAAGGCTTCAACAAGACACAACTCTCCTTTCCAGAGGGAGGTATATTTACTTTTGTTTTCCAGGGCTAGATTCAAATGCAGGGCCTTGGGTATACTAGGAAAGTCTCTACCACTAAGCCCCAGCCCAGCCTGTGTCCAGTTGACCCTAAGGAATACTGACTGGTGAGATGGGTGAATTCTCTTCTTCCTGAGACATTCAAGATGAGGACATTGTGGAGGGAAAGAGAGAGGTGATGGGAGCATGGCATCCTTGAAGATCTGGTCATTCGGGTTCTCTTGTTCCCTTAGAAACGAAGGGGGTTACATTAGTGCCAACAGAAGCCAGTCTTTGTTCCTTCCCACTCATACCCTGGGCCCATGTGGACTCTTACCATTCTGTCTAGATCCCCCTCTCATCACTACATCCTCCTGAAGCAAGGTTGTAGTGATAGGAGCGGTGAGGCTGCGTCCCTGGCACCCAGCCGCCCACATGGCTAGCTTATGCCCGAAATAATTACACGGAAACTGTATTCTTTTAAACACTGCCTGGCCCGTTATCTGTAGCCTCTTATTAGCTAGCTCTTACATATTAATCTAACCCATTTCTAATAATCTGTGTAACCCACGAGGTGGCTTACCAGAGAAGATCTTAACCTGCGTCTGTCTGGAGTGGGAGAATCATGGCGACTCCTCGACTAAGCTTCTTTCTCCCAGAATTCTGTTCTGTTTACTCCACCCACCTAAGGGTTGGCCTATCAAGGGGCCTAGGCAGTTTCTTTATTAATAAGAAATCACTCCCACATCACAAGGTGCCATTTACATGTTCAAGGTTAGTCAGCTGTTTGTACATGGGGAGGGATGGAACTGGTTTAGGACACTGGAGTCCACTTCTGAGTGCCTTGTGCTAACCCACCAGGAGAGCCTTGCTTCCTTTCCAGCCTGCTGCTGTTTGCTGTGCTGGAAATAAAATGCAGAGCCTTCCACAGACTAGACAAGCTATCTCCCAGTGAGCCATGTCCCTAGCCCTTCCATTCCAGATTTTATCTCTCCCATCTCTGACTCATTGTGCTTTAGGGAGGCAGGAAGGGGGTGTTATAGTCCTTTACTTGAGAGGTTTCTGTGTGTATTTTTTAAGCTTCATTAAAGTTTAATTGCTAACTATAAATATATTTATAGTTCACAATGAGATGTCTTGATGTATGTACACGTTGTGAAATGATTAATCAAGCTAATTAATTTGTCCACTGACTCAGATACTTACTTCGCTTCTGTGGTGAGAACATTTGAGAACATTAATGCTAGTAATCATTTTTTAACTATGTAGTGTGCTATATTAACAATAGTCATCAATACAATCAAGCTCTTGGACTTGGTCCTCCTAACAGTTTTTTGTCCTCAACCAATGTCTTCCTACTCCTCATTGACTTGATGTCCTAGTGGCCTTCTGCTTCTGGGAGGTCAACTTCTTAAAATGTCACCTATAAGAAAGAGTATGTGAGGGCTGGAGAGATGCCTCAGTGGTTGAGGGCACTTACTGCCCTTGCAGAGGACCCAGACTCAGCTCTGAGCCTCCACAATGGTGACTCACAAACACTTGGAACTCCATTTTCCAGAGAACCGATGTCTTCTTCTGGACTGTGTGGGTACCTGCATGCATGCAGTGCACATAAATTCAGGAAGGGTCACAAATAAACATGCACTAAAAAATATTTAAAAAGAAAGAAAAAGCTTGAGAGTTTGGGGCGATGAAATGGCTGTGTGGCTTCAAAGTTAAAGCTCTGGTCACAAAACCTGACAACCTGAGTTCAGTCCCTGGCCCCGATTACAGGAGGTGAGCATGTGTGAGCGCGCACACAACAAATAAATGCAATAGAAATACAATGTGAAAGCCAGTTGTGTTGGCTCATACTTGTAATCTCAGAACTCAGGAGGCTGAGGCAGGAGGATTTTGAGTTTGAGTCCAGTCTGTGCTAAACAATGAAGGCCTACTTTTAAAAAAAAAAGGAAATGAATATTTTCAGGGAGGACTATTTCTTTCCCAGACACCAGCAGTGATGCCCTAGTCCAGTGCTGCACACTTCAGCACATAGCCTGAAGCAGTAGGCCACAGTACTGTATTCCCTGGGGCAGTAGGCCACAGTACTGTATTCCCTGGGGCAGTAGGCCACAGTGCTGTGTTCCCTGGGCCAGTAGGCCACAGTGCTGTGTTCCCTGGGGCAGTAGGGTCTGGAGGGTGTGGGCAACTTCCTGGTGCTATCTTATGATCCACTTTGTGTTGTGAGCTAGAAATAAAATTCATTATTAATTTATATCCTTCTGCTGTGTTCCAGCAAAAACTCGAGGTAGTTAAAGGCAGAATTCTTAGTTTCAATCAAACTAACGCCCCTCCCCTCAAGATCACCGAAAGGCCTACAGATGTGTTCACATTCACTAACAGGTTGCTGTAGCTAATGTTGTCCTTGTCCAATTGTAGAAGTAATCACCTGAATTGAGTGACAGAATAACGTACCCTTACTTCGGTGGTGGCTGGGAGGTGTGGTGTTGCTACTCCTGTCATCATTTTGACCAAACACCTAATACAAAACAGCTTAAGGGAGGAAGTTTATTTGGCTCATGGTTCAGATGCTAAAGTCCATCATGGTGGGGCAGACATAGGGGATGGTCACACTGCGTCTGAAGGCTGGAAGCAGAGAGGGATGAATGCAGGTCCCAGCTGGCTTCTTCCTTTTGTTCTTATTCAGTCTTCTGCAGCCCATGGGAAGACATGGGCATTCATTGTGGGTCTTTATACCCTCACACCCCTCTGGAAACACCACAAGGTCACACCCAGAGCCTCGAACCTCATGAGTGTGGCTGATCTTTCTTAATCCATTTCAGGTGGCAGCTGAAACTCGCCAGCATGGATGCCTTTAGTCTACTAAAGAAGGGACGTTCTCAGGGTGGGTGCGCTTGGGACAAAAGACATGACAACCAAAGAGCAAGGCCCCCGACTGTTTGGACAGTTTCCCTCAGCCAGTGACAAATGGACTGATGAATGGCAGTGTATTGGCCTCATGGATGGTTCTAGCAAACAGATACAAAAGTGCAGGCGTAACATAGAGGCACCTCTTAGCCAGGGCCACGACGCCTTGTTTCTAACACTGTGTGATCATAATTCTCGCTTTTCTTCCCTACATGAGAGCCATTCAGGAGAAAACCGCTCAAAACATCCATGGGCCTTTTACTTCGGCACCTTTTGCTCTGCCTGAAGAACCTCACACACAGAGTCAGTGCAAACCACCAGGTCAGGACTAGAGTCTTTGCAGCCTAGCAGAGCGCAGACAGAACGATGGATGGGGAGGGAGGACAGAAACACCTGGGAAAGACATAGTAGTAACTTGTCGTCACAGAATATCAAACAAACTGAAGTTCTTCACATTGCTTTCAATTCCTCAGGAATTGCAGAAGTGACACAGTTACACACACGCGTGCGCACACACACACACACACACGCGCACACACACACGCACACAACACAACACAAGGTCCAGGGTAGTTTTTTCAGACCCCTGGAAGCCCAGCAGTAGCCATGGGAAGGGCAAAGAATCCCTCCTCATAATACCAGACGTGCTGTCTTCTGGAAGGCAAAGATCTGGCCCAGGGAGTGCTCCATCTCCACAGACATTTAGGCCTTGCAGCCAGACAGGGGAAGCCATCTGTCTTCAGAGACAGATCTAGCTCAGGTTCTAGTTTACAGCTGACTAGCAGATTGGCTTTTACCCAAAGTTAGTATGAATGACGGTGTCTGGATTATATTGTCAGATTATATTGTAGGCTCCCAGTAAAGCTCCCTCCCACCCTGCCTCAGCACAAGAGTACACGCTCCTGCCCAGGATGTGTTAGATGGGCGTAGATGGCTATAACGGCTATCTACTCAGTGACACCAAATGAGATTAAATCACCGGAAGAGCCCAGAAGCAACAGGAACCACAGTGCCCATTCCCAGATGAGGGCTCTCCATCCCTGCATCTGCCTCAAGGCCTGTGCATTGTTTCATGAATCATGTGCACACACACACACATGCTCACCTTAATGATTGGAAGGGAACCTCGAGTCCAGGGACAATCTCACCTGAATGGAAAATATAAGCAGCTCTGTCCCATGACAAGCCACGTGTGCAGAAACGGTAGCCATCCTGAGACCCTTGTTGCAGCTCCACCTGCCAATTTGCTGGGGAAGTAAATGAAAAAGGAAATGTGTTATAATGAGTCTCTTTTACCCAGCTGGAAACCGTCTCTCCCATGACACCCTGGTTTCCACATGTCTACATCTCTAACTCCACAAAGATATGGTCACCAAGTCACAGGAATTCCATGCAAACTCTTGTGGTTTTTCCCATAGGCATAATTAGACACTGTCCATTTCAAAATATCGACTTGACAGTTTCTAGCAAAATAGCCATGTTTCTCCTGTTCTCTCTTTGTGTCTAATGCAACCATTGGCTAGGGTATTGGGAGAGCACTGAAGAAGAGGGAAGTGGAGGAGGACAGAGAACAGAGGGAATTCGCAGTGACTGATGGGTAGCCCCGTTGGTAGAGCACATTCTCGGCCTTCACAAGGCTGTGGAGTCCATCCCAGCTCCAGACAAACCAGCAAGTGGATTGCTGGAAAAGAAGTGACCAAGTCCCTTTCCACACACTGCCTTCGTGTGGGATACTTGTCTTCTGGATTCAGGCACTTGGGATTTCTGTACCTCTGGTTTTCTAGTTCCACAATGGACTACAGGCAACTATAAAACAGTGTCGGCCTGGAGCCAACTTAATCTGTCCTACAGTAAGAAGAACCATGCTGCCTGCTGACAGCAGACAAGGCAAGAAGCCAACCCCCATTTGATGACAAACTTTGGCCTTCATAAGGCGCCTGCAAACTGGCCATATGTGCATCTGGGTCCCTCATATGCAGAACATGAAGCTTGCAGCTGGGAGTCGTGGAGGAGCAGGCCCATCATTCTTCTGAAATTCGATTTAGTTCTGAATTGTCACTTTAAGGCAGTTTTATGTGATCTGATTTCCTGCCTTGAAAGTAGCTGCAGGTTAGAATCAAGTGAGGGCAAGAGACAAGAAGAGCTTTGTGCTGAGTCTGTCCAGTTACAGCCCTATATCAGGGTATCAATTGGACAACGTGTCCTTGTGATGCTGGGGCCATCTAGATTTAAGGTCTGAAAGGCCTTCTGCACTGCAGATCACAGTCTGAGGATCTGTTGTTCAGGAATGGCTCTGCTGAGCTCAGGTACACCGGGGGCTTACTCTACACATACATGTGAGACTGTAGATTCCCAGGGGCAGTTATAGTGGGGGGGGGGGCTCACAAGGCTATTGTGTGAACCCCATAGCTTCTAAAGACATCTGAAACAAAAGGACAGCCCTGGTTCCTGGACACACCCACCTCATGGTCCTGGGTATGTTAGTAACTTTTCTGTGGCTGTGAGAAAAAAATCATGAGCAAAAACAAGTTAGAGGAGAAAAGGATCTGTTTTGGCTTCCCGTTCATGATGGTCTAGAGTCCATCGTGATGGGGAAGGCACGGCAGTGGGAGCAGGAAGCTAGCTGACCACGTCATCTACACAGGAAGCAGAGGCAGAGGGCGAGTCACTGTGAAAATCTTAAAGTGCACTCTTAGTCTCCTATGTCCTTTATCAAGTCTCCACCTCCTACAGGTTCCATAACCTCCTCAAATGACACCCCTAACTGGGAACCATGTGTCCAGATGTGTGCTTCTATGGAGAATATGTCTCATCCAACCCATCACAATGGACAGGAGAACCAATGCTCTGTCCAAACAAAGGGGGGCAGGCACAGTGTGCTCAGGGAGTGAGTGCCATTGCCTCTTCAAAGCTCAACTCCCTTCCAGAAGCTGGCCTAGGCTCAAAAAACAGGGTACACAGACATACTCTCTTAAGTAAGGGTGACTTGTGCCAGACAAGGTAGGATAGTATATACAGACAAGTGCCTAGAGATCAGACTACCTCAGAATACTATAGATGCCATACATGTAGACCATTGAGGTCTATATACACACATCAAATGCCATACCATCTATACCACACACATGAAAACCCATACGTGGATGTAATGCTACAACACATGCACATAGAAGAACACACACACATGCAAACATGAAATCACATATTACACATATCCATGCACACCCATTATACAATTCACACACACCATTTCACATACATGTATACAAATACTGCCTACTTCATATACATGCCATGTACAGCAACATATACATGCCACTCACACATTGTATATATACGACACCAAATGTTCTAGATATGCATGCAAAAGCACATGTCACACACACTACATATGCACACACACGCCACACATACTTAAGAATCACAAGTCTAGATTAGGCTAACTGAGATGGGAAGAGCCAGCCTAAGTGTAGGTGACACATCCCAAACTCTGGAGCCCCAGACTGAACAGGGACAGATCCGTATCTCTCTGCTCCCTGTGGGCGCACTGCATCCTACTGCTCTTGCCGTCACACCTGCTCCGTCACGATCAGACTGTGTCCTCTGGAACTACAGCCCAAAAGAAACCCTTTGCATAGCACACCTTAGGGACACACACGTCACACCCAGCACGTGTCTCCCACACCTCCGATCTGAAGCTGACCTTGGGGCATTCGGCTGTTGCACACTTTTGGTTCATTTCCCATGCACTTCTGGTTAGCGAGCAGTAATATGGATTCCTCAGCAAGAACTGCCTGTCTGATACAGAAGCTGGCAAAGTGCCTCTGCCAGCCTAGAGCCCATGGAGGGAGAGCAGGCAGGGTACGGAAATAAGCAAGGAGTCTGTGGCCTCAAGCCCAGCCAGGGAGAGAGAACGTCTGAGGTTGGCAGGCACAGGAAGTCCACCATGATGACATCAATAATTAGCAACCACCTTCTGTGAAAACACACTGCTGTTGTTGTTGTTAAGATTTATCAAAAAAAAATAAATTAATTAAAAAAAAGATTTATCTTACTTAAGTCATGTGTATGGTGTGTGTGTGTGTGTGTATGGTGTATATGTGGTCTGTGTATGTGTGTGTATGGTGTGTGTATGGTGTGGGGGTGTAGGGGTGTGTATGGTGTGTGTGTGGTCTGTGTGTGTATGGTGTGTATATGGTGTGTGTGGTGTGTGTATGTGTGTGTATGGTATATGTGTGCGCATGGTGTGTGTGTTATGTGTGTGTATGGTGTGTATATGTGGTGTGTGTGTATGGTATGTGTGTGTATGGTGCATGTGTATGTGTGCATGTATGCTGTGTGTGTATGGTGTGTGTGTATGGGGGGTGTGTATGGTTGTGTGTGTATGGTTGTGTGTATGTGTGTGTGTGTATAGTGTGTGTGTGCGTGGTGTGTGTATGTGTGTGTTTGGTATATGTGTGTGTGTATGGTGTGTGTGTGTGGTCTGTGTGTATGTGTGTGTTTGGTATATGTGTGTGTATAGTGTGAGTGTGTTATGTGTGTATGGTGTGTGTGGTGTGTGTGTATGTGTGTGTGTGGTGTGTGTGTGGTGCATGTGTGTATGTGTGTATGTGTGTGTATGGTGTGTGGTGCGTGTGTGTATGTGTGTGTATGGTGTGTGTGTATGTGTGTGTATGGTGTGTGTGTATGTGTGTGTATGGTGTGTGTGTATGGTGCATTGTGTATGTGTGCATGATATGTGTGTGTGTATGGTGCATGTGTGTATGTGTATGGTGTGTGTGTGTTCAAGTAGGCCAGAGGTGTCGGATTCCCTGGAGCTGGAGTTAGGAGTGGCTGGGAGCTGCCTGATGTGGGTGCTAGACATTGAACCCGAGTCCTCTGTAAAAGCAATATGCACTCTTTAATCACTCAGCTGCCTCTCCGGAACTCAGCAGATGGTTAACTTTGTCAGCACGACATAATTGAAGTCACCAGGGCAGAGAATCTTAATAAGGGCTTGTCAACTTTGGGTTGGCCCTTGGGCATGTCTGTGAGGGATTATCTTGAGTTAATTATTATTTGGGGGTTCACTGTGGGTGGCATCATTTCCTAGGAAGAGTTCCTGAAATGTGTAAGGGTGGGAAGATAAAGCTGAGCACAAGCACGCCACCTGTGTGAATTCCCCTCTCTCTGCTCTGCAGTGTGCACGGGGCATGACTGGCTGCTGCCAGCTCGGACACTGTGGCTTCCACTCGGTGATGGTCTATAGCCTGCAGCTGTGAGCTAAATTAGGACCCTTTCTCCCTAAGTTACCTTTCCCCAGGATATTTTATCCCAGCCACAGAATGAGATGAGGGCACCTTCCGCTTCCATGTGCGTGTTCACTTGACCCTTCACAGGCCAGGCACACGTCTAGATGCACTGCAGAGTGCTCATAGACAGGGAAGTAAAGGCACAGTGTGCCCAGTCTGCTGTTGATGGGCACATGCGCGTGGAAAGTAGGGTGGCACAGCTGTGCCAAGCTCCAGAGCCCTTGTGTTCTCCTCTGAACTGTCCTCCCGTTCTATGGGAAGGGGTTTTACCCTTGGAGAAAAGATCTAGAGAAAGTTGTTCCAGTAGGGGCAACATCGAATAAATGGGACCTACTAAAGCTGAGAAGCTCTGTAAAGCAAAAGACACTGTCACTAAGACAAAAAGGCAACCTACTGACTGGGAGAAGATCTTCACCAACCCCGTAACAGACAAAGGTCTGATCTCCAAAATATATAGAGAACTCGAGAAACTAGACTTTAAAATGCTAATTAGCCCAATTAAAAAATGGGGCACTGAACTGAACAGAGAATTCTCAAAAGAAGAAGTTCAAATGGCCAAAAGACACCTAAGGTCATGCTCAACCTCCTTAGCAATCAGGGAAATGCAAATCAAAACAACTTTGAGATATCATCTCACACCTGTCAGAATGGCTAAAATCAAAAGCACCGATGATAGCCTTTGCTGGAGAGGCTGTGGAGGAAGGGGTACCCTCATCCATTGCTGGTGGGAATGCAATCTTGTGCAACCACTTTGGAAATCAGTGTTTCGGTTTCTCAGGAAATTCGGGATCAACCTACCCCTGGACCCAGCAATACCACTCTTGGGAATATACCCAAGAGATGCCCTATCATATGACAAAAGCATTTGTTCAACTATGTTCATAGCAGCATTATTTGTAATAGCCAGAACCTGGAAACAACCTAGATGCCCTTCAATGGAAGAATGGATGAAGAAAGTGTGGAATATATACACATTAGAGTATTATGCTGCGGTAAAAAACAATGACTTCTCGAATTTTGCATGCAAATGGATGGAAATAGAAAACACTATCCTGAGCGAGGTAACCCAGACCCAAAAAGATGAACATGGGATGTATTCACTCATAATTGGTTTCTAGCCATAAATAAAGGTCACGGAGTGTATACCTGGTGAACCTAA
>NW_026067958.1:7787685-7815804 GCF_014885135.2 Alexandromys fortis | reverse complement strand
GGGGGGAGGGGAAGAAGGATGGGAGGAGGGGGAGGGAAATGGGAGGCTGGGAGGAGGCAGAAACTTTTTTTTTCCTTTTCTCAATAAAATATAAAAATAAAAGAAATCAAGGGGGTGAGATGAAGCAGACGAAAGTGGAGCAAAATTTGTTTCTAATCAAGCCTGACACAAACATTTAAATTGGGAAGTAGAAAAAGACAAAATCTCCTGAGGAAATTGGGAGCATGGGGACCATGGGGGAAGGCTGAAGAGGAGAGGAGAGGCAGAGAGGGGAGCAGAGAAAAATGTAGAGCTCAATAAAAATCAATTAAAAACATTTAAATTGTATTATTATATGCCGAGTTGTGAAAACAACAAAATACTTCAACATGCCAGCTACAACCACCAACCTCCGAGAACACACAAAAATGTTGCTGCCTTTGTAGGTATTGAACTGCATTAACTCAGTACTCTGTCCACTGCTCCAGTCAGTAGTGGGAAGCAGTCCCTCCCTCCCTGGGGATGTTTGATCTGAGAGATTTCTGTCTCCTGGGGGCTCTCCTGCTTGATTTTCAAGGAAACTACCTAAGAATGGTTTACATGAAACTGCACCATTGTGGCAGCTCCCTGGTCTCCACAGCTGTCACCTCACCAGGAAGTTCCTCCTCCCAATCTTACATCTTAGGACTGATGCTCTAGTGAGACAATGCACGCTGATGTGCTAAGATATGTGTTAGTGACTGAGTCTGGGGCTAGGGTCATGCACGGGTTCAGTAGACCCCACTCCACATGTCTTCAGTCCACTTTAAACTGTAGGAACGCTTTCTTTAAGGAAATTTAAACCAATGAGAACAAAAGCAAAGTCACCAAAGTAAGACCACCTAAGAAGAGACAGCTAGACCTGCAACATTCCTGAATCTGCATCCCCAAATCTTCCTCTCAGGAGCCTTGCTCTGGTGTAAATGTCCCACTAAAAGTCACATTGAAGTTGCATGCCCATGGTAAGGTATTACAATGAGTCCAGATGGACCCTTAGGTCCTGGGCCATGGGAAAGAGCCACCAACATGCCCTGGAGCACTCAATGGATTCTCAAGGGAACGGATTTGTTATTGTAGTGAGCTACCTGGCAAGATCACCCCACATCACCCAGGTTCGCTATTGTAGTGAGCTACCCCTCCCTGACAAGATCACTCTATTTCCCCAGGCTTGCTATTGTAGTGAGCTACCGCCCCCCCCCCAAGATCACTCCATTCTCCCAGGTGATGTCCTCTGCCACGTGATGGAGCCAGAAGACCATGCCCGGGGCTACAGAAATGGATCAGTGAGTAAGTATTCACTGCACAAGCATGAGAACCTGAGTTCAAATCCTCAGCACTCACATAAAAACCAGACAGAGTGACATATGCCCGTAACCCCAGCTCCAGGGTGTAGAGACAGGCAGATCTCAGTGGCTCACTGGGGAGGCAGTCTGGTTAAAACCACAAACTCTAGATTAAGCGAGAGTCTGTCTCAAAAACCGAGATGGAGATTGATTGAGGAAAACATCCTGCCGACAACCTCTGCCCACCGCACACATATATGCATATACCACATCTCACACATACACACACACACACACACACACACACACACACACACACATGCTTAAATTTCCCAGACTTTGGACCCACGAGTTGTGTAAACCTTTATTCGCTATGAGTTACTCAGCACACAGCATCAGTTCTAGCAGCAGAAACAGACTGAGATGGTTTCCTTTTTAAAACTCTGGCTCAAATATGGAGACAAACTCCCTCCATTTGTTCCCCACACACGGTGCCACCACTCTCGGACACTTCACTAAAAGTTGGTGGTCAACAAGAGAGAGGAAGAAAGTGACAAACGTGCAGTCAGATGGCCTCAAGCCACTGTCATCTCAGTGGCATCTTCCTGGGACCTCTGCTTACTTATCCTGACCTCTTTCAGCCTAGAAGCAAACTCACAGGAAGGTGAAGAAGGGACACAGCTCTCTACCCAGCACCCTCTCTACCCCACTAAGCCTCTAGGGTATTTATTTCACCAGGCCCTGGAGGGCCCTGCTTCGGGTGGCTGAAGGGAGAACCCAGACTCACTCCTGCTCAGCAAGTGCTCTACCACCGACCCAGCGCTCTTGATGTTGCTGCAGTTTTCTCTCTACTTGTGTGGTGTTGCCCAAGGGTGAGGACAGCAAGTTTAACCTGCAGAAATGTTGAGTGCACTTCTGTTTGGGTTGGGTGGGCAACTCTACTTGAGTATCAACAGTGTAGGAGGAACACTCGCACCGTCTGGCAGATTCAGTGCTGGTTTCATGATCCCCACTGCACATGACACCGCACTCATGTCTGCATCACAGCCAAGTCCTGTGCATATATGGAGGCTCCAGAGGGGCCCCTTCCACCCTGGCTGCTCTTTGGTCACAGATTACTCTCTGCTGGGATAAATGTATCAGTACTGCAGTGTTGGTGGAGTGTCTCTACTAGTCCAGACAGCCAGGAAGTCTAATCAAGGACCAAGTATGCACCAGGTCTCAGTTCAAGCAGGGGCTATGATCAGACCTCACATGGGGCTGGAATGGCCAGACCCAGGCTAGCAAGTGCACTGATGGCTGGAGAGGTTGTAGATGACTCAGAGGAAAGCTGAGCTAGAGGGAGACGTCCTCTCACGTCCATCCCTTCCTAGATGTTCCTAAATTCCTAGCTCTGCCCTTGTCCCCTCCCTGACCTCATCTCCTTATCAGAAGAGGTTGTGTAAGTCTGAGGTGTGTCCACCAAGTTCCCCAAACAGAAGCAATGGACTGACAGTGTTGCCTTCTTTAGGTTTTATTATATTTATTTGTTCTCTCTCTCTCTCTCTCTCTCTCTCTCTGTGTGTGTGTGTGTGTGCCCCTGCCACAACATCCCCTCGGAGGTCAGAGGCCATCTCAACGTATGGGACAGTTTCTCTCCTTTCACCATGTGGGTCTCAGGGACAGAAGGACTTTGGTTGTCAGATTCAGTGGCAAGCGTCTTCACCCACTGAGCCATCATGCTGGCCTTGCATTCTATTTTTAAAGGAAGCTTCTCACATAGTAGTGCCTATAAATTTAAAGCACGTTCAAGCCTATATTTTTCTGTGTATTCTAGAGTGCACTGTATTTCTTTATCTGGCTGCCAGGAGGGTGATTCCTACTGGGTCCCTAATTACTATTTTTATTACATTTAAGAGACTTTGAAAAAAATCTGGTGATTTGCTTTGCTTTGTAATTAGATGTTGTGAATAAATAAGATTTTTAATGTGATCTTGCAATTTTGTTTAAAAGTCACAAAGACTCAAAAATAAAAAGCTAGGTCTGAGGAGGCTGAGGCAGAGAGTGTATTAAGTCCACATGTTCGAGGCCAGCCTGGGCAGCAGAGGGAGACCCCCACCTCAAAACAGCAATGATGACAATAACAACAAGAAAACAGACATGGATGACCTTAAAGTATCTCAGTGGCAGGACACTTACCCACCACGCAGGAGACTCTAGGTTCCATCTGTAGCCCCAGGAAAAGCAGCAAGGTAAAGATGTGGGATGTGACCGCTAACTCACTCTCTAAACACAGAGGTTGTCAAACTCTGGTCCACTCTGTGGAAGCCACAGAGACCTTCTCTGGGAGGCCATGGATTTCTCTATGTTTATGTCTGTGTTGGCGTACACAGACGTGCACCGGATGGTGCTGAGGTTTGCAGAACTGGTCTCCAGATGTTGCTGCTGTTTGGGGAGGTCAAGGAGCCTTTGAGACATGAGGCCTAGCTAGCTAACATTAGAACAGGGCTTGAGGGGGATGCCTGAGAACCCTTGGGTTCCTGGCTGCCTCCATGATGGGACCAGCTGCCTCACATTCCTACCACCCTTGACCAGAGCTGATCCTGCCACTGGTGGCTTTCCTGACATGGTAAACTGTGCCCTAAGGAAACAAGTGTCTCTTCCTTTCTTAGATATTTGCTCACAGCAGATAAGACTACGGGTGTGTTAGAAGCCCAGCCGTGGCACCAGACTTCCAGTAGTCACTACACTCTGCTGCTCCACCTCAGAGGGAGACATTTCCCTTCTAATGGGCCGGATAAAACACTGAGTGCTAAGCACCAGGTTACTCTTCAGATGCTGAGTGTGAGGAAGAGATGGACTGGGAGTGCAAGAAAGGCCAAGCCAGCTCCTAGCAGAGAGGGATCAATGACTGGTCTGCACCAGCCCAGTCCAGCCTAGCTCAGCCCAGCCTAGCCCAGCCCAGGTCAGCTCAGCCCAGGTCAGCTCAGCCCAGCCCAGCCCAGCCCAGCCCAGCCCAGCCCAGCCCAGCCCAGCTCAGCCCAGCCCTGCTCAGGCCAGCTCAGTTCAGATCAATCCAGTTCAGCCCAGCCCAGCTCAGTTTAGCTCAGCCCAGCTCAATCCAGTTCAGCTCAGCCCAGCTCAGCCCAGCTCAGCCCAGCCCAGCCCAGCCCAGCTCAATCCAGCTCAGCTCAGCCCAGCCCAGTCCAGCCCACCCAGCCCAGCCCTACAAAGACTCTGCTCTGAGGTAGGAACCTCACCTTTCTCTGCCTTCACAGGCAACTGAGGTGGCTCAGGTCTGCGCTCATCTTTAATCACAGGTGAAGGAGGCTGTGCTCTGATACCTTTCCCTGCACCAGGTCAAAACACCTCATTCCTCTTAAATGGGGCTGCTACCTTCAGCCCCACGTTTCTTCACACTGAAGCTGAACTCCATTTTTATCTTGCTACCACGTCTTCTTCAGTTGGATAGTGAACAAAAAAATGGTTTAAATGCCTAGTTTAATTTCCAAAGAAATCCTTGAATGGAAACAAGCCCCAAAGTATCACTTAGACTGAGCATGTCTGGCTGGCCTGTCCTCCATGCCGCTTACCTGCAAGCTCCATCCCTCTCTTAGTTCTCTCTTCTTGGAAATATTTAACTTTAATCTCTCTTCAGCTTTCCTGTAATGACCAGAAACACCCATAAGTGGGAATTGGAAGCATTCACCTCTGACCGACTTTGTCTTGTCCAGCCACGGGCAAAGGTTTTAGCAGATCCCTTTGCACTCTTTGTGGGGCCCCAAGAAAAAGGAGGAAGACGGGACGCATGGCTTAGATGGTCTAGGCACAAGCATGGGGCTTGGATTCCAGAACACGTGAAAGAAAAAAGATGAGCAGGTACGTGCCTGTAACCCCAGTTATGTCGGAGGTATAGACAAGAGGACCACTGGAGCTTGCTGGCTGCCAACCTAGCTTCAGCCACAGTGAGAGGCCCTGTCTCAAGGGAATAAGGTAGAGATTTATACAGCAGGACAGTTGACATCCTTCACTGGCCTCGGCGTGAGTGGTCAGGTATGCATGTGTACCCAACCACACAGGTGCACGCAGCACCCCGGGGGTGGGGAGAGGAGGAGAAGGGACTCCATCTATTCAGGAAGAAGGAGATTGCCCCTATCTGCAGGCGGCATTAACGTGCTCTGCAGATGAGATGCCGTGGTTGGGGTGGGAAACGAATCTGATGGCTTCTACTTGCCTCTCTGAGTAAATACTGTCTTACAGAAGGAACTAGAGCTCTCGGAGCCCTAAATACGAACTATTCTTACAGGCGAGGAAATAAACCCATCTGTCTGGGTATAGTTTCTGTGTGTGGGCCTGGCTTAGCAGGACCAGCTAGGGAGAGAAATTAGCCTTAGGAGGGTGTTGCCAATGTTGTGTCTGCCACAGAAGTCCATTTGGCCACTGGATAGAGTGGATAGAATTCCTCCTCTTCCTCCGCGTGTGTGCGTGCATGTGTGTGTGTGTGTGTGTGTGTGTGTGTGTGTGTGTGAGCGCGCGCACACACATACACACATGCTATGGCACACATGTGTAGGTCCTCCCCCTCCATCTGGCTTGATGGAGGCCTCTTGCTGTTTTTCTGCTGCATGTGTTAAACTAGCAAGTCCATGGGCTTCTGGGACTTCTCTGCTGTCTGCCTTGTCTCCCCCTCAAGAGTACCAGGGCACAGATGCTCGTGCTACTGGGTTCATCTTCTAGGTAGGTCCTGAGGATTTGATTTTAAGTTTTCACACTGGAGCCACAGGTACTTAACCACTGAGCCATCATCTCAGCCACATAAGTGGATTTTCTTGGCAGATGTCTCATCAAGGGCACCAAATAAGAACGAACTTTGGAGATGGGCAGATATGAGACTTTTACTCTGTGTCAGTATACGCCACTTTGCTTTTGTCTGCTTCCGTTAAGCGTGGAGTGGAGTGTCATGGTCACTGTGCTATGTCTATGACAAGACACTATGTCCAAGGCCATTTACAAAAGAAAACATTTAATAGGGGCTTGCTAACAGTTTCAGAGGGTTAGTTGGTGAGCATGGTGACAGGCAGACATGACACTGGAGTAGTGGCTGAGGGCTCACACCAGATCCACAAACAGCAGACACAGAGAGAGTGTGACTGGGCCTGGCATGGACCATTGAACTACCTCCTCCAATCACGCCATGTCTCCTAACCCTTCCCAAGCAGTCTACCGCCTGGGAGCCGACCTTGAGTCTATGAGCCTACAGATGCCACTTCATGGAACATCCAAAATAGTTTATTTATAGTTTATAATAAAAGCCAACTTATCTAGAAGTGCCATTTTAAATGCCGACTAAAGACATGGACACATTACATTACTCTCTTCCAGGTTGTCTACTTGTCTCCAAAATTAATTCTAAGGAAAAATATTAATATGTATGATTTGCTGATTTGCAGGGGTGTCCTTAGCTGTGAGAATTCCTTCAGTCAATAGTCGTTCAGATACCGCCCCCCTTTGGGCGTGGTCTCATGTACTAGAAATGCAGATGGAGAGTGTGTGTGGACGTCTCGGCTGCTGGATTCTGTTCCAGTTCCCAGTGCACACAGAGGTCTGCGGATCGCTACTCTTTCTGTGATTTAACCCCAGATAAATAAACAGTCGTTATACTCCATTATGGGATATTGTGGAAGTATTTTGTATGCCAACAGTCCTTGGTTTGTCAAAGCTAAGATGCATGCAGAAATTTAATTTTAAAATATTAAAACAGGGTCAGTGAAAGGGCTCGGTGTGTAGAAACACTTGCTGCCAAGGCTGAACGCCCGAGCTCTGGCTATTAAACCCACATGATTGGAAAGAGAACTGACTTCCCCCAGTTGTTCTCTGACTTCCACCCATGTATTGTGGCACATGTGTGTGTGCGTGCATACACAAACACACACACACAAACAAATAAAATAGATAGTTGAAGTGTTAAAGCAACTGGCTTTCTTCTGTTTGGTACTTAAAGGAGAAAAGAGACAGATGAAGTCAGTTGGTCATGGAGATGGCTATGCTCTTAGCTTTAGTAGTTTGTACACCTTTTGAAACTTTTAAAAGTTTATGTTATTTTTATTTATGTATCTGTATATAGGTCTGTGTAAGTATGTGCCAAAACATCCAGAAGAGGCCTTCAGGGCCCCTGGTCACTTGGGTAGTGCTTGGACGGGTTGTGGTCCCACCAAGCTTGACCTCCACAAGCTTCCAACACAACATCTCCTTGTCCCTCACTTGGTCCACATTTCTCAAGACAATAAACTTCATATCTTTCCTGCATGCAATCCACACTATATCACAAACACTGGCAGGTACATTGTACTTGGTGCTGTTTTTCACTATGTGACCTCTGACCTTGGATTTTTTACGTGGCATGGTGTTTTTACAAGCATTTGTCACCTAGCCTTCAGCCTCAGTGGTGACTAGGAATACCCTGAGATGGAGAAGTAAGGAATGTTCTGTGGCCATAGTAGAACTGCATCTATTGGAGCAGCAAGAAATGGATCCACCTCTGCCAGCTGAGTCTCCCTTTCACATAGTGGACCAGTGGGCCCACCAGAGGACAGATTTCTTTCACCTCTCGGTGGCCAAACAGTTCACACATCAGCTGATCTGAGTCACTTGCTGCCAGATGGCCCTTCTTCCCTCTGTCCCTCCTTCCCTTTCTCCCTTTGTTCCTCCTTCCCTTCCTCCCTCTGTTTCTCCTTCCCTTCCTCCCTTCCTCCATCCTTCTCTCCTTCCCTCCCTCCCCTCCTTCTCTTCTCCCATTCTCACTCTTTCTTTTTCTGTCTTGGAACGTCTTTGTAGACCAGACTGGATCAAACTCCCACAGATCCCCCTGCCTCTGTCTCCTGGGTGCTGGGATTAGAGGCACATGCCACCATACCTGGCCTGATGTGCTCTTTCTAAAGAGGAGAATGTTTTCTTGTCCTGGGAATTTTTGTCCTATGTGTGTTTAAAAGGCAGAGCTAGTCTGGGTTAAAGATGGTTTTTGTAATAGATTCCTTTATACAAACATAGAAAGGGAACACAGGAGAAACGAATTGTGAGCCTTCCTTGCAGGCGTCCTCCTGAGCCACGGCTTCAGTCCGAGTCTCTGATAGCGGAACTTTGCTACAAACACTGTTGTCTTCTGCACAGAGTTGTAATGACATAGTGCTTCTGCAAAGAATCTATCAAAAAGCTAAAAGGCCATTAGCACTGGGCCCCTAAGCTGACTGTACCATCACTTCGACTTCACTTTCTTCTAAATCTTGTCTTCAGCAGAGCCACCTCTATCTGGCTTGCTACTTCTCTCTCATCTTCCACACCAGACATTCATCCTCTGAGAGCTCCCCATCAGCTCACAACTTTTCCAGGCTGCTCCCAGCCATCATGTACTATGGAGTGCTGGTTCTCTTTATCCCTTGTATTATTTTTGTCCACTTGTTTTCTGCGGCAGTCTCAGGGTGACCTTGTATCCCAGGGTGACCTTAGGCCCTTGGTCCCCCTGCCTCCACACTGAGTGCTAGGACTCTAGGTGTGAAGTGTTACTCTCAGGGGGATACTGGCACTTTTAAAATTTGAGTGTTAGAAACTGGGCAGCCACTAAAACCTGGCTGATAACAATTATAAAACACTGAATGTAAACTCTGTGTCAATGTAAGAATCACTAAAAGGTAAAAGAAAAATAGAATTTTAATGTTGGTTAAATATGAGATGTAAAGATATTTTTAGATAAGAAACCATGTACAGAATGGCTGCTGCCACACACGTGTGGATTGTATAGATGCACACAGGCCTTGGCACATGTGCAGAGGTCAGAGGACAATTTGCCAGTCTGCTCTCCATCCTGCGGGCCCCAGGGATCAAGCTTAGATCTTCAGGCTTGGTGCGAGCTCCTTTACTGTCGAGCCACGTTGTCAGCCAGAAAACTTTGTTTCCAGTCCATATTTCTTCCACCAATCTAATTATACCACCATGTATGAGAGTGCCTGCTTGTTACCAGGGTGTGCAAACCTGGATGCTCTGCCTCTACCTCATTCCATCCACTTCCTGTTCTGGCGTCTGACCTTATCTGTGAATTTGCTTTACCTTGAGGGAAGAGTAGAGTGAGCTAAGGTAACTCAGTCTCAAGTTGACACCAGCGGGCAGGTAGGACTGGGTACCGGGTAAAAGAGGATGCTAGTCTGGCTGCCTCACTTTGTCTGTACTTCCTGCTAGAGCAGAGGCTGGGTAGAGTGTGAACTTGGCTGAGGGCTGAAGAAATGAGTGTCAGCGTGGAGGAGGTGGAAAGACCTGGGTAGGTAGGTACACATACAGCAAGCACGGGAACTGTTTGTTTGGTTGGTTGGTTTTTGTTTTTGTTTTTGTTTTTTTTTTTAGCTTTTAGGTATAACTCAGAGTTATTTTTTTCTTTCTTTTTTTTTTTTTTTGTGTGGTCATTGTTATCAAAGGGGGCTTCCCGATCCTATTCCATAGTTACCCTGGAATCCCCCTGAGTGTTCCGGGCAGGCAGCCTAATTCCTCATGTAGAAACAACCTCATACATATTTTCATCTAATGGTGTTGAACCCAATCAGAGATTAGGACAACTTGAAACAAACATGAACTCTCTTCAAGGTGCAGCCACCCCACCTCCACACACAGCTGGAGTTTCCTGCTGACTGATCCCCACGTGTTTGGAGGTCACAGCCAACTGACAAAACACTTTGCCCGTGATGGTGGCTTAATGACAAAGAGGAAATCTCTTATAGACTGGTGGGATGGCAAAACCCATCCAAAAATCACAACTTTGTGTTACTATAGCTGCAGGGAGCTGCTGGGTGAGGGATTCTTCTGTTTCCATCACGACTGCTTCAAAGATGACGAACCAGCTATGAAGTATAGCCCAGTCCCGCATGTCACACGTATCCTATTCCAGGCCAGTAGGGTCCTGTATGTTGTATGTTCCCTAGTCCAGGACAGCACGGTCCTGCACGTCATAACACATGCATGCTATTGCTGATGCCAGGCTTTCCTAATCAAGGCCTCCATCTGCAACGAGCTCATTCACTATGGGAAAGAAGGGAAACCAAACCCAGTTTACAAATCCCTGCACACAACTTGCTTCTGACAGCATTTCCTGGTGCGCTTGCTCCTCAAAGCTTTGGAAATGTCGAGAGCAGCAGAGTTTGCAGGGAAGTTTGTGTAAGGATTGTTTTCATAGCTTGCTTCAGTTCAGCTCATTTACCCTCCTCATCAGATCCAAAGGTGAACCATGGAGGCTGGAGAGACAGCTCCGTGCTTAAGAGCATGGACTGCGCTTCACAGGACCCAGAAGCTCACAGACACTCGTAACTTGAGCTCCACAGGGCTGTCCCGTTCAGACCCCTGAACTTATGTGCACAATGCCAGCCCCCGTTACCCCACCACCACCACACAAACATATTTTTTGAAGTTTTTCTTTTTAAGGTGAACTTTTAGATTGGGAGGTGCATGGATTTTAAAAGTTGAGAACGAAGAAACTGGTGTCCCTATCGAACCAAAACCATGTAAGGGAATAATTTGGGATTGAAACCAAGCCAACATGCTACTCAAACTAAATGCTACCTTATCAAACTAATACTTCAGGGCAGCAGATAGAACCAAAGCAGACTAGTTTTTCCTTAAAAACAAAATATACTTGACCTCAGAACCCTTACAAAAGCATAACACGATGTTTACTGTATTGGTCAGATGCCTTGACTGTGGCAGATACCCGAGGCCATCCTGAGAGGAGGAAAGGTCTGCTCTGGAGATTGCAGTCCTGCTGCTGTGGGCGTGGGGGAGGCGGCCCCGAAGAGGAGGGAGTGTGTGGGGTAGACTGTACACCATGTCAGTCAGGAAGAGATCAGGGTGTCCCAGCCCCTTCTGCGGACACACCATGATGGTCTGAAGACTTCACACTAAACTTCATCTTTTCAAGGTTCCGCCTGTCCCGAGAAAAACAAAGCCCTGAGCACAGCGTGTACTCTTTTGTAAGACAGGTATCTAAACCAAACATCCAAATCGACCGACTGGATGTTTTTCCTATGGTTCTACTTCCTTGTTCCTCTCTTGCTACCCTTCCTCCCCCATCCAATCATGGGATGGGAACACTTGTTCTATTTTGTAGAATGGAGAGTCCCAGTGCAAGAACTGCAAAGGGAAAACAACACCATCTTTAATTATGTCTGTTGGATTTTTATCCATTGACATGCAACTAAGTAGTTCTTAATCTCCCAAGAAGCAGATTAAATTCATAAACACAAATCATCCAAGGCTTATCTGCTTTGCTCCAGCCAGAGCAGCTTGCATGGTTGTTAAATTTCTTTGCTATCATCCCCGTTGCCTGATGGGACAATTGCTCTCTTGGTATGTTGTGTGACCAAAGCCAAACCTAAGTCATCTGAATGAGGGGTTTCCCTGCTGATCTTGAGGGAAAAAGTTACCACATTGTGGGTATGTGGGGGGCTGTGGGCAGCTCCAGAAGCTCAGAATGGCTCGCAACTGGCCTCCATGGGAAGCGTAAGGACCTCAGACCTATTGTCCTGAGTGTATGTGGCATGCACATGTGTATGTAGGTGTGTATATGTGGATGTTGATATCAGGTTTGTTCATCAATCACCCACCCCCACATTAACTTTTGAGACAAGGTTTCTCAATCAAACTAGAGCTTTCCATCTTGGCTAAGTTGACTGGCCAGCAAGCACCAACAATCCTCCCCAGTACTGGGGTTACAGATGTGCAGTACCACACGAGCCTATGACACAGATGCCTGCGACCAGAAAAAAGTATTCATTATAATATGCTGAGCTCTCTGCCAGCTGCGTCAGCGCCCCAGCCCTGCTCCTAGAGTCTTACAATTCTGGGTAAGCTTAGAAGGGTGCTCAGAGCTCCAGAAAGAATTTGCCTCATCTAACAACCAAATTTCATGCGTGCCTTTCTGAAGGGCATTTTATACTAAGTAGATTTCTTAATAAATACAACCACACTGGCCTCCAGAGCTGTATCTGTCTCACTCCTACTTTGGTGGACCAAGGAGGGTGTCCAGGCCTCATTCTTTTTCTTCAGTATCTGTTCACTCCAGAAGCTGGGCGTCAGTTCTTTGTTGTTGGAATTTTTAAAAAGATTTTATTTTGTTTTTATTCCTCTCTCTTTCTGTGTGTGTGGGTGTGCGCGCGCGTGTGTGCACTTGCATGTGCATGTGCATGTGTGCATGTGCATGCGTGTTGGGACCCGACCTTCCCAGTCATCTACACGAACAGTGCTTGCTCATACCTGAACCGTCTCTCCAGTCCCTGTTCTTGTCCTCCAACTCCCCTAGTTCTCCTCTTGTGTTAAATTCCTTGCTAAGTCTTTTTTCCCATTTCCTATTAGACTACTTATCAACTTTAAAAATTGATTCATAGAAGTTATTTTTTAAATGCTTTTTCTATTATATAAATTGCAAACACAAACATTTGCAAGTTTTATATTTTTCTAAAACGTATGTTTTTATTGTCATCTTGTAGTCAACATATTTTTGTGTGTTTTTCTATTTCAAGTTTGTAAAGTATATTTTGTTTTCTCACAACATTTTGATAGTTGTGTTCCTACATTTCTGCTCCATTTCCATCTGGAGTTGATTTTGAGTCTGTTACTCCTCCATCTACTCTGACCAGACCCATGCACATCTGACCCTGCCTTGGGCCAGGTCACCAGCAACTTCCATGTTGCTGAGTCAAAAGAGCTCTGTGGCCACATTGTCTTTGATGTCTCTGCAGTGTTTCTCGGAGCAAGGCTGGCTCCTTTTCTGTAACACGCCTCTCTTGCTGAGCACGTGACAGCACAGCCCCTTAGCTCCCCCAACACCTCACCAGTCCTCTGTCCTCCTCGAGAGGCATCATCTTTCTCCCCAGTTCTAAGAATTCAGTGAGAGACACTGACAGTTAGAGCCGAAGTTTATTTACAAAGCAAAGCAAACACTCCAAAGAGATGTGTATGGGCTGTTCTCCAAGGCTGAGTCAGAGCAGGGATGGCGGGGCTGCTACTGCTGCTGCTCGTGGTGGTGTAGCAATATCATGACTTCTACATTGTGATTATTTTTTAATAATAAAAGAAGAGAGCAATCATTTTCATTATTATCATAAACTCTACAGTTGAATGTCTTAGTGTTCTTTTGCTGTAAGGTACACCATAACCATGGCGACTCATAAACAGAGCATTTAACTGGGGCCTGCTTACAGCTTCCGCCCATCATTATCACCATGGGGAGCATGGTGGCTCGCAGACAAACATGGGGAGGCAGCAGGAAGAGAGAGGCACTGGGACTGGATTGGACTCTGAGGTTTTAAAAGCTAGTGACACACTTCCTCTAACAAGGCCACACCTACTCCAACAGGGCCACACCTCCTAAACCTTTCAAAGTGCCACCCCCTTGTCTCCTCATTCAAATCTATGAGCCTAGAGGGCAATTCTCATTCAAACCATCAGAGTTGAGTTCCCACAGTTAGAGAAATCACAGGAGTCAGGACAAACAGAGGGCAATGGAAAAACCTTGCCTGGGAAAAACCGCCTTCTGATCAAGTTAGGTAGACAAGATCTCACCTTTAAGATCTTTCCCTGTGCTCCTTCAGAAAAGCCCTCACAGGTGTGAGGTACAGCAGGTCTGAAGCACAGGACAAATGTGTGTTAACAATGCTGAGGTCTTTAGAGCACACGTGTGGAAATGCCCCGGCACCCTGCCATCTTCAGGTTTGTTATAAAAGGAATGTACCTGTAGCCTCGGGGACCTGCAGTCATCAGGCAGTCTGGCTGTCAGGAGACATAGCCTCTAGAATAGCTGCAGTTGACTTGGTTAGCTTTTCAGTGTGCCCAGTGGCTAATCTTGGAACTACTTTCCACTGAGATTTTTTTTTTTAATTAAGGCTTCACGGTGGAAGCTGCGGCCAGAATGTTACAATGATGTGACAGGCTATACAAAATGACACTGGACTTGGGCTGTCCTCGGGGACCCTCTTCTCCCAGTCCACTGCTCATGTCTAACCCTACCATACACTAGGTTATATATCTGTGTATATATTAGTCCTCATGACACTTCCAGGGTGCTGTCTTCCTTATGATCGGCATGTCCCCACAGCCACCTGCCAGTTCTCTTCCGTTAATTACAGCCACCCTCACACCGAGTGTTCGATGCTGAACCCTGGAATTTTTTCACCCTCTGTCCCAGACCTGCTTTCTTCCTAGCCTTAGCTGGATCTGCTCTTTTGATTTCACTGAGTCACCCAGGTATCTTTCTCTTCCCTCGAGCTCTTGAGAATTCCAAGTTTCATCTATCCATACACTGTGATTGAATCCGTTGCCCTTTCTCTCTATCAGTACATTGTGATTGGATTAATAGATTCATGTGAAAAATGTCATATTAACAGAAGTCATATTAGTTCCTGTTACCTTGGATACTGCCTCCATGACCTGCTGAATTTCTGGCCCACTCTAGTCTATCCTTGAGGACAGGCTGCCTGTGTGCCATGAATTCCCCGAAGGGTGGGCTAGTCAAAACTACTGAGGTTCAGACAACCTCTGACTTCATTATCATCCCACATGCAGCTAAGCAACAACGACCCCAGAACTGTGGCAGTCAGACAATTGCCATGACAACAACTGGAAAAAAAACAATAATGGGGTAAAAAGAGGTAGAAGTCCCCAAAAATCCCAGCCTCTTCTCAGGAAGACACATCTGCCCCCGCCTTCTCAGCACAACAGAAATGGCTTTCCCACAGCCCCGGAAGCCAGAAATCCTAGGAGGTATTTCACAGTTGAGAAACAGATCCTGAAGAGCTACCTAACTCAAAGAAGTACTCCTAATTCCTTCATAAAAAACAAAATATCTGTTGTAATAGACTTTCTTGTAACAGTCATTATGGAGACAAAAACCAGATTATACCCAGATCAAGAAAGTTTTATTCCTGGGAATCAAGACTATGGAACTAATTTCAATGCAATATCTAATTGAATTTTTGATGTTCATATGTTTATTTTTATATATTTATTTTGGTATGTAGTATGTGTCTATTTTCATGTGTGTACATGTGTGTGCGTGTGTCTGTGTGCATGCATGTGTGAGTGAGTGGGACGGGAGGCATCTGTCTCTACTGCTCTCCACTGTGGTTTCTGAGGTGGAGGTTCTCACTGAACCTTACTCACCAGTTGGCTAGGCTGGCTGGCCCGTGAATTCCAGGGATCCTCCTCCCTCTGCCTGGTGCTGGGAATACAGCAATGCTGCCATTTGCTCTTTCCCTGGGTTCTGGGGATCTGAACTCAGATCCTCAGCTTGTGGCTGGAGGCACTTTACCAGCTGAGCCAGTCCCAATAACTTATACGAGTTAGGAGTCTGCAGGCTAGCGCACTGGGTAACGGGCTATGGATTGATTGCCTTCAGTCCAGGAGCGTTGTCTTGGAAGAGCTGGGACATCCTGTTCTGTTTTCCTGTTTCGCTGTTTATGGGCTTGATGAGCACCCAGACCCTCGGGATGGCCTGCTGGGGCATGGCACTCCCAGGCTAAGTGGCTGCATGTTTGTTCTCCCACCAGCTGCTTGGAAGGAGCCTGTTTTTCCTCAGGAAGGCTTTTGGGAATCTCTCCCCAGTCTTGGGCAGATAAGTTAAAGGTTATCTTATCTCTGTAGACACACTGATCCTAGCAGGACAGCCCATTACCTCCCCCAAAGAGTTTGGAAGTGTCCAGGACAAAAGAAGCCATTCTAGGTCTCTAGGAATAAACTGCACAGAGCCAGAGTTGGGGTCATCTGTTGACACCAGCCCATTATTCCTACGGTGACATTAAACATGGATAGTTCTCCAGGGGGTTTCCAGCGTGCTTTACAGCAGAAGGGTCAACTGTGGGGTGGTACCTCTGCTGTACCTACCAAGCGAACACGGTTCTGAGGTTTGAGCTTCATTGTCCCAAGCTGTGTTTCAAACACCACCTGCGCAGAGGCAGCCCACGTCTTCACCTGCTTTTTAGCTGGGTAGTCTCCAGGCATTCACCTTTTCCTACCTGCTGCATGACTTTCCGCTCGGATGTCAGGATGAAGGGTTTCTCACTGGTTCCATGACTCAGTGATTATCACACAGTGACGAATTACATTCTGCTCATCTGACCCTCTGATGGGCTAGCCCGTATGTTTTTAAGACCTATTTTATCATCTTTATGTGGTTGTGTCTGTATGTCCATGTGCAGTCTGTCTCGGTGCCCATGGGGGAAGAGGATGACACTGTCGCTTATATCACAACTGGGTGCGGGTAGCGTGGACCTCAACCCTGAGATACAGCCCCAGGACAGCCTCAGGACCAGATTCATCCGAACAGCATGCTGCCCAGAAAGAGGTTTTTATAGCGACCTACTTTCTAAAAATCAAGCCATTGTACTAAGAGAGACATGTGCCACAGAAAGCCACATGTGGTGGTGATGTGCCCTCCTGCCTGGCTCTGACATCAGAGTGGCCTGTGAGATAAGGGGAGGATGGAAAGCACCCACGGGTACAACACAAATAACTCAGTCAGAAAGAGGGTGTGCTATGAGCATCTCAGACATCCATGGAACAAAGGTCATTCATAACTGAACCAAGTCCAGGGTCACTCAGGGTCGAAGAAATCCCATGCAGCTCTATGAGAGGAATGGGGCGAGCAGCCCGAGCTGGGCTGGGGCAGGCACCTGCTCACAGCAGTAAGGGAAAGGCACGTGCAGATGGATTTCTGGTTTTGGAAAGAGAATTGACAAACTGTATTCTGCTGTTTCTTTTAAAAATAAGCTTGTTATTTTAGTAGCCTTCCTGAAAAACCAGCACAAATATAGTGCCGAGTCCCATATGCCTGCACCCAGCAGGCCCGGGTGTGAACACTGGTCACAAGTCGCAAGCCAAGACTGACAAGTCATCACCGACTGAAGTCTGTTTTCACCTGATGTCCTCCTTCTGTTTGGGATCCCACCAGTGAGCATTCTCTGACATCAAGTCTGGTCCCCTTCTGCTCCTCTTCACTGTGGTGGTTCTCCAACTTTACAGAGGCCTTCCCTCGCATGGTCTTGGCAGTGCTGAGGTGCCCACAGCAAGTACTTCAAGGCACGACCTCCAGTTGATTCTGCCCAATGGTAGGAGGCAAAGGCTGCAGGTTCAGGAAGGTGACGGCGGAGATAGGCAGGATGCTCATCACATATCCTCCTTTATTGAGACAGGGTCTCACTGTGCAGTGTAGTCAAGGTTGGCTTCAAACTCAACATCCTCCTTGGGCTCCAGCTGGGATCAGCAGCGTACACGACGTCCCACTCAAGAACTTTCCTTTGCCCCATATTGTGTTTAATCTTTTTTAAAAACACTAAATCATGTTTGTTTACAAAATCAGTGTTTTGCAGCAGAAGCAGTTTTAAGCCCACTCTGTCGCCAAGATTGGAGCAAAGTGCAAAGGATAATTTACTTACCCCACGAGGCAGTCAATTGCTATTTTTCATTGACTACAGTTTTATGATCTAGAGAGTGAATCTCATGGCGGTAAAACTTTTATGACTTACATTAATTCAGTGTCCTCAACTGTCACGTTTCTCAACTTGCTGTCAAGCTACAGAACTATATTTTTAGGATATTCCTAAGTGAAGCACTGTGAAGACTTACCAGGAGAAATTTACAGCAAAACTTTCTGAGAAACTAAAGCCAGTACAGTCTCATGTATGCATACACATGCACACACACATATGCATGCAAGTACATATACACAGGTACACATGCATATACACAAGCATCCACACATACACCTACATATTCACATGCACACACAAAATCTCATACACATGCACACACACATATACATGCAATTACATATACACAGGTACACATGCATATACACAAGCATCCACACATACACTTACGTATTCACATGCACACACAAGCACACATACAAAATCTCATACACATGCACACACAGCCTTGCATGTCAGAATCTGGGAGATAAACACGGAGAAAGTGGCCAGAAAGTGGTCGTTAATATAGTACACCTCTCTCCCAGTTGTCTGTAGCTTGGGCTTTTCAGAGCATGCATCCCTGGTTGAATGTAGCTCAAGTTGATCTCAGTCTGCCCCTGTATGTTAGCCTCTGGATTCTGCTCCTTTAACGTTTACTATTTTCCTGATTCACCGAGGCAGGAAAGCAGGAGGGAGGGAGGGAGGAAGAGCAGGCAGGGGAGAGGGCTGAGCAGGACAGGAAGAGGAGGCTTCATCTTAGGTTGCTCAAGGTTAGGTTCTGGGCCAGCTCATCTCCTCAATTCCCCACCTCTGGGTGTTCAGTAAGCAGCATGACCAAAGTCACAGTGACATCCATCAGGGAAGGAGACGCCTGCAGGGGCATGCCAGCGATCAGACTAAGTCCCAGAAACAGGTCCGTTTTCATTGTCTATGGAAGAATTAAAGAGTAGAATGGTGTGAAAGTCAAACAAAACCCAAGTTTGTTCAAAAGGGACAGTTTTATTGGAATTATTGGGAAGAAAGCTCTAGAGCAGGCATGCTGTAAATCTCAGCATCTGCCCAGAGCACGAGAGCAGAGGACAGGAAGGAGAACACCACAGCATCTGAGTGAAGCAGGTATGGAGGTCTGCCATGTGGTGGCGGGCAGCAGATGGCAGAGACAGGAGCCTTAGAGAGAGTCAGGAAGTCCAAGGTACTAGAAAAGGCAGTAGGCTCTGGCTAAAAAAAGACAAAGAAGAATAAAAAATAGTTATGTCTTTCTGAGCCTAACTCAGAAAGACAAACACCAGCGAAACCTCATTGCGGCTTCTAGGGACTGGGCAAGGGGTGGGAATTCTGGAAAAGAAAAAATACATTATCTCGTTAAAGGGATAGTCATTCCACCCATCTCTTTAGCATATATTAAGGTAGGACCAGTCCTAGAATCACCATAGCCAAGTGATTGTTTCATGTAACAGGATTAACTCATGTCTTGGGTAGCTTGGAATGTGAAGTCTCTACCCAGGCCAGAGATGTCAGTCTCTTGACCATAAGAAATTAGTTTTCCCTTAATGAACCTTGACTCTTGCTGGGTCATTAGGAAAAGGGAAGAAGCCAGAGGCAAGGCCTCCCTTGCTGATGGCTTCTCCCAGTACGCCTTGTGTTTGTTTTATCTATTTTGTCTCATCTTGAACAACACGTTCTGCCTCTAATCACTATCATCTGTTCGCTGAGAGATGTCTAACTTTGTTACTGTGCTAGCTACTCACTCAGAACAATACCCAGGGCCTGAGTTCTCTCAACTCCTAAGTCCTCCCTTCAGGCAGAGATATTTGTACTTCCTGGGTGTGTTGGTATAAAGATATATTGTATTTGTATGCTAAAACGTTATCTTTTCTGATTCTAAAAGAAATCACGGCTTCTGTGGATCCTTGAAAATAATGTGCACTGTACACAGATCTAATGAGCCAATCGAAAGTGCCCTGAGCTCACTGATGGATGCAGCTAGTATGGGTCGCTGTGTCATAGCTGAGCGCTGGTTTCTGGATCAGAGGTGGATGGATGCTCTGTGTGACCCGGGTCATCTTTGCAGTACTAAGTGGTAATGGCTGACTCCAGTCCAAGGCTGCTCCTCAAATATCAGTGGAAAGCTCTTCGTGTTACATCCTGAAGCTAACAGAAGCAGCCCCTGTGTGACGGAGACAGGCCGTATTCATGGAGGAAGGACTTTGTCCGTGGATGTTCTACTGTAACCTTGTCCTATGTACATCTCTGCCCTAAATGACGTGCTCGGGGCAGAACAAGGTGACACAGAAGGACATCAGGGAGGGAGAGATTCTGTGGGCAGTGAACATGAATTTAAAAAGAAAAGAGGTAAGATAAGAAAAATGAAAAGCCAATTCCCAATGCCTCCCTCCCCCGGAGATGTCATACTATCTTTCAAATGCTCTTAGCATGTGCTATCAACACAGGCATTTAATTATTTACTAAATTGACCTAGCATGGAGATGGAGTTTGTGTTTTCTAAAACCAGTTCTCTCGAGAAGCTTTCTAGGATTTTTTTTTAAGTAGTCCCCGTCCTGCTCCATTCCAGGGCTATGGGAGAGGATAGACTATATACCGTGTTCCCATCAAGCGACCATAGAGAAAAGACAGTGACATTCATTTGGAGTGCATTTGTCTCTTTTTCTTAATCCTTTTTTCCCAAGCATTAAAGCTCCCTGAGAACAGTCAACATACATATTCTGTTTGATGCTAAATTTTCAGGGCCTAAAATAGGCTTGGCATGTTGTTTGTTGTTGATCGTGTCGTGAATTTAAAGCCGCCTTTCGAAGATTAGTGAGACCAAGAAACAAAACACAGATATTTATGGGAAGTACCAAGAAGTAGTTACTGGGTTAGCCCAGGTTGGAGCCAGAAATTCTAGATAGTCACCATTCATCCACTCTCTGATGGGATGAAGAGACACTGGAAGGACCTGGAGGCACAAATGTCTGGTGACAGTATTGGGGTTGTGGGGCAGTCCTCCTTGCTTCCACTTCCCCGGGCCTCAAACCACAGTTGTAACTGAAGGCACCTGGAGGCGGGAGAGGGCGCCGAGCAAGGTGTCTAGTGCCCTACACTAGACCAAATAAAGCCTGCCGAATTGGAAAACGGGAAAAACCTGTTTACAAGGAGGAAGTCTGGGCTTCCAGGACAGCCCAAGCCTCCGTCACGCACCACACACTCCAGATTGTCTGCAGCTGCCTCATGACACATTAGAATACTGAAATGCACACACTTGGTGGTGATTTAAAACGCAGGAGGTACATTCGATGCCTGAAGTTGCAAATGACCCAAAAGCCAAAGCCTTCTGTGCACAGGACTGCTAACCTCCGAACTCTGTCCCTGATCTTCCTCTTTCCTCCCGGAAGGGTCCTTCTGACACACTCTTCTGCAATTAGCCACATGCTCCTGTCCACTTCCTTGCTCAGGGACAAGGAAGCCTGGAAGCCCCCATCAGTCCCCTTCAGACCCTGATGTCCAAAGATATCAATATGAAAATCAGACAGGGGCCTAAGCAGTCATCTTCCCTGAGATGAATCACAGTGGGCCTGTTTCACAGCCGCCGATCCTAATCAAGGCGCGATTGTCTGACACCAGAATCAAGCTGCCCTGCTCTGGAACGGGCTCCGGCCCTGTTCCAGCCTCCAGGCTGGCAAGCATGCAGAGAGCCATACGTATGCAAAGCTCACCCCTGCCCAGTGTTTCGCACCTGCGCTCTTCTCTCCATTACACAGAGGGAACTTGGACTTGATACCATTAGATGGTTCTCTTGGGGTCACGTGGCTAATATTAGCAAAGTATGGGTGTGGTTTTTAGGTCATCTAATGCCAAACCCTAAATTAAAAGACATTATTTGGGGACTGGAGAGATGGCTTGGGGAGTAATAGCATTTGTTCTGCTAGCGTGAGGATCTAAGTTCAAATCCCCAACGTCCATGTAAAAATCAAGGTATGGCTGCCCATGCCTGAAACCCCAACATTGCAGGATGGAGACACGTGGGTCCCAGGAGTTTGATGGTCAGCCAGCCTAGCTAAAACTGCAGACTCCAGTTGCCTCAGGGCAACAGGGCAGAGAGCCATAGAAGACACCTGGTCTTCACCTATGCGCATGTATGTCTTCATATCCACATACTCACATGCACACATCACACACACACACACGTTTACACACTAGAACAAAAGAAGAAAAGATGGTTTTGGACTCCTGAACTTATTGTTTCCTTCATCCCAAGTGCTATGATTATAGGTATGTGCCATTATGCTGGGATCTTAATTTCTTAAAATTGTAGTGTGTGTGTGTGTGTGTGTGTGTGTGTGTGTGTGCACGTGTGTGTGTGATGGTGTGAGTATTGAGTGATTTTAATCATTTAGCCATCTTATTGGCCCTTAACAAAATCAAAAAATAATTTTTAAGTTTTGTTTTGTATGTATACTTGTTTTGTCCACCATCTGTGTGCCTGGGCCCACAGAGGCCACCAAAAGAAAGCGCAGATTTCCTGAAACTGGAGCTACAGATGCTTGTGAGTCACTAGGTGGATGTTGGGAACTGAACCTGGGTCCTCTGCAAGAGCAAAAAGTTCTCTTAACTCCTGAGCCATCTCTCTAGCATTAGAATTTAATGATAAATTTAATTTATAGAATAAATTTAAAAATTGTATTTGGGGCCCAGAGAGATAGCTCGGCAGCTAGGAACATTGCTGTTCTTTCAGAAGATCTGGGTTTCATTCCCAGCACCCACAGGGCATCTCACAACCATCTATAACTCCAGTTGCAGGAGATCCTATACCTTCTTCTGGTCTCTATGGGCACCAAGCATTTACATGGTGCACATACATATATGCAGGTAAAATAACCATACATATAACATAAAATCAGATAAATATTTTTAAAATTATATACAGAATATATATGACATGATTTAATAAAAGAAAAACAAATTCCAACTCTTCCCTTTTCCTCCCCAGATTTAGTACTGTCCCTAGACTGAGACTCTCAGCACATCCTGAGTCTTGAAAAAAGTCTTTGGAAGAAAGTGGAGAACACAGTGCTGGCATCAGCAGAGGAGAGGTGTGTGGGAAATTCCTGCCTTTCTTTACTCTGCCTCTCAGCAGATGAACACTTGCTCCCCAGACCCCAGCCAACCACAGCTTTAAATTTACATTTTATTCATTTTTTGACTAAGTAATATTTATAGATGGAACAAAAGTCAGACAGCAGGAAGGAACTTGAGATAAGACAGCCCCATCTTAGCCATTCAGGCCTCCTTCCCAGGAAAGCAGACTTTGGCATCAGACTGTCCAATAAATAAAAAAAAACTATGGAGAGAGAGAGAGAGAGAGAGAGAGAGAGAGAGAGAGAGAGAGAGAAGGGGGGAGGGAGGGAAGGAAGGAAGGAAGGAAGGAAGGAAGGAAGGAAGGAAGGAAGGAAGGAAGGAAGGAAGGGAGGGGAGTGGAGGGAGTAAGGAAGGAAGGAAACGGCAGAAAGAGGATGAAAGAGGCAAGGAAAGGAGGGAAGGAGAGAGGGAGGGAAGGAATGAGGATAGGAGGAAGAGAGAGAGGAGGGAAGGAGGGAGGGAAGAATCCTAGACCTGGAACCTCGTGTTCTCACGTAATATAAAGTCAAGAACAACCTTGGGCTGGCGAGGTGGCTCAGCAGGTAAACATGTCTACTGCTGTGCCTGATGGCCTGGGCTGAATCTCAAGGACCCATAGGTTAAAGGAGAGAATGAGTCCAGCATACTGTTCCCCAAGTTGTTCTCTGACCTCACATGAGCTTCGTGACACCCACAACAGCCCCAATACACAAATAAATAAATAATGCAATTTAAAACTTTTTTTGTTGTTTTCGAGACAGGGTTTCTCTGTGACTTTGGAGCCTGTCCTGGAACTCACTCTTGTAGACCAGGCTGGCCTCAAACTCATAGAGATCTGTCTGCCTCTGCCTCCCGAGTGCTGGGGTTAAAGGCATGCTCCACCACCGCCCAGATAATTTTAAACTTTTTATGGGAATGGAAAGATGGTTTAGCTCCTTCAGAGGATCCCAGCTTGGTTCCAGCATCTGGGTGAGGATATTCAGCTCAGAGTTCCCTAGTGCCTATAACTACAGCTCTAGAAGACATGAAGCCTCTGCCTCTGAGGGCACCTGCATTCAAATGCACATACCCACACAGAGACCCACATCCACGAATGTAATTAAAGATAAATCTTTAAATTATATAGATATGAGATGCCCGTCAATGCTGAGAATTGAACTTAGACCATACATGTGCTAGACAATACAGCCAATGGGATATGACCCTAACCTCCCCACATAAAGCTTTAAAAAGAAGTCTTAATTCATTAAACCCCAGTGTCCCCTTCTGGACGTCACAACACTGCCCCTCACAGATATGTGACTCATTTATAAGGGTTTCTGTGTGTACTGAAAAGGTAAAACATTATCCAAATCAATAATTGCCCTTGAAAAATTCATAATTTTCCCTAATCCCATCAAATATTCACTCACTGTATAAATTTCTAGCTACCCCAAATATCTTTCCCTTTCTCCCTCTTTCCCTCCCTCCTTCCTTTTTTCTTTCTTTTCTTACTTAACTTACTTATGGAGGTAAAGTCTTATTATATAGCCCGAGCTGGCCTTAGTCTGGGTACCTTAGCCTCCCCAGAGCTACAATTACAAGCATAGGCTGCTATGCCTGGGCAGTATGTTTATCTGAGACCCGATTTTAGGGAGGTCACTATAATCATTGACAGTACATTTAAATCTCATTTATCTATGGGTTCTCTCTCTACCCCACACACATAAGCATGCATATACTTTGGAATTTATTTGTTGAAGAAATCAATCTGTTAATCCTATAGCATTTCCAACAGTCTGTATTTTGAAAAACAAAACCCTTAGTACATAAACAGCACAACATTTATTTTGTACTTTGTGTCATTGATCCATTCACAAATAGTTATGGAGGGCCACCATTGTTCTAACACTCAGGAATAAACAATAACATGACAAACAAACAGAGCGCCCTGCTTGGTGTTTTAGTGTGTGTCTCCGTGTGCTGGCTTTATGGAAAATATAACATTTCCCATGAAAGAGCAGATTCTGTTTGGTAAGCAAATTCCTGACAGTCAGTTGCCAGTTTGGAGGGTAGAACACTTATAATCTTGATAGGTAGATACAATTCCAGTCCAATTAAGTTACACCCACTTCTACTCCCAGCAACCCTTGGGGGAGCCTGGGCTCCCTGCTCTCTCACCAAAAGAAGGGTGAGGCTGCCTGACATGTTAAGGGGAGAAAGTGTTTGGTGGAGCCTTCATGCTGTTTAGCCAAAGGGTAAGATGAAGGTAAGATTTTAAGTCTTCAGGACACATTTGATCCCCTCTTCTGCACATTGATACTCTGCATTTCCTGTGAGCCGCCTTCGGTCTAGACTACAGACACTAGAGAGGACACACTAGGTGAATATGCTCTTTGCCAACAAGTCCAATGTACTTCCCCCGATAATCTTTGCCCTATGACTCTGTGAATGAATGGTGACATCCATTCACTTACACACTTTTGTTTTTTTCAAGGGCAGCTGGAGAGGACAAACATGGGGTGCATCTGAAGTCAGGGACTTCAAAAAAAGTTCAAAAGCTGCTCCTCCATTGTCACCAAGTGGGGCTCAGGTTTAATGGTGAATGCCGAAACCCATCAAGCCATCTTGCAGGCCTAAGAATGTAGTGAAGTTTATGAAGCAGAGCATGGTTGGCGCATGCTTACTATGCTATTACCTGGAGGGCTGAGACAGGAGAATGACTGCAAGCTCAAGGCCAATCTGGTCTTCACAAGAATTTCAGCCTAGCCAAGGTTACCCAGTAAGACACTGAAACCACACACACACAAAAAAAATGTAGCCCAACTCATACAACTTGGGCCTCTAAGAGTTTTATGTCAGAAATTAGAAGAAGCCCACAGTTCTAGTTACCAGGTTATGTCCCTGGTAAAGGCTGAAGTTAATCTATAGCAGTGTTTATAGCAGTGAATAACCCCAGAAATGTCTGTTTTCACAAAAAAAAAAAAGCCAGTTTCTTGTTCACAGAGTGTGTCCAGTTCAGACCTGCTGAGTCTGCTCTCATTAGGAGACTCGAGCCCCAGCGTCCCCTTGTCATAGAGATTAGCTTCCAACGACATGTCAGGGAAAGGGATTGTGGCGAACTGTCTACCCAGCCATGCGGGGACTTCCACTCACAGTTCATTGGGCAAAGCAAGTCCTGTGGCCTCCTGAGCTCCAGGAGTGTGTGTGGCAGGGGTCGAAGGAGGACTTACAATATCAGGAATGTCCAGGAGAAAGAGGGAAATGTGTGTGAGCCGTCCTTTCTGACAGACATCAAAGTGAGCGCCTCCCCTTCGGCACTCCTAATGCACTGGAAGACCAGTAACACGGCTCACGTCCCTCTCTGCTTAGACTCTGTACCTGACCCAATGGGTCAGATGCTCAGAGAGTTTCCCCTGCTTCCTCAGTCATGACCTGTGGCCTTCTATGTGTCAGCCTTTGGTGTAAGGAATCTTCTTTCTCCAGGCACTATAGAAGACAAGATGACACGGTCACCCCAAGGCGAGTTTAGCTTTTGTGGGGTGCAACATCTGGAAAAGATGCATAATTTAATTTGGGTCCTTTGTACAGAAAAATAAACAGTCTGTATCCTGCAGACCAAATGAAAGGTGTGGGTTGTTGACATAGTGGGTCTTTTCAGGTTTTGCAGAGTCAATGGATCTTAAAATTTTCAACATAAACAATGAGAAAATTAAAACAAATCCTTATGGAGCATAAATGATAGGAACATTTTCTTTAGCATGAATCATGAATTAATTATGGCTCCTAAATATACAAACTGAATTCATAGATCCAGCGGACAGAGAACACGAGGAAGCCAGCACCTGACCTAGGCTCAGTCACAGTGGTAATAGGTTAGGGGGCGCAGCTTTTCTACTTGATAGAACATAATCTCTGTCCAGTGGCTTCTGGTAGCTGAGGGTCTGTGCTGAGGAAGAAGAGAAGTAGGAACCTGGATGGAACCTGAGCATGGACGACAATGAGCACCCAGGCAGCCATGGGAAAGAAAGCCTACACATGGCGACCCAGGATTGAAGCTGCCCACAGAGCCCAGGGGAACAGTGGGGTTTAAGAAGCAGTGCATGTGCCTGATGGTCTGTGCAGCAGTGGGGATTTCTTTGGTATCCTGAGATGAGATGCTGACAGTTCGTGATGGGCAAGGGCGAGGGAGCTAATACAGGCTTGACTGTCTTTTTGACTGACTTTTGAGCACCCGGGTGATGTGTTCACTGGAGAAATCAGAACTGTAAGGACGATGCTGAGTAAGTTCTTACCTTAACAGATCGAGGCATGAAAAAGAGGAACATCTGGCTTGGATGGTCAATATAAAATTTATATTATTTTTTATTAAAGGTGTGTGTGTGTGTGTGTGTGTGTGTGTTTGCTTATACGTACAGGTATACATAGAGGCCAGAAGAGGACATTAGATTCCCTAGAACTGGGGTTACAGTTTGTTGTGAGCCACCCCATGTGGGTGCTGGAAATGCAACTTAGGTTATCTGCAAGAGCAATAAATGTCCCCTGCCACACACAGTTTTTTTTTTTTTTTTGACAGTCTCATTGTGTAGCCATGACTGACCTGAAACTCACTATGTAGACCAGGCTGGCATTTAACTCATAGACATTCACCTGCCTCTGCCACCCAAGTACAGAGGCTAAAGGCATGCAATACCATGCCTGGCCTAGAGTAGCAAATGCTATTAACTAATGAACCATCTCTCCAGCCCCATGAAGCTTTGTTTTGTTTTAAAGCAACCATAGTAGGCAGTATTGTTTATTCCAAACACTTGCCGGTTTTGCCTACATTCCAAGGCCTCTCTCTTCAGCTCTGCCTCACTGGCAGGGATGCCATATCCATCTGGGTTCTGCACAGCAAGTGACTCCATTTGTGTCACTGCATGGCTCAGCAATTGTCTTATTCTGATGTCAGCGTAAGAACTGTTCCTTAGACTGAACAGAGAATTCTCAAAAGAAGAAGTTCAAATGGCCAAAAGACACCTAAGGTCATGCTCAACCTCATTAGCAATCAGAGAAATGCAAATCAAAACAACTTTGAGATATCATCTTACACCTGTCAGAATGACGAAAATCAAAAGCACCGATGATAGCCTTTGCTGGAGAGGCTGTGGAGGAAGGGGTACCCTCATCCATTGCTGGTGGGAATGCAATCTTGTGCAACCACTTTGGAAATCAGTGTTTCGGTTTCTCAGGAAATTCGGGATCAACCT
>NW_026067958.1:7584116-7786773 GCF_014885135.2 Alexandromys fortis | reverse complement strand
TCTATTGGGAGCTCACCAAGGCCAGCTGGACTGTGACTGAAAAAGCATGGGATAAAACCGGACTCTCTGATCATGGCGAACAATGAGGGCTGATGAGAAGCCAAGGACAATGGCACGGGGTTTTGATCCTACTTCATGTTCCGGCTTGGTGAGAGCCTAGCCAGTTTGGATGTTCACCTTCCTAGACATGGACGGACGGGGGTGGACCTTGGACTTTCCACAGGGCAGGGAACCCTGACTGCTCTTTGGATTGGAGAGGGACGGGGAGAGGAGTGGGGGGAGGGGGAGAAGTGTGGGGGGAGGGGGGGAAAGGTGGGAGGAGGGGGAGGGAAATGGGAGGCTGGGAGGAGGCAGAAACTTTTTTTTCCCTTTTCTCAATAAAAAAAAATAAAAAAAAAAAGGAACTGTTCCTTTGGTCTGTGTTACAGAATGAAACCTGCAGAGCAGGCTAGAGGGATTGTTAAGTGGTTGGGAGCACTTGCCTCTGTTGCAGAGGACCCAGCCCTGGTCTGATTCCTAGCACCCACATTGGGTCACTCACAATCACATGTACTAACTCTAGTTCCGGCAGCTCCGATTCCGTCTTCTGGCCTCTTGGTGCACTTACATGTACTCAGTGCACATACAGACAAGCAGGCACACACATACCCATAAAATAAAAATAAAATGCTAAACCAGCAATTGATATTGTAAGGCACTGTGGTGTTAGAGGCCATTTCCCAGTGTGTTATGATTTCACTTAAGCTGATGTTTGTGGATGCTGGTTCCATGAGGCTGACGCTGATTGTCGTGGTCTGAATGAAAATGGTCCCCATCAGCTCATAGGGAGCACTATTAGGAGGTGAGTCCTTGTTGGTAAGTGTGTCACAGGGGTGGGCTTTGAGGTTTCAGATGCCCAACTCAGGCCCAGTGTGTCTGTCTCTCCCTGCTGCCTGTGGATCCACATGTAGAATGTTCAGCTACCTCTCCAACACTGTGTGTGCCAGATTGCTGCCATGCTTCCCACCATGATGCTAATGGACTAAGTCTCTGAACTGCAAGCCAGCCCTTTGTAAGGGTTGCCATGGCCATGATGTTTCACCACAGGAAAAAAGAAAAAAAAAACTAAGATACTAATTAAAAACAAGTCTGGAATAAGCACTACAACTATTGATTATATGCAAGGACTAAAAAGAAGATGAACGTTCCGAAAGGAGTTTCCAGTTTGAAAACAGAATTGAAATAGAAGTATGAGTAACTAAAATATTCTGAAAGTCAAAGCTGGGGTAAGGCCAGGACAGGTGGTGGTGGTGTACTCTCAGTGCTGGGGAGGTAGAGACAGGGGGATTAGGCATTCAAGGACATCTTAGGCTACACAGAGTGGTCCATCTGAGCAGCATGAGACCTTGTCTCAAAAAACAATTGAACAAACATGACATAAAGGGATAAAAAAGAAGCATTGAATGGGAACCATTGAAGAAGCAAAGCATTTGTAGCCTTCCAAGCCTGCAGGACTACCTTTTCTTTCTGGAGAGGGAAAAGCAGAAGGTCACACAGTGGATGGAGAGTGATAGGCACACGTACAGTGTTCAGGTGACGTGTTCATGGAGAGGAGCTAGGCCGTTTCTCCCACCTGCCTCTGCAAATGCTGGTGGCCAGACCTTCCTCTTCAGCAAAGAGATTAGGAGAATCTAAGAGGGAAAGCTCAAGATCCTGGTGGTAGGTGTCCCCAGCAATCACAGGACAGTGAAAATGAGAAAGTCTCCATCACAAACTCAGAACCACCAGGCAGTCTTGAATGACTGATTCCTAAACCGTGAGAGAAAAGCACTATCAGATGGCAGAGAAAAAAACAAGTCAGGTTTAAGATAATAGAGAAAGATAGAGAGTCATATAAAATGAAACATTTAACAAAAATGCATGGCATGCATATATGTCTTATTATTAATGCATACATAACAGCACTTTAATAATGGAGACTATATATGGATATGCAAATACAAACATATACATCCTCAGTGACATAAAAAATTTTTGTAACCATGACAAAAATACGGGATACTTTTCAATTTTATTACTTTAAAAAAAAATTTAGGGCTGGGTATAGTGCATCAGAAGATGAAGTGCAGGAATCAATGTCTGCTCCCACCATGTGGGCTGAGACTGAATTCAAGTCTTGGCAGCAAGTACATTGATCTGCTGAGCCATCCTGCAGGGGCATGGCATATTTTTTAGAAAGTAAACATATAGGCATTCATAAAATAAACAAAAGATCTTAGAAATCCAAAAATAAGGTTGCAGAAACAACAACAAAAGAGCAAAAAATATTTTAAAAAACTCAGTAGAACAATGTAAAGAAGTCTCCTCTATGTTGAAATTTAGGAAGATTAAAATGTGCAGAGTGAAGATGATAAATCAAGGGCCAGCCCAGGTGGCTCAACACAGAGTTTCGGAAAGAAAATGTGTGAAGTTAGTAGTGAAATGACTAATGGTAAATTTTTCAGTCCTGGGAGACAGGAATGTCCAAACTGACCCCAAAGAACTCCTGTGTAGCACCAAACCATGAAGACCTCTACAAAGTCCCACAAGTTCCCTGCAAGTGAAAAATGGGTCACACTAGGATCAACATTCTGGGCACTGGATTTATTAAGAGAACTCTAAGCAAGAAGATACTCTAAGAAAAACCAAGGCCTGAACTATTGTTCTATATCCAGCAAGAATACCAATTGAGTGGTGGGCTGAAATAAAAATGCTTCAAGACCTGTGAAGACCTCAACAATTTTATCTTCTGAGAGGCCAATTAAAGAAAGATTCTATCAAAATGATAGAATAAGTGAAGAAAGAAGGTGTGCAGAATATGCTGGAAAACCAGCACACAGGGAGAAACAAAAGTGCCCTTGGGAGAGGGTCCACAATGACCACACAAGGCAGAGTCCAGATAGGTTCATGAGTAGGATGTTTCCCCTTTCCATATCTATTTTATTTTAATTATATTTTCTCATACAATATATTTTGATCATATTTTCCCCCAACTCATCCAAGAGCCTCTTTACCTCCCTACTCACCCAACTTTATGTTATTTCTCTTCTTTAAAAAAAATCAAACAAGAAATAAAAAGCTCCATAAAAACAAAAATCAAAATAAATAAGCAAAAACCAAATAAGACACACACAAAAAATACTGAAACAAAAGGCTGGCCAGTTGCTGCTACGCATGGGGCCTGCCCTGGGTTGTGACTAAGATATCCAGTGATACTCCATTGAAGAGATCTCATTTCCCTCTGCAGCAGGTCTCAATCACAAATCACTTCTTGGTTACAGGTGGGAACCCAAGTCTGCTTCTCCCCCTCAGTGCGGGAACCCCATCTGGCTTAAACCTGTGTAGGTCTTGTGAATGCTGCCACAGTTCTTTGAGTTCATGTGTGCATCTGTACTGAGGTGTCTGGAAGACACGTTTTACTTGGGGCTATTCATCACCTCCGGCTCTTGAAGTCTTTCTGCCTCCCCTTCTTCTGCTTGGATTCCTGAGCCCTGACAGGAGACATTTGATGAACAATTCTACTTAGGGCTGAGTACTCCACATCTTCCTGTTCTCTGCACACTGTCCAGTGGTGGGTCTCTGTCTAATTCCCATCAACTACAAGAAGAAACTTCTCTGATGTGGGTTGAGTGAAGCACCAAACAATAAGTACAGCAATATATCATTGGGAGTCATTTTATGTTGACAGAGGTTTCTGTCCCATCGGGTCCTGCAGCCATTTATCCCAAAGAAACACACAGAGGCTTACTTTAATTATAAACTGGTTAGCCTATTAGCTCAGGCTTTCTTATTAACTAAATCTTATAACTTAAGTTAGCCTATAATTCTTGTCTGTGTTAGCCATGAGGCTTGGTACCTTTTATCAGTGAGGCATTCTCATCTGCTTCCTCTTGGTCTGGGTGACAACTGCAGACTGAGCCTTTCCTCTTTCTAGAATTCTCCTGTTTTAGTTACCCCATCTATACTTCCTGCCTAGTTGCCCCACCTATACTTCCTGCCTGGCTACTGGCCAGTCAGCAATTTTATTAATGTAATACGAGGGACAAATCTTTATATTCTATAGACCATTTTCCCACAACAATTTTATTTCTATATTCTTTTAGCAAAGTAATAGCATTAGGTGTTCCTCTAGGCCTCTGACCTATTTAGTTTCAAGTTTATGTCTTGAGTATGGGTTTCATCCATGAAGTGGGCTTTAATGCATTTTTTAAAAAGTGGTTGGTTATTCCCATAGCATTTGTGCCACTGTTGCCCCAGCATATTTTGCAGGAAGGTTGCCACTGTAGATCACAGGCTTTGTAGCTGAGTTGATGATTATTTTTCTCCTCTGGTAGCATAGAGTACCAGTACCATGAACAATAATAGCCAATAGGAGAGAAGCGTCTCAGTAGGCACCAGCTCAACTTCTTCATGTTCAATTACACAAGTAAGTGTCTTTAGCAATAGGACTTTACCATCAGATTGTGGAGAGCAATAGCCCGTGATTCTTAAGCAGTTCCATGGGATCTCTTTGGCCAATGACTCAGGCCCTATGTATAATTTTTAAATTTATACTCTATTTAAAAAATAAGGCCCTCCCCCTGCTCTTCCTGCTCACCCCTCTTTCAGAACCTCTTCTTTTTTGTATCCAGCTTCTAAATGTTACATATTTATATTTCCGTGTGCTAGTTCACTACATGTATCCATTGTGAAATGTTTATATCAAACTTGGGGGTTGAAAACGTTCAAGATCCTTTCTTGTAGCTTTCTGAAATATTCATTGTCATCTGTGGCCACTCTGCTGTCAGAAGCATCCCAGAGCCATTACTCCACTTTCCTTGTACCCTGGTATCCACTTGTCAGACCTTCCCATTCCTCTTCCCTGCTGTTTTCCCTAGCCTAGTTTTCTTTTTCTAATTATGCATAAATGTTTTACGTTGTTATATATGATGTGCTTCATAAAATTTATCCTCTTAATTTGAAAAAGAATCAAACAGCTGTGGATTTTCAAAGACTGAAGAATCTCTGTGTATGGGCATAAAATGGTCCTTAAGCTCTGGGTGGGGTAGAACTGAGCGAAGCCTGCTGAGCATTGCATGCACAAAGATGGTATTCCATTCCTGGGGTTCCAAACAAGCAATCATCAGTCAATCACAAATCCAGTGTGTTTTGTGAGATGACAGGAAGTGGAGGGAGGAGACAAAATATGTGTGTGCCACAATGCTTGAAAAGCCAAAAGGGACACATATACACATGGATGCATATGTGTTAATACACATGTTTATATACATGCACTCACACATATACATATTAACACATAAACTCACTCCTGTGTACACACTCACACACTCCCTCCTAAACACATACAAACATCCATGGAAGAAACACTAGGAACTGATGATGCCTAGCTGGAAATGGGTATCTCCAGGGGCACAGAGGATTGTGACATTCCACCCTCTTATAGTTTTGAATTTGGAAACCCTTGAAATGTCTATGAATCCACAAAATTTTGTTCCATAAGAAGAAGGTTGGAACCGAGATGTCTGCAGGGCCAGGCATGAGTCTGGGACCTCAGAAGGAGTAGGCTTGAGCCAGGACCTCTGTGGGTCTGGGCATTGGTCTGGGATATCAAAGGGAATAGGCAGGAACCAGAAACCCCTGTGGGTCCAAGCGTGAGTCTGGGACATCTGAGGGAGTGAGCCTGAGCCAGGTCCTCTGTGGGTCTGGGCACACCTGAGCCTTGGTTTTCCTTGGGAATAGACTGGAGCCAGAGACCATTGCAGGACCAACTTCAAGACAGGGACCTCTGCAGGAGTGGATCCAGACCAGGATTTACAGAACCAGGTCAAAGCCAACAACATGGGCTAGAACAAGCCTGAGACAGCAAACTCCAAGGGAGTGGAGCAAAGCCCTGGAGTACTGAGCAACATCCAGGAACACGGAATGGCAAAAGAGGTAACTAGAACTGTGGCACTAACTGTACCACAGGGAACAACCATATGAGCCTTGGATTCACTGGAACCTAGAAGATTAATCAACAGTCCCAAACACACATATTAGAGGAAAAGATGAATAGAAAAGGTAAGAACACACACATAACACCACAAAAAGCAACAAAACACCAGTAAAACCTAGAAATCCTACAACAACAAGACTTGAACAATCAAATATAGATGAAGCAGAAGAAAATGACCTAAAAAATAACATCAGGAGAATGTTTGAAACTCTTAAAGAGGAAATGAGAAATTCCCTCAAAGAAATAGAAAAAAAGACAAACAAAACATTAGAAGACATCAGCAAGTACCTTAAAGACAACCAAGAAAAGGAAATCAAACATATGAAAGATACTATTCAGGACTTGAAAACTGAAATAGAGGCAATAAATAAAACACAAACCGAGGGAATTATAGAAACAGAAATCATGAGAAAACAATCAGGAACCACAAACACATGCATGAACAGCAGAATACAAAAGATGGAAGAAAGAATCTCAAGCATTGAAGATACAATAGAGGAAATAGACTTGTCAGTCAAAGAAAGCATTAAATGTAACAAAAGCTTAACCCCAAATATTCAGGAATTATGGGACACCATGAAAAGGCCAAACCTAAGAATAATAGGTATAGAAGAAGTAGAAGTTCAATTCAAAAGCACAGAAATTATACTTAACAAAATCATAGAAGAAAACTTTCCCAACCTAAAGAAAGACATGCCTTTGAAGATACTAGAACCTTACAGAATACCAAATAGACTGGATCAAAAAATGCCCTTGCCACATAATAATCAAAACACTAAACATACAAAGTAAAGAGAGAATATTAAGAGCTGCAAAGGAAAAAGGCCAAGTAACATATAAGGTAGACCTATCAGAATTACACCTGACTTTTCAGTGGAGACAATGAAAGCCAGAAGGTCTTGGTCAAGCATTATGCAGACATTAAGAGACCACAGATGCCAGCCCAGACTACTATACCCAACAAAACTTTCAATCACCATAGAAGTACAAAACAAGATATTCCATGACAAAACCACATTTAACCAATACCTAGTCACAAACCCAACACTACACAAAGTACTAGATGGAAACTCCAACCCAAGGAAGTTGGCTACATCAACAAAAACACGGACAATTGATGGTCTCATAGCAGCAAATCCCAAAGAAAGGAAAAAAGTACAAATTAACATCACAAACAATGAAACCTAAATTAACAGGAGATAGCAATCACTGGTCATTAATATCCCTTAATATAAATGAACTCAACTCACCTATAAAAGGGCATAAGCTAACAGTTTGGATACGAAAACAGAATCCATCCTTTTTCTGCATATAAGAAACACATCTTAACCTCAAAGACAGACATCATCTCAGAATAAAGGGTTGGGAAAAAATATTCCAATCAAATGGACCTAAGAAACAAGTGGGTGTAGCTATCCTAATATCTAACACAATAGACGTCAAACTAAAATCAATCAAAAGAGACAAAGAAAGACATTTCATATTAGTCACAGAAAAAATCCATCAAGAGGAAATCTCAATACTGAACATCTATGCCCCAAATACAAGGGCATTCACATATGTAAAAGAAACACTTCTAAAGCTTAAATCACACATTAAACCCCACACACTAATAGTGGGAGACTTCAACACTCCACTCTCACCACAGGACAGGTCAGTCAGATAAAAAAAATTAACAAAGAAATAAGGGAACTAACAGATGTTATGACTCAAATTCCATCCAAACAGAAAAGAATATACCTTCTTCTCAGCACCTTATGGAACCTTCTCAAAAGCTGACCACATTCTCGATAACAAAATAAACCTCAACAGATACCAAAAAACATGGAATAACCCCATACATCTTATCAGATCACCATGGCTTAACTAGAATTCAACAATACTAATTCCAGAAAGCCCACAAACACATGGAAATTAAACAATGCTCACCTAAATCATCAATGGGTCAAGGAAGAAATAAAGGGAGAAATTAAAGACTTTCTAAAATTCAATGAAAGTGACCACACAACATACCCAAATTTATGGGACACAATGAAAACGGTGTTAAGAGGAAAGTTCGTAGCACTAAATGTCTACATAAAGAAGCTGGGAAAATCCCATACTGGTGAATTAACAGAACATTTGAAAACACTAGAACAAAAAGAAATAAACTCACCCAGGACAGCTAAATGGCAGGAAATAATCAAATTGAGAGCTAAAATCAACCAAATAGAAACAAAGAAAACAATACAAAGAATCAACGAGACAAAGAGTTTGTTCTTTGAGAAAATCAACAAGATAAACAAACCTTTATCCAAACTAACTTTATCCAAACTAAAGGCAAAGAGAGAATATCCAAAATAACAAAATCAGAAATGAAAAGGGGAACAATAACAACAGACACCTTATTTTTTACAAAGAAGCAAAAAAAATATATATAAAATGGAAAAAAGAAAGCATATTTAACAAATGGTGCTGGCATAACTGGATATCCAACATGTAGAAGAATGAAAATAGACCCATATCTATCACTATGCACAAAACTCAAATCCAAGTGGATCTCATCGTAAAGCCAGCTATACTGAATCTTATAGAAGAGAAAGTGGGAAATACACTCGAATGAATTAGCACAGGAGACCACTTCTTAAATATAATCCCCACAGCACAGACACTGAGAGAAACAATTAATAAATGGGACCTCCTGAAACTGAAAAGCGTCTGTAAAGAAGAGGATATGGTCATCAAGAAAAAACAACAGCCTACAGAATGGGAAAGATCTTCACTAACCCCACATCAGACAAAGGTCTGATCTCCAAAATATACAAAGAACTTAAAAAATTGGTCATCAAAAGAACAAATAATCCAATAAAAAATGGAGTATAGACCTAAACAGAGAACTCTCAACAGAGGAATCTAAAATGACTGAAAGACACTTAAGGAAATGTTCGATATCCTTAGTCATCAGAGAAATGCAAATCAAAACAACTCTGAGATTCCATCTTACACCTGTAAGAATGGCCAACATCAAAAACACTGATGACAACTTATGCTGGAGAGGTTGTGGGGTAAAGGGATCACTCCTGCATTACTGGTGGATGTGCAAACTGGTACAGCCCCTTTGGATGGCAGCGTGGCGATTTCTCAGAAAATTAGGAAACAACCTTCCTCAAGACCCAGTAATACCACTTTGGGATATATACCCAAAGGATNAATGCAAATCAAAACAACTCTGAGATTCCATCTTACACCTGTAAGAATGGCCAAGATCAAAAACACTGATGACAACTTATGCTGGAGAGGCTGTGGGAAAAGGGAACACTCCTGCATTGCTGGTGAGAATGCAAACTGGTGAAGCCCTTTTTATGTCAGTGTGGCGATTTCTCCAAAAATTAGGAAACAACCTTCCTCAAGACCCAGAAATACCACTTTTGGGTATATATCCAAAGGATGCTCAATCATGCCACAAAGACATGTGCTCAACTATGTTCATAGCAGCTTTGTTTGTCATAGCCAGAACCTGGAAACAACCTAAATGCCCCTCAACCAATGAATGGATAAAGAAAATGTGGTACATTTACACAATGGAGTACCACACAGCAGAAAAATGACATTTTGAATTTTGCAGGAAAATAGATGGATCTAGAAAACATCATTTTGAGTGAGGTATCCCAGACACAGAAAGAGAGTTATCACATGTACTCACTCATAGGCGGTTTTTAAACATAAAGCAAAGAAAACCAGCCCACAAATCACAATCCCAGAGAACCTAGACAACAATGAGGACCCTAAGAGAGACAAACATAGATCTAATCTACATGGGAAGTAGAAAAATACAGTATCTCCTGAGTAAATTGAGAGCATGGGGACCTTGGGAGAGGTTTGAAGGGGAAGGGAGAGGTAGGGAGGGGAGCAGAGAAAAATGTAGAGCTCAGCTACAGAAAAAAAAAAGAAGAAAGAAAAAGAGAAGAAGCTTGAGAGCAGCAAGCCAGAGATGTGGAGGAAGCCGGCACATGTACTACTGCAGAAGCAAAGTGGGAACTACCTGCCGCAGCCAGGCTGTGGCCTCTCTGTGAGGAAGACTGCTTCTTACACAGTTAAAACAGACTTCTGTCTGATACCTGGACACGGTGTTGGGGCGGGGGGGGGGGCAGTGACCTTGCGGCCCTCGAATGAGGTTTAGTTTGAAGAAATCGACCAGTACAGACGAAACTCCTGAGCAAAGCAACTTCGGGAAGGACGTGTTCCTCGTCAGGACACCGTTCAGCAGCTTCTGTCTCCGTCCTTGAGTCCGCTGATTCTGCATCTGTGGAGAGGTGGAGGAAGGACAGATGATGGCACATCGGGCAGAGGCTGCTCACCTTATGGTGGACAAGCAGGTAAAAAAGGAAGGGACAGGAGGCCGGGTCTCCTTCGGAGGTACAACCCCAGTAACTTACTTCCTCCAGCCAGGCTGTCTCCCACTGGAGGTCAGGAGACGACTTTGTGGAATCCGGTCTTTGTTTCTATCTTAACATGGGTTTTGAGAATTAAACTTGGATCTTCAGACTCATGCAGCAAACACATTAGCCACTGAGACGAGCCCCGGGTGTTAATCGAACTGCTTGAGGTCCCCAGACAGACATTCTAGGTGGACGTGGCCTTCTGGCCCCTGGCCCAGGCCTTTGCACTGCACACTGCTGCTTAGCAGAGGACGCACAGTTTGTTCCCCCAGAAGAAGGTGGGTTTCTAGTAAAAGCACCAGCAGGATTCAGTTTGGGCAGCATACCAGGAGCCTTTGGCAATACCACCCATGAAAACAGGATTTCCCGGGCGGGATGAACGGAAGAGCAGAATGCGAGGTTTAGGCATAAGGACAGCAGCTCTCCCAGGGTGTAGGTGTTGTTACCACAGGCCATCTCCCACAGATAGAGCCCCGGGATTGTCAGGGTAGTACAGCAGGGCACGTCCAGGGCCACATGGAGCTGAGTGGCAGAGCAATAAGGAGCATGCATGGAGGTGACCAGCTTGGGTCAGTCCTAAGCGTGGATGACTTGGGTCAGTCCTAGACCAGATAGTGACTCCACCCAAGTGCACACTCCTAGCGTCTAATACAGCAAGTGGTCAGTGAGGTGTATGATTTTAGTTGTGCTTTAAGGGAAAAAAAACACTCATTTCCAGAGCTAAAACTGAAGGCCACTCTGAGGGAAAGAACACTGGGCTCCAGTCCTAATGTCCTATGTAGCAAGCTCAAGGTCAGAGAGGCCTCTTCCCAGCTTTCAAGAACAAAGCTTGAAGGCTTGCAATCTCCCCCCCCCCCCCCCCCCCCAGTCCAGCCTCTCAGAAGCCAGCAGGAAGCCAGAGTGCAGAAAATAAGGCTGCTCTTTGGGAAGCCACCTTGGAGGCAGTCTTCAGCACCTGCCCAACAGTCAATGCGTCAGACAGTGATGCTTTCTTTCTCTCTGAGCCAGCGCTTGGAATGCCCAGCACTCTCTACCACACCCTCTGAAACCCTGTGAGCTCTGTGGAGAGAACATAAACACCAAGCCATATAGAGAACCAGGTTCAAATGGCAGGTTAAGAAGGAGACCTCAAAGGACCAGGTGGGCATCGAGACCATGGCTCAGAAGAGATATTAGGCCTCTGGGCCTTTGAGAGCTCCAGTGGATTTGGGGTCTTTCTGCCACAAAGCCTTCTCCCACACACCATTTCTCCCTTTCCCTGTTTGCTTCCCAAACCTCATCTTCAGCCTAGCCTTGAGAGAAACCTCCTTCCTGGGTCCCTGTGAAGCTCAGGCTTCCCAGGTGTCTGATCTCCGCTCAGAGCAAACCGCCTGCAGGCAGAGTGTCTGCCAGCTGATTGGATTTCCTGAAGGAGAAGTGAGGAAACTCGATTAGTAACTCAATCCTAACAGCATATGGTGGGGGTGGAATGAGCTCCAAGAGGCTCTGAAGAGCTAGAGATGGCATAGTGTCCTCTCTGCTGCCGCGGGGCAGTATTAGCAATGGGAACCCTGGAGGCCTTTTCACCTAACACCGTCCAGAGGCTCTCAAAACTGTTCCTAAGTTCCCTTGCCCTCCTGCATTGATGTTTTCCTTCTGGGAGCTACCAAGCATTCCTGACTTGAGAGTGGTTACTCCACCCCATCCCTGCCACCTGCCCTGTTCCCACTAGCAAACTGACCAACCCTTATGACTGGTAGCACCATGGCCTCCCTTGGCCAATGTCATTGAGTCAAAGCAGTCGCTTTGAACTCTTTTGCTTTTTTCAGTGTATTTCCTTCCAAGACATGTTTTGTGTGTGTGTGTGTGTATGTGTGTGTGTATGTGTGTATGTGTGTCTGTGTGTTCCAAAAGAGCACATAACTGGAGGTGAGATGGTTGCGAGTCATCACCATAGGTGCTAGGAGCTGGACTCCAGGGGTCCCTTGCAAGAGCAGCACGCTCTCTTACTGCTGAGCCATCTCTGCAGGCTTATTTATTTTTGTTTGCTTGCTTATCTATCACATGTACATGTGTGTGGTATTCTGCATGTGTGTGTACATGCTTGCGTTTGAGTAGGTACACATGCATGCATATATACAGGGGTGGAGACCAGAGGGTGATGTCAGGTGTCTCCTTTGATGTCTACTTATTGAGGCAGGATCTCCTGATAGAGCCAGAGCTTACAGATTCGGCTAGCCAGTTTGCCCCAGAGATCTCCTAAGGCTGGAATTGCAGGGTGTGCCATAGCAGTTGTCTTCACACTCACACAAGTACTTCATTCTCTGTGCCATCTCCCCAGATCCTGACCATCCCATACACATATACCATGTGCTTGCCCCAAACCCTCTCCTCTACCCCTCCCACCTCTATCAAACCCCCTCCTCCCCACCTGTATCCTCCCCATACTCACGACATTTGGTTTTGTTTTGTAGTCCATTTAGTTTAACCAGGTCCATCTGGGTGACCATTGAGATGGGACTACCCACTGGAGCCTGGAGGATCACCAGGGGGTACACAGTTGAAGGCAAGGATTCCCCCCTTTCACTGAATGAGGAAACAGGTCATCAGCGAAGGGTGGGGCTGTTGATGAGCCTATTTTTATGCAGACCAAGGGCAGTCAGCCTGCTATTGAGAGTTCATGGTTGTATTTGTATTATATCCTGAAGACTTTACAGCCCTTCTCCCTGTCTCTGGTTCTGAGCCTCTTTCTGCATCTCCTCACAGCCTTTCCCAGGTCTTGGAGGAGACGGTATAAATGTCTAGCTGAGGGTTGAGCTCTTAGCCCTTGCTTGTTTTCAGCACCTTGTGCATCTGTGAGTCTCCACATTCACTACTCTCCCTGAAGGAGAGGCTGCTCCACTAAGGCTGAGGTGGCAGTTGTCTCTGGGTAGAAGCATCTATATATACTTAGGGACAGTTAAGAGCTATGTCAGTGTCCTCTAGGGCCTATGGCCCCTACCCCCATGGACTGTCAGGCAGGTGGACAGTGTCAGATATGGGTTCTTTTGTGTGGATCAGCCCTCCTTATTTCCTTCTAACTGTATATCTATTATACAAAAGGATAGGTTTCATTGCGTCTTCATACATGATATTCATGTGCTCTGCTCACATACACACCCTGTCCCCTATGTGTTTACCTCACCTCTCATTCATCACCTTCCTTATCCCAAATAGCTTTTCTCTTTTCATGTCATATGGATGTGTATGCCATATGTGTGTATAATTTAATATATTTCTATCTAGATTCTGCATATGAGAGAATATATTTGCCCTTCTGCGTCTGACATATCATGCTTCACATGTGAGTCCCGATTCCATCCATTCTTTGCCAATGGCATATCCATCCCTGCATGAGATAGTCTCACCCTGCAGGGCCCGTGCGGAGAGCCCCGGTGCAGAGAGCCCCGGGAGTCAGGCACGGTTTCTTCCTCCCACGCCAGACCCTGTGGGGACAGTTGCTTGCTGCGCAGCCTGGGAAACTGAGCTCTCTTCTGCCTTTTTTGGAGATGGAGCGATTGAGTTTGTGTTCTTGGGAAAGATACGGTGGAGAATATGCTTTTCATTATGAGCTCGGAGGCAGACGAGGGGAAGGGTCAAGCTCCGGTCTGCGGAGCTGATGCTTCAGCACCAGTTTCCTTTGCGGGCAGCTCTTTCTCAAGAATCAGACACTGTGAGATCGGGACCTGGGAAGCAGAGGCCTGGAGAAGGGTTCATCTCTTCCGTTGACTTGGTGTTTTCCTCCCCTCTTCTTTGAAGCTACCTTAGCTCATTGTTTCTATTTTTCATCACCCTGGGCATCCAGTTCCTGCCCTCACCTTCAGGGCCCGGGGCCCTGGCCTCATCTGTGCCCGGTTGTCCAGAAGGCCGACAGCTCAGAGGCATTCCAGCCCAAGCACCTCTCCTTGCACATAGAAGGACACTTTTGCCATCTGCTTTCAATGAAGTGTGGATTTCAGTACATAATATGGAAACAAAAACGGAAAAACCATCGGGGTCCCTCCTGCAAAAACAATCATTATCCCCTGAAATGAGCGCTGGGGAACTTCCGGGAGTGGAGCCCATCACTATTAATGAGGAAGAATTCAGACAGGAATTCTGGCGGGGCAGGACGGAGGAGAGGGGAGAAAAACTGGAATGCTTCGACTCACCCAGAGTTGAGCAGAGTCCCTTAACAGAGCAAGCAGACCAGTCGCACAGCCAAGCCTGTGGAATCTGACACCAGCCTGGTTTCTCTGACTCAAGAATGTGGGTTTGCTGGCCCCAGAGCTGGGGCGGTGGGCTGAATTACAGAGGCAAGACCCAGAACTCAGCCAAGCAGGAGTGGAAGCCAAGACGGACAACACTGGAGGGGCTGCAGTCTGCCCAGGGGTCTACCCGGCAGGATCTGCAGCCCACGAGCGCTAGTCTTCAGAGAAGCCCCATGCCCGGTCGTCCTGAAGAATATGTTGATCTTTCCTTCAGTCCCTTTCACTTAAATGCTGAGGATGGTGCACTAACAGAAGCTCTCTAAGTCTACGCTTCTGCAAGCAAGAAAAGGTTCGAGAACTCTGTTCTGGGCAGAGAAAAGGAAGTGTCTCTTTACCTCAGCAGGTCAAGGCATTTGATGAGTTTGATCCCTGGGACCCACACAGTAAAAGGAGAGAACAGACCCCCCACAAGTTGTTCTCTCTCTGTGTCTCTCTCTTGCGCGCACACACACACACGCGCACACACACACGATAAATTCATAAGAAAGAGAGAGAGAGAGAGAGAAAACTGTCCATACGTCCTGAGCACATAGCAAAGACAGAGTGATAAAGGAGACCCCACAGTGCCCTTGGTTCCAGCCTCCCCCAGAGAAAAGTTCACCCTGCCCTTCCCAGAGAGCAGTGCACATCTGCAAGTTATGCTATGTGAGCACAGGACTGAGAGTCATGAGTTGTGTACATGCATATGTGTGAAAACCTCACTACCCTCTCCTTGCCCACGAATGCCTGAAATTCTATACCTACTACTTACTCCTTCCTTTTCTTTCTCTTGAGATCCTCTCATTGCAGAGACTCAGGCTTTCTGCTTTATCGGGAAGCTGAACTGTCAGGGAGACCAGTTCTCAGCATTCCAGCCTCTTCTTTGGTGGAGGTGTTAATGGGGTGGCAGCCAGAACCCCAAATACTGACTTGGCCCTGAAGCACCTTGAAGCAGAAAGGTACTTAGAAGAGGGCTCAGCTCGGCTGCACAGTTGGCTTGATGACTCGCATGGGGTTCATAGTGCTAGAGATAAGTTTGGGGGTCACAAGATTGAGACCATCACTCCAACAGAAGAGTCTCAATGAGGTAACACTTTGAATTCTTGTAATAGGTCCTGCTTCCTATTCTGTTTGCTTCATTCCTGGGACTATAACAAAACACCTTGAGACGGCGTAGTTTATAACAGACAGAATTAGTGGGACCGGGTCCTGGAGACTAACGCTAGTATTTGCTTAGCTTCTGATGAAGACCTTGATGCAAGGTCTGAGAGAGAGAGGGAGAGAGAGAGAGAGAGAGAGAGAGAGAGAGAGAGAGAGAGAGAGAGAGAACAAGTGTGCTGTGCTTGCTCAAATCCCTCTCTTCTGATGACATCACTGGACCTGGCCTCATGACCTCATGTAGCCCCATATTTCCCCCAAAGTCCCCACCTCCAAGTACTATTAACTTATGCTCTAGTAGACATAGGAATTTTGGGGAAACATTCTCAAATCACAGTAACACCCCATTCCCCAGTACCACACTTCCCAGTCATGGGCATTTCAGTGTGTCTGGAGCATTTCCCTGCTAACTGTTCTAGCATGCTTCTGTGTGACTTTTCATAGGTCCTCACCATCAACAGAGACACTTGTTGCCACAAGTGAGGTGGTGCATGAGGGTGCCCATCCCTGTTGTCCATTCCTCAGGCTTCTTCCATGACCATGCAATACCCACATACCTGTCTTTTGTCACCACTTCCCAGAACATAGATGTGACTGAGATCAGACTAGAAGACAGCCCACAGAAGCAACCAGGCCTTGGCGCAGGCACACGCTAGCCCAGTGTGTGCTGTGTTACAATGCGGATATCCTCTGTTATTCCTAGGCTGATTGAGGATGCCACTCACCCACCCCAGCACAGGGAAGGACGGCTTGTTCTATCCTTTGGCAGTGCAGGTGGGGAAATGAAAGAAGTGGGAGGGTTGGGAGACTGGAGACTTGGGGGTAGATAGTTCTATGTCAACATGACACAAGCTGAAGTCATTTGAGCAGAGGGAACCTCAATTGAAGCCTCTATAAGACTGGACTGTAGCCAAGCCTGGAGGGCATTTTTTTTTTTTTTTTTTAGTGATAGATGGGGGAGATTCAGCCCATTGTAGGTAGTGCCTTTCCTTGACTGGTGGTCCCGGTTCTATAAGAAAGCAGGCTGAACAAGTCATGATGAGCACTCCAGTAAACAACACTCCTCCAAGGTCTCCGCACCAGCTTCTGCCTCCAGGTTCCTGCCTTGAGTTCGTTTCTTGACTTCCTTTGATGATGAGCAGTGATGTGGAAGTGTAAGCCAAACAAGTCCTTCCCTCCTCATGTTGTGTTGGTCATGGTGTTTCATCACAGCGATAGGAATCCTAACTAGGACAGGGGGTAAGGTGTGGGCCAAGCTTCCCGGAGATCTACTCAGTGCTGTGGGGTGAGAGCATACAGAAAGCGGAGCCTGGTACTGCAGGTGCTGCAGGTGCTGCAGGTGCTGCAGGTGCTGCAGGTGCTGCAGGTGCTGCAGGTGCAGGGAGCAGGGCACTCTGTGCCACCCAGCTCTTCCTGTTCCTGGAGACACCGTATGAACCCTGTGCAGAGAGTCAGGGCTCTGAGAATCCCTGTGCTAAACAGGTCTGTAGTCAGTCCAGCAAAGGCAGGGGACATTGCGAGCTGATGAGCTGGCCCTGACAGGTCACTGCAGAGCCTCAAAATCCCATCTGACTTGACATATCAGGAAAGCTAAGCAGCTACCTGCCACACCCCCCTTCATCTCCATACAGAGCATTTGCTTTGACATTTACTCTTATTTTGTTGGTGAGAACATACTAAACATGGACTATAATCTCTCATTTTACATGACTTTTTAGTTATTCATGGGTGTGTGTATATGAGTGCCTGTATCTGCAGGGGCAGAAGATATTAGATTTCCATGGAGCCGAAGTTACAGGTGGTTGTGAGCTACCCAACATGGTTGTGGAGAACCAAACTCAGGGCCGCTGCAAGAGCAACACAAGCTTTTTATTTATATGTATTTATTTATTTATATTTATGTGTGTCTGTGCTTTGCTTACATGTATGCCTACACTACTTGCATGCCTGGCACCCCTCAGACACTAGAAAAAGGCATGGATTCCCCCAAAGTAGAATTGCGGATGGTTTTGGGTCACTATGTGGGTCCTAGAAATGGAACCAGAGTCCTCTCGAAGAGGAAGCAAGGCCCTTACCTGCTGGGCCATCTCTCCAGCCTCTCTTTCTCATTTGTAACATACTTCCCAGTAGAGTTTGTTGAAGTTGCTATGTGCTCATTAGATCATCTGAATATAATCATTGTGCATAAATGAACCAACTGAGATTGCCCAAAGCTGAGAGGGAAGTCAAGGGATTTAAAATACTATGCTATTTTTTTGACAAAAGATTCTTTTTGTCTTTGGAGGTATAATTAGATCATCCAGATGCTTAAACAGTTCGACAAATCTGATTCCTGTGTTTGAAGGTCAACAGGAGCTAAGTGAGCCTTGTGCCTGTCTTGTGGATCCTGTGGATCATTCATGCGGCTACAGTAACAAGGCAGGGTTAGTTCTTTCATTTCAGTGACCTGGCCATCCAGCACAGAAGAAAGATAGTAAGTTATGTATAGTAATAGAAATGGCTCACAGTTAGCTAGAGGTCACCCTGCACCGAGCATAGTCTAAGCACACCCTTTATGTTCCCTGACTCCATCCTCCGAACAAAAGGATGTGGTAAGAAGTACTATTATCACCTCCATTGTGTGCATAAGAAAACTGGGACACAGAGAGGTGAGCCGCTTTCCTCAAGCCATGGTCACTTAGTGGGACCACCACAGACCCCGAGGCGCAAGGTCCTGTCCTGTGCTCAACTCCTTTCATCGCCCACCTTGTTTATTAATGAACTCAGCTGATTCACCATGGCTGGCTGTGTGCTGCCACCCTGAGGAGGATTTACTGCCAAAGTGGATCAGGGAGAACCCTGGGAAACCAGGAAACCAGAGAGAATGTGCAGCCCAGGTCTATGCCTGTCTAAGGAATTACCTCTCTGAGTTCTCCCTCTGCAGCAGTGATCCACCTAGGACCACGAGCCACGGCAAAGGGAGAAACAGGCTTTTGGAATCTGGTGCGTGAGACCTCAGGAGGAGCTTGAGCTCTGAGTCCAGCCCAAAGGCCGATGTACAACAGGCTGACCAGCTGGCTGGTTCATCTGTACCCAAAGGAAGAACTGGGTGATAAAAATGTGAGTGTGGGGGAGGGGTTTGAAAGCCAGGAACCCGAAGAGCAGGCAGGGCTATAACAATCTGCAGAGGCAATTCAGCCTTGCAAGCTGGCTGTCCATGAAAACCATTAACCCTGGAGGGGCCCTGGAACTAAGGTTCTGTTTCTCCTCTACGCCTCTGGCTTGGCCAGGCCCAGTTCCAAAGCATGTGTGTGGAAGTCACAGAACTTCGGGGAGTCTGTTCTGTCCTTCTACTGTGTAGGCTGTGGGGACTGAAATCCTCTCTACTCCCTGCTTTGCCTCTTGCCTCAACAAGAAGAGCCTCTATGGATGTCTATTCCAAACAAACATAGTGAGGCTAAGCTGCTCTATTTCCAAGACTGTTTTCTCAGTTCTAACGAATCACTTATGAAGGGACTTTGTGAGTGTCAGGCGGCCTACATGGAGCTCTACCCTGATCCTTTCTGGCACCCCCGTGGGCCTTGACAGATCACCTGCTTAGTGCCCAGACACTTTGCATGGCAAGGCTTGAGTGTCTGTCTCTTGAACCAGCTCTTCAAACTCCATCCTCCATTGGGACAGGTAGTGTTTTACAGGTTATGACAGAGCTGAGTCTCGTGTGTACCCACCGAGATCCCTAAACTCTGGCAGCTCCCGTAGAGCTATGTTTTCCCCGCAGAGTGGTCCAGCCTCTATCCAGTTTTTCTTCATCCTGCTAAGGAACAGCTGTCGTAACTGGGAGGGCTGGACACTGAGACCCAGCTCAGCCAGCCCTGCCTATCCAGGTGCAGTTAACAAAGGAAAACAGAACGGGAGCCTGATTTTCCCAGCTGCCCAAGAGGGGAAAGGAAGTTGTCTCTGGGAATCATACAATGCCATGCGAACAATTCAAGGAAGGAACTGCTCAAAGGAAGTGACCAAAATAGCCCAGTGGACCACTGCCTGCTGCAGCCCGAGAACATGGAAGCCCATATCTCTACCACATGGGGCCAGAGCACATTTCAAAAAGCAAGGGGAGTTTTCCCAGGGATGGGGGGGGGGGGCATGGTGCTTGTGAATGTTGACTGCTGTGAGCTGTCGTTAACAGCCAGGCCCAGGATGGAATGGCTCTGGAGGGGTCTATGGGGCCCTGGTGCGGGGTAGGCTGGCTCTGGAGGGGTAGATGGGGCCCTGGTGCTGGGTGAGCTAGCTCTGGAGGAATAAATAGAGCCCTCGTGCTGGGTGGGTGGGCTGGCTTGCGGTGAGAGCTGCCTCACTCTTTGGCTGTGTCCACGGTGAGTGGTGGAAGTGTGGTGCTGAGCATGACAGGCAGGTGATGCCCTAGATGTGAGCATATGCCTCTCCTCTGCCCCAGGTATCAACACAGCACTGGTCCGAAGCCAGGGAGGCAGGTGCTTGCCAGCAGGATGGCTACGGACTGTGGCTCCTGCTATGTGGCGCTCTAGAGAAAGGTGCTTCTTGGCTTGTTTGAATACAGAGGCTACCACATGAGTGTTTCCCCTCTCCCTCCACCTAGTGGAGTCAGTTCCAAACACCTCACTGCAGAATAAGTTTTCAAGACAGCAAGAGCCCGTTAAGGCAACACAGAGCCCAGGAGAAGCTAAACTGTCTTTTCTATCACACTCATTATTCTTGGCTTCAAAGGACTCAAATGTGTTTACAGAGAGAACACGAGGGTTCTCTGTGTTTATTTGAAAGTACAGACTTTAATAAACAGGCTCTTTTTATAAAGAGTCCAAACAACGCGCAGGGGAAACAACCTCCTTTCTTTGTTTTCAGCATCAGTCAAAACATAACACGCCCCTTGGCTTCGGTTTAAATGAGTTTTGTTTCTTCACCGAAGTTCACCATTTATAAAATACATTTGAGCATTGGCTTTGATCTCCCCACTGGCGCAGCTTGAGGTTGGTTCAAAGTTCTGTAGCGTTAAACACAACCACATGTGACCGGGGCGATTCGTGTGTACCAGCTGCCAACATCTGCTAAGCAAGAGCAGCACTGGGAGCCAGAGACGTAGGTGAAGCCAAGATTAAGGGTGTGCCCCCACTCCAAGACTCCCGCCAGAGTCTCGTGCCTGCTGGCCCATTCCTGTCAGACACTTTCACAGTGCAGAGTTGGAGGAACGGCCAGGGTCCTCATTCCACCCAGCAACACTCTTCAGAGTCTTAGTGATGGACACGTTGATGCCAGTGCAAATCTTTGCAATAAAAAATAAAACGAAACAGAATTGGCCAGACTACACAGCAGGAGAAGGGTTTGCCATGTAGTCTGGACAGCCTGAGTTCAATCCCTGAAATCTATCACAGGAGGAAACCAACTCCTGAAAGTTGTCCTCTGACCTCTACATGTGAGCTGTAGCATGCCTGTGTGATGTGGGAGGTGATGTATGCTGTGAATATGTTTTATTGGCATTGGCTAATAAAGAAGCTGCTTTCGGACAATGGCTTAACAGAGTAAAGCCAGGCTGAAAGAGATATAGAGAGAGTAGGCAGATTCAGGAAGAACCATATAGCCGCCCACAGGAGACAGATGACCTTATGGAGATACAGATTAATGGAGATGGGTTAGTTTAGGATATAAGGGCTAGCTAAAAATATGCTTAAGCTATTGGCCAAACAGTATTGCAAATAATACAGTTTCTGTGTGATTATTTTGAGTCAGGGCAGTCAGGAAACGAACTAGTGGCCTCTGCATACACACACACACACCTTACACACACTGAGTAAATTTAATTTAATTAAAAAATTAAAAATAATGCAATTAAAAATGGAACCAATATGATGGCATCTCCTGATAACTCAGTTGGGAAGATCAGGAGTTCATGCCATTCTTAGTTACAAAGTGAGTCATGTAGCCCAGGTTACACGACTTAAACTCAAAAGTCCCAAACAAACAAATACAAATGAGCTCAATTAAATTAAAATAAAATAATTTAAAATTGGGGGAGGGAGAGGGAAATGGGAGGCGGTGGCGGGGAGGAGACAGAAATCTTTAATAAATAAATAATAAAAAAATAAATTAAAAAAAGGTAAAATATGTTGATCTCAGACTTTTATCTTGAGGAGAACTACTAATTAATAATGCTTTCAGAGAGAATTAATTAGTATATTGTTCTATAAAACAGAAATCTACAAGCAAGTCATGTTTGAAAATCTACCCATATTATCTTTCAGTTTACTAACTAAAACAAAAATGAAACACATTTAAAAAAAAAAAAGAAAAGAAAAGTTTTATATTGCTTAGCTACAAGAAACTAAAATTGGTGACTGGAGAGATGGCTCCGTGGTTAAGAGCACTGGCTGCTCTTCCAGAAGACCTGGGTTCTATTCCCAGCCCCCACATGGCAGTCTGTAACTAACTGTAAATTCAGTCTTAGGAGATCCAACACTGTCATACAGATGTACATGCAGGCAATATACAAATGTACCTTAGGTAAAAATAACAAATTATTTTTAAAAGAAGCTGAAAGTATAAGCATTTACAATCTGTGTTTGTGTGCATGCACACATGTGTGTGCATGTTCACTTATATGTACAATGTCAACATAGATATAGACAGGAAGTCTGGTTGGTAGATAGATGAGGACAGATAAGTATAATTTCAAACTCAACCTAAGATAGATGAGCAAATTAAAAAGTCACGCTTGGTGGTGCACTCCATTAATCCCCAATGCAAGAAGCAGACACAGGAAGATCATGAGAGGCTTGGCGACCAGGCACAAGAGCCTCAATAATAAGTAGGTGCATAAATAGATAAGATAAACAACATCAAGACGGATTCCACTAAGAAAATTCTTTGTCCTCTGGGGCTATGGAGGCTGCCCACCTGGAAGCCTTGGCCAGTGTCTGTCACTCAACTACAGTAACCTGCCAGTCTGCCTGAGATACCATGTTTAATCCTGGATCTTTGAACAAGTCATGGTGTTCCGGGACCTTGTCAATGTGGGCCTAATGTTTCGTGAAAGACCATGATTCATCAATAACATGAGAGATTAGTTTGGCACCTATCTGGAAAGTTTTTTCTTAAATTGGGGTTGGTGGAACTCTTAGCTAGGTGTGGTGGCACATGCCTTTAATCCCAGCACTCAGGAGGCAGAGGCAGGTGGGTCTCTCTAAGTTCAAGGCCAAGCTGGTCTACAGAGTCAGTTCCTGGACATCCAAGGCTACACAGAGAAACCCTATTTAAAAAAAAAAAAAAACAACTCTTATTGGTCATGGTATTGGTCATGGTATTGGTCATGGTATTGGTCATGTATTGGTCATGTATTGGTCATGGTATTGGTCATGTATTGGTCATGTATTGGTCATGGTATTGGTCATGGTATTGGTCATGTATTGGTCATGGTATTGGTCATGCATTGGTCATGGTATTGGTCATGTATTGGTCATGCTGGTACATGTCCGGAAGCACAGCACTCCAGAGGCGGATGCACAAGGACTGTGACTTTGAGAATAGCCTGGGCCTTGCCTCGCTACAGCGATCAAAAGTGTACCAAAAAGGGCTCTCCCTCATCTCTCTTCAGGGCTTCTAACGATGATGCTGGTGTGGTACAAGCAGAAGGGCAGCTGCTGAGAGTGAAGAAACTGAAGAGGATAGGATAGCACATGACATGTTGAACCACTGATTCCTCCATTGCCAACTCCCTCATTCCACACTTACGGGAACTTGAGAAACAATTTCTCTTATTAGTCAAGTAAGGGGTTTGGGGGATAGCTTAATTATAAAACAATACTTTACTCCACAATCCACTCATTCAGAGTAAGCCAAGCAGTAACTTTTAGACTGTTTTCAGAATTGTGCCCTTGTACCCACAAATGGCTTTTAAGCATTTCTGCCACCTGAAAAGAAACCCTTTAGCTCAGGCCTGGATTAGTTACTCTTCTCATTACTGCAACAGAATGTCTGACAAAGCAGCTTGAAGGGGTCCAGCAAGGGGAACAGCCCACGGAGCACAGAAGGCAGCAGGAGCATGGCAGCTGGTCACTGTGTCTATGGCGTAGAGAGTGGTGGGAGGGGAGCTAAGCCATAAGACCTCAGCAAAGCTGCAAATGGAGACTGCATTGGTTTCCCGGCCACCAAGACCTGGATAATCACACAGAAACTATATTAATTATAAAACTGTTTGGTCAATAGCTTAGGCATATTCCAGCCTAGCTCTTACATCTTAAATTAACCCATTTCTATTAATCTGTGGTATACTGGTAAGGATATGATGCCCTTCTCCTTTGGCAGCTACATGGAGTCTTCCAGCATTCAGCTTAGTTTTCCCCACCTATCTCTATTCCGCCCTCCATAGAGCAAAGCAGCTTGTTATTAACCAATGGTGATAACATATTCATAACATACAGAGAGGAATCCAATCACACATCATCTACTGATGGAGGTGGGTCTTGTATCTTATCTGTTGATTTCATTGGTTAATAATAAAGAAACTGCCTCGGCCCTCATAGGACAGAAAATTAGGTAGGCGGAGTAGACAGAGGAGAATTCTGGGAGAAAGAAGCTTAGTGAAGGAGTCGCCATGATTCTCCCACTCCAGACAGACGCAGGTTAAGATCCTCCCTGGTAAGCCAGCTCGTGGGCTACACAGAATATTAGAAATGGGTTAGAACAATATGTAAGAGCTAGCCAATAAGAAGCTGGAACTAGCCGGGCCAGGCAGTGTTTAATAGAATACAGTTTCCGTGTAATTATTTCGGGCATAAGCTAGCCATGCGGGTGGCCGGGTGCCGGGGACGCAGCCCTGCCGCCGCTCCTATTTCAACAATCTACCCTTTCCTATCTAAATAAAAAGGAAGGTTTTAACTTTAACATAGTAAAATTACATATATAAAACAGTTGTCCATTTACATTTGGCAAAATACTCTGTATCATCTATTTTATCTTTGTGAGTCTAAAGTTTCATATCTAATTTATCTTTTATTATAGCTAAGGAAAACTATAATTATAACTATCCAGTCTTCAACTCCATCAAAGACCCCAGAAGGCTTTATTACCTAAGTAAACAGGAAGTACATTGTAAGCAACAATTCAAGGATGTTGACAGAAACATCTTGTTGCCTGGACAGTGACCCAAAGTTCTTCTGTACTGTTGGGTCACCCATCTTCAGCCTACAGGCCCATAGTATATGGAAGACTTTTCGAAGAAGCACGAAATTTGAAAGACTGTTTTGCGTATATTGGCAGTTTGTCAGTCACTTTCTTTTGTGTCCTGCAGAATGTCTGGCAAAACAGGAACCCCAAAGAACTGTCTCTCATCTTCTTTTGGCAAGTTCATCAGTCATTTTTCTGTGGGTCTTGCATGTCCAGTTTATACTGCATACTGTCAAGCAGTCCAGACAAGAATAGTTTCTTGCCCAAATAGATAACAAACTGCATAAGAAGCCTTTTTGTTGCCCATCATCCTCTCTAAAGTAATAGGTGCTGCAAGAAGCAGACATGTTTCACTGTTGAGAAAAGTCCAAGTTCTTAAAAAATTTTAAATGTCATATTCTATAGATCTTTGAAGTCTTAAAGATTATCTATCTAGTTGAAATATATTTCTATATATCTAAAAAACCTAACTAACATGACTATAAGTTTGACTATTATAAATGACTATTAATCTGTAATTTTTAATTATACATTATATTTTTAAATAAGCTGCACAAACATGATATTTTAATCAAAAGCAGAAATACATAGACAGTGTAACAAAATTGTTCATTGTTCTTAAATTTGTATCAATAGACCCAAGTCCAGACCAATGCAAAGTATTTATCTCTGTATCACATCCCCCTTTTCTTTCTTAAAGAAATTGACTGTGCCATCAATCAATTATAAGCAACTTTTTAAAAATGAAAATAAACATTTGTAAACAATCATTTTGGGAATTTGGACATTATTTTCTCCAAACTGCTTCTTATTTGTTGGGTGAAGTATTTTTAGGGTTCACAGAGACCTTTCAGGGAGTCTTGTTCCATCAAACCAAACATTAGCTTGGAAGGAATCCACAGGTTCTCATCTTCTGTGGAAATAAAGCAGAATGTCTTTTTCCAAAATAGCATATTCTTAGAGGCAAATTTTGAAGTAAAATATATATGCTGGTTTAGCTTAGCAGGTCCCAGAATCAAATGTCTCTCTGTAGTCAAGAATTCAAAGAAAACACAATATTATGCATAATCCAGACTCTCTGTGTATTTTCCATCTTTGCATGGCTTATTTTTTAACTCTATTACTTTTTAATATTTATTTTATTATCTTTACTCCTTTAATCCATGACTGACTCCTCTCACTCTCTTCTCTCTGTCTTAAGCCCATGTACATTTATCCAACATTGTGACCCATTCAGGGGACTTTTTCATCTGAATCTGTCTTATTGTGTATCTGAACTCCTTTTCTGACAAGAAACATTTTTAAAATGGCAATCAGTGTGGTTGTGGTGGCTCCACCTCTCTCTGTCTTTTAACATGATGGACATAGTTCACTGCCAGCTCTAGGACTACGGGGTGGGAGCCGTACTCACCACCTCAACTCTGGGAAACAGTTGGCCTGTGCTGCCACTAAGTAACTTGTAGCATGCTCCAAAAGAGCCAGAACCATCTGTACCACTATCATGAACCAGAAAGCCCTTTCTTAAAGAAGCCACACAGCTTTTGTTGCTAATGCTGAGTCAGGAAGCCTTCTCTTAAAGGAGCTATGCCTCTGCTCACCACCAGCAAACAGAGCTTATCTGAAAAAAATGTGGCTACCAAGCACTTGTACTTGACTCCCATTTTTGTGGTTCTAAAAGCTCTTTTTTTTCTTAAGTTTTTTTTTAGTCTTATGTGGATTCATGCCCCATGTTGGGTGCCATATATGTAGACAGAGACTGCTCATATGTCTCCCAGTCACCCAGACCCAAATAATCACGCAAACCTATATTAATTTCAAGACAGTTTGGCCTATAGCTTAGGCATATTCCTAACTAGCTCTCATATTTTAAAATAATTCATTTCTATTAATCTGTGTATCACCATGACACTGTAGCCTACTGGTTAGGTTCTGGCATCCTTTGGCAGCTACATGGCGTCTCCTTGACTCTGCCTACTCTCTTTCTATATTTCTCTGTTCAGATTTCCTGCCTTTGGCCATGGTGTTTTTTTCCTGTTAGATATTCTGCTAAACCATTGGCCAAACAGCTTTATTCATCAACCAATAAAAACAACACATATACAGAAAGATATCCCACATCAGATAGTTGACCTCCTCCAAAAGGCCCCACCCTAAAGGTTCCACAGCCTTCCAACAACACAGTGTGCCAGCTAGAGACCAACCAAGTGATCCAACGCATAAGCTGATGAGTGACATGTTATACTGAAACCCTAATATACATCCTCCTATTCACTCTGGCCTGAAACCCACACATTTCTCTCTTCATGGAATTGTCCATATTTCAAAATGGAACCAGAATGCACTGTCTTTTCTAGCTTATTTCCTAGTTTTTGAGGTCCATTTATACTGTAGTATGCATCAGTTCTTCACTGCTTTTTAAAGATGAAAGATGTTCCGCTATGTGTCTATACCGTATTTTGCTCACTTGTTCATCAGTTCCTAAATATTTGGTTGTCATCAATAATTATATTATGAATATCATGTTAAGGTTTTGCATGGTTGTATTTTTCAGATCTCTGAGGTATATAGCTCAAAGTGGAATTTCTGGAATATTGGGTAATTATTCATTGGAAAGTCTGTTACCTACAACTAAAAACATTATGATGCATACCTAAATGTCTTAGTTTGCATTATGATTGCTGTGAAAAAAACACCATGGCCAAAGCACCTTGGAGAGGAAAGGACTTATTTTACCTGGGCTTACAGCTTATCATCCAGGGAAGTCAGGGCAGAAGCACAAAGCAGGAACCTGAAGATAGGAACTGAAGTTGAGTGGAGTCTCCACATAAATGAAGAAAATGCCCTTCCCACAAGTCAATAAATAGAGTCATTTTTTTTTCAGCTGAGGCTCCCTCTTCCCAGATAAGCCTAACTTGTGTCATGTTAAAAAAAAGTTTCACTAGAATATTAAATAATATTAAATGCCTTGATGTCTGCACATACATACACAGCTGCCAGTGGACGGCCTCTCTGTCCTTGGTGTTACTAAAGAGAGGTAATGTACATCAGACCTATCCAGAGTCATTTATTTTGTTTAATGTTTGTAGAACCCTCTGTGAGGTGATAAATATCTCAGAACCCTGAGAAACTATGATGGGACCCACAGTCCCATGGTCAGAGGAGGACAGTGCAGCCTTCCTATGGGTGTACATGTCATCCATTAGCCACACCTGAGTGCTCCTTTGTTGCATGAAAAATTTGGTAACCTCAGGAATATTTTTTAAAGTATTAGTCATTCAAAAATAGGTTTCTTGTAGTTTTTTTTCCTCTATAAGCTTCTATCTCTTATCAAATTTAGAAGTGTATTGTCAGCAAGTTGGAAGGGATGAGACACAATATTCTGGAGGTTAGGGTGGAAGGAATGAAGAAGGAAGAAGAAATGAAAAAAAGACACACACCAGCTTTTAGGACCCGTAGAAAACTCTCTATCCCTGTCAAGAACACTGATAAGAGGGTAATCTTGCTTGCTGTCCTTGCTGATTAGATTGGGATAGTTTTTTTTTTTTTAAAAAAGAAAACAACTTTGTTTTCATTTAATTGTGTGTGTGTGTGTGTGTGTGTGTGTGTGTGTGTGTGTGTGTGTGTGGAAATTTAAGTGCCCATGGAGACCAGGAGAAAGCATCAGATCCTTTGGAGCTCAAGTGGCAGATGGTTGTGATCCACCTGGTGTGAGTGCTGTGAATCAGACTTGGGTCGCTGGAAAAGTGTAGAAAAGTCACGTGAGGCATTCCAAACAAAGATGGTTTAATCACATGGGGAACTGTTTGCACAGGTGTTAGAAATCTGAAAAGACAAAACATAGATTCTTGAACAACTCAAAAATTAAAACCATTGAAGCAGAGGTACTGTGTAGGTCTGTGTGTGCTCAGTGGTAGAACACTTGTGTGCACAAGATTCTATTCCTGAAAGGCATGGTGTTATCAAAGACCAGGCCATGATGAGCAGTCCCCAGCGCTGTCTCTTGACCATTGGGGGAAAGATTAGCCCGCTAACGTCAGAGACGTGGCAGTTGGAGCCTACTGATTGCACGTGATGAAGCGCTGAGAAGGAATCAGAAAGGGAGCGAAGTTTCTGATAGGTTTGTATCCCACTGTCCAGTTCTCTTCAGTGCTTTTGATTAACAGACATATCAGAAAGCTGGAAGAGGAGATTGAGAAATGTAGTTTCCCAGTCTCAGTCCCAGGATCACAGAATAGAATAGAGGCTGCCCTCTCTATTCATTCTCAAAACGGTGCGTAAGTAACAAGCTCTTTGGTCAATATCCATGTCCAATCTATTCTTCCTTGACATTTTGCACAGCAGTAACAACTTGTTTCCATTTTGAGACATAACAATCTTTGCTAAAGATGAAGGTACTCCAAACAGGTGAGGAACAGAGTGCCCATGATTCTGTCCCCATGTTAGAGTGCTGGGAATTCTTCTCTAACTTCCCTCCCGAAGCCACCATGCTTCTGTAGATAACAACAACAACAGAGCTTCTGTAAAACTGGTTCATCGGTCATTTCCAGCATCCTACTGAACCAGATGCATCCCCTTTGCTATGAAATAGTCTATGACCAGACCTCATGAGCATGGCCACGTTGTTCCAGACATCCACGAACAGTAATGTTGCCAGAGCATTGCAGAGAAGAGGCAATTCCCACCTAGAGTAGAAGTCCATTTCGACAGGACTAACAACTTCAACCCTTCCATAAAGGGGTCCAGTGAAGTTACCCTGACTGCAGGTGGCCCTCACAACTGGTACTCAGTGTGTATCTCTGCTATCAATAGATTCGGCATTCTGTGGTGCTCCAATTCGCTTTACCTTGGTGAGGAAAAGGCCATATATGGAGCAAGGCCTGTGCTGCTAAAATGGATATATTGCACTCGGGCCACTGAGTCAGCAGCAGAGAGGCGGAGAGGCAGCTCTATCCACAAGCAGAGTACATCCTTTATTCATCTGAGTATTGAGAGCTTACTGGAAATGTCACCAAGTGAATAATCTCCTAGGAAATATCTTCATTCCCAGAGCCCTCTCTGAGACACCCACCCCCACAGCACTTCGCCAGTTTCCGGGGCTCCAGAGATGTAGAAAATGCCAGGATTTCATTTCCAAAGTGAAAAAGAAGTTGCTGCATCTTGTACCTCCCACCATCAGGAATATCTATAGATTCTACATATCTATAGATCCTGTGTGGGGTGAGTTAGCCCACCCATAGCTGAGTTGTGAAGGCCGGAGCTTGCCATTTTCCATTTGTAAGTTCTCTCGTGGGTCAGAAGCCACCATTTGACCAACACAAGCACTTCACTGCAAGCCGGCACCGATAGTGAGTAGTGATGGTGTCCCTGCAGGCCACACTTGACAAAAGACAGAATCTCATCTGGGTTTCGGAATTCTTTTTAACTTAGTGACAGACACGTCGCCACTGTATTTCTTCCTGAGACATGCTCCATTTCCAACACCCTGATGAAGCAGACTTGGCAGGGCTGAAGATATTCTGAAGAGACACACGTGTCCCTCACTATGGACCCCAATAATCAGATATTCCTCCCCAGGAACCTTGTGCTGAGAGGAGAGAAGGCCTAAAGCCTGGGTCAGCCAAGAAAGAGATTGATCACTTGACAGGCCACCTTAGGGATGGGCAATGGCGGGTAAGTGGTGGGCAGGACCACACCTTGCGTGGGGACTGCTTAAATATGCTTAACCTTGACCTTCTATTTAAATGTCACCCTTACCTCAGGGCCCAAAGATGAATGGGGAGTCATTGACTCTCCCTGTCTCTTTCCAGTAGGTCCACATTGAATAAATCTCCCTTTTCTGCTTATCAAGGTTACTTTGGCTTTTTAAACTAGCTTATCAAGGGTGACCTAACCCTATTTGTTAAAGTGCAGGCTGTGACAGCGGGAGGGCATGAGTCATGTTCTAGTCAAGAAAACAGAAAGCATGCCAGGCACACCACACAGAATCAACTCAGCAGGCATGGGGAACAGAGTAAACAGAAGGCTGAGGCTTGGGAAACCAATAGGTTTCCTAGCAGGCAGGAAGGACCACAGCTAGGGCTCTAGAGGGACAGCAGAGTGCAGGGATGGTCTTGGACCAGGAGGAGGTGCTCCATTCGGATGGCAGTGGTGATGGTGGTGGCAGGGCATCCAGTGCAGCTCATGTGCCACTGCTGATGGCGGGAACTGGCAGTGGAGCAGATCTCCTGTGGGCAGCTTTGCTCTGTTGCTGCCTGGGTCTTAAAGATGGTCTTTCACAGGCTGAGCCTGGTGCACAGAGTTGGGACTTCAGCTTGCTGGGCTTTTGTTCTTTTGGCAAGGAGGTCTGGCCACAACTTAGATTTTGGGGTTAGTAATTCAGCCCAGAATGTAGTCAGATCACTGAAGGGGGCATTAAGATGTACAGAAGTCTCTTGGGGTAAGAAAGAAGAGAGAGCATGGTTGGCTGTACCGTCACAACGGGACTCCAGCACAACTTGCTATCGCTATACAAGCACAGCGTGGCCTGAGGGAGCATAGTTAAGGGCCAGCTGGCAGGGGAGCCTAAGAAGGGAAGGACCTGGAGCAGACACAGCAAGGAGACAGCAGAGATGGAGCAGAAGCCAAGGCCCACGTGGTCCTGAGACTGACAAGCCCCAAGAGGCAACTTGGCCTTGTTTAATTTAAAATGGTGGGTAGCATCATTGGCCATTAAAGGTAGTTCTGGGCTAGTAAAATAGCTCAGCTAGTAAAGTGCTTTGCCATGCAAGTGTGAAGGCCTGAGTCTGCTCTCCAAGCCCAGATGGGAAAGCCCCATAGAACTGAGGTCACTTAGTGGGTGAAGGTGACTGGCACCAAACCCAACACAGTGAGTTTAGTCCTCAGAACCCACATGGTAGAAAGGGAGAACTGAATCCTCAAAATTATCCTCTGACCTCCACACATGCCCAGATTAAAAAAAAAAATGAAACAAACAAAATAAGTGTATAAAAAAAGGCAATAATCCCAGCACCGAAGAGGTGGAGACAAGGGGACTCCTGGGGTTCCCTATACAACCAGCCTAGCCTAACTGAAAGATAAACTGAGCCAATACCTATGCAAATGCGCGGAGCACCCCGGATGCTATTTTACCATGAGGTGTTGCTGAGACAGCCGATCCGCGTTGAGAAGCTGCAAAAGAGGTTTGTCTGCCCTGAAATATGTCATCCCTGCTGCACATTCCATTCAGATAAAATCACGAGTGAAGGGAAAAGTCCTGGAACATGTGCATGGCAGACAGGCTTATTGCCACCCACCAGGCCAGACAGCGATGCAGCTCTGATCTCTGAATATGAATCAGATGGCAGGTGCTAAGGCAGTGACCCTCCACATTCCTGATGCTGCAACCCTTTAATACAGTCCCTCGTGTTGTGGTAACCCCTTTTATTATTTAATATGCTATGTGTGTATCCCTCAAGCCACTGCAAACAAATTTAATTTCATTTGTTTTAGTTGACATGTAGTATTTCATGTCATGGATGTACCATAACTTCTTTACCTTCTATCAGTGGATAGTCTGGTTGCTTCTTGATATTTGTCCCAATAACAATGAGGCAAAACATTCTATGCACATGTATTTTTATACATTAGTACTTTTATTATGTGGTAGGTTCACACACTTGAAGCTGAGAGGCAAAATGTATCCATTTGCTTCCTCTCCATCTCGGAGCACATGCAATTTATACTGCTTGGCAGCTCACTTCTGACTATCGCAGCCATTCTCCTGCATACTTCAGCATGACTGCTACATGGCACAAAACCTCTGCCATACCGAAAATAATGTAAAGTAAGATTACTGATACTTAACATATTTTCAAATTTCCCCAACTATCCATTAGAACTTTTGTTCTGGTCTGGATTCAGGCTAGATTAATGTACTACATTTGATTTTTATACCTATTGTTCTCTGTTTCCTGTAGAAATGAAAAGTCTATCCAGGTTTTTGCTTTTAATGACATCAGTGTTTAACATGTCTAGTCACAGTACCTTCTAGAATATATGACACCATGGGGCTCTCTGATTATCCCACCCATACTGTTTAACTTCCCCCTTCAATTCTAATGCGCACAAAGCTGTAATTTACATTGTTGTTGCTTGTTGGTCATCAAGGCACTCACTCCGTCAAGATCAACATGATGAACTGCACACGAGCTGCGTGCACAGCCAGTCTCTGCGTCCACCCTGGTGCTGGGTCTGTGCCCCAGCCGCACGGCAGTGCAGTTAGACCCGCAGTGCTGGTCTCGCAGCTGATCTATGCTTCAGGCTTCTTCTAAGTTTTGCCAATTCGGTTGTCTTCTTTTCAGTGGTTTTCTGTTGTTGTGCTTTCTTGACTGCTGAGGAAGTTCATTAACTGGAGGTTGCTCATTCCTGTGAACTGTAGTTTTGTCTTCTGTATTTGGTGCATATAATTCAATTTAAAAATTAAGCTCATGTTCTCTGGGGGTAAAATAACAGCAGTTTCTTTTTCATCCTTGCCACAGTATAATGAAGATGTGTGGTAGGCAGGAAAGACTTGGGCGCATGGCTCTGCCCGTCTTGGGCTCTTCCCCTGTGCTTCAGAAAGATGAGTCTTAGGGTTTCTATTGCTGTGGAAAGACACCATAACCATCACAATTCTTATTTTAAAAAAAAAATCACTGCCTTACGGTTCCGAAGTTTAGTCCGTTGTCATAATGTTGGGAAGCAAGGCTGCACTCAGGCAGACATGGCAGGCACTGGAGAGGAAGCTGACAGTTCTACATCCAGATTGGCAGACAGCAGGAAAAGGTGCCACACTGAACCTGGCTTGAGCATATGAGATCTTAAAGCCCACCCCCAGTGACAAGCTACCTCCAACGATGCCACACCTATTCCAACAAAGCCATACCTCCAATAGTGCCACTTCCTATGAGCCAATGGGGCCATTTTCATTCAAACTACTGCATTCTACTCCCTGCCCCCCTGCCAGGCTTATAATATCATAATGCAAAATCTATTTAGCTCAATTTCAAAAGTCCCCAGAGTCTATAGTAGTCTCAGCAGTGGTTAAAAGGGGGAAGGGGGAAAAGGGGAAGAAGTGAGAGAGGCAGAGAGAAAGAGAGAGGGAGGAGAGAGAGAGAGGAAGAGAGAGAGAGAGAAAGTACCTCTTCAGAAGAGGAACTGGAAGAGAGAGAACACAGGCTGGAGGAGGCTGAATGGGATATCCACTTACCTCTGCAGAAGAAGGGGTTGATTGGGAGTGGTCGGGGCTTGCCTTTTAAAGGGACAGGGTACCCAGGTGACCGGCCAACAGATCATAACACAGCTTGCTCCTTTTTATTCTAGATATGTATGAGAGTGATAACTAATAACTACATGGCACAGTTAGCACTGGGCTATCTTGAAATGTTCTCTGCTAATGCCATTAATACAAAACTCTTCAGTTTTGCCTCTGGCAAATTTTTAGGACAAGGACAAAAGGCAGCCACATTCTTTGCCAAAATATCATAAAAATGGTCTAGAATACTTACTAATATCCTTTCCTTCTGAAACCTCTTAAACTGAGTCCCCATAGCCCACAATCCTCAGCACTGTCTTCCATACTTCTACTAGGATAAGCCAGTAAGCCCCACTCAAAGTATTCAATTGCTTTTTTCAGCAGGGGAGGGTCTGTGACCTTCACAGGCAGCAGAGTGATGGACCGTGAGAGACAAGAAGGTAGGTTGAAGCAGCACAACTCTTGTAGCTCCAGGAGTCTAACCCTTAGCTGCTCATTTTAGATATATTTATTTAAACACAACACAATCTGGTGAAAATATTCTTGGATGATTAACTCAATCCTTCATGTACAACAAAACATGCCTAGATGTTTGAGGATCAAAGTAAAGTAAATACAGATCAAATGTGACTAAACCAGATTCTGTGCAAAGTATATATGACACTTTCCTTACAGATAGATTCCACCAACTAAATGAGAGGAATGAATTTGAGAGAAGGGTCTAGAGGAAGGTCTGGTGTTGAAAAGTCTTCGGCCATACACACTGTCCGAAGGTTGCCAAGCTAGAAAACGCATCCTCCCCAGCCTTCTGGGCAGAAAACAGGTTTTGCATTCGGTCCCTTGAAGGAACAACCCCACATGCTTGACATTCCAGGTGGATGTCTGTGAGCACAAAGACTTCCATGCCCTTGTCTAATCCAAAGTCTTCCAGATTTCACCAACAAAAAGTATATCCAGGCCAGTCGAAACAATACACCACTTCTTGGTATCAACTGCTGTCTCAGGTACTGTTTATTGCTATAAAGAGACACCACGACAAAGGCAACTCTTTAAAAAGAAAGTGTTTAATGAGGGACTTGCTTACAGTTTCAGGTTGTCCATGATCATTTTGGCAGGAAACAGACATGCATGGTGCTGGAAGAGTAGCCAAGAGCTCTACATCCTGACTACAGATGGAGGTGGGGTTGGTGGGTGGGGGGGGTTGGGGAGAGAGAGAGAGAGAGAGAGAGAGAGAGAGAGAGAGAGAGAGAGAGAGAGAGAGATGGTGGAGGAGGACTGAGCCTGGTGAGGGTTTTTAAAACTCAAAGTTCATTCTTAGTGACACATCTCCTAATCTTTTCCAAAGAGTTCATTAACTGGGGGCTAAGCATGCAAATCAATATATTCTTATTCAAACTACCAGGGTTCTCAACATAGAGATAGGGAGTGAAGAAAAACAGGATGCTTAGAAAGTGTATCATTATCAAATGTTTCATTAAGTTCAATTATATTTCAAAAAGGAAAGCAAAATAAAGACATTTTCAGAAAAACAGAAGCCAGAGTCAGAGCAGTAGGAGATGTTGGCTATAGTCAATGCTAACTAAACAACATTCTTCAGGATGCAGGATAACAGGAACACCTCATGTCACTTTCTTTCCTGTTGCTGCAACAAAAACAACCCAAGAGACTAAGGATCTATCCAAGGTACAGTCCATCCTGTTGAAGTCACGGTAGCAGGTGCTCAAAAGCTGGTCATGGTATTTACAATTGGAAAGCAGAGAGCAATGAATTCAATCCCAGTACTCAATACACCTCTCCACTGTATGCAGTCCAGGATTCCCTCTGCCTGAGTGGGACACAGTAGCTGTCTAGACCTGCCGATAGGAAAGATGGCTTTGCCTGTCGTCACCATCGTGATGACAGAGATCTCCATGTCATCCCCACAGATACATAGAGGCTCGTCTGCCAGGTGAGTCTAGATTCTGTCAAATTGACAGGCAACACTGACAACCATCATGGAGAGAAAACTGGAACTTCAGAGAACAATGAAGAGCAATAGAAATGGTAACTGTGACAAGACTTCTCTTATAATACGATTGTTAATAAAACTAACATTGTATTTTCACTGGGCATGGTGGTGCATGTCTGTGATCCTAGCACTTAGAAGGTAGAAATGGGAAGATCAAGAATCCAAGGTCAGTCTCTGATACATGGTGAGTTCAAGGCAAGTCTGGGGTGGGCAATACAGGACTCCTGCATCTCAAAATATGAACAAAAACATTGTAATTTGAGGTGTATAGTAGACATAAATTTTCATACCCAACAACTAGAGCACAACGGATAAGCCCAAGAAATTAACTGCACAGCATTTCTTCCATTTGTTAATTCATACAATAACTAGAATGTGGGCATAAGGGGGTTCATACCGGCATCCTGGAAGCAACTTCCAAAATATAACTTCCAGTCTCAGTCTCAGAAGAGTGAAACATGAATCAAATTCTCAGCTGGGAGTCTTTCAGAACATTGAGTGCTTGTGGTTGCTTGTTACTGCAGCAAAGATTGGCTAATACGTTAGGGTTTGAAAATGGGAATGAGAACGGGTAATTAAATCTTGGCAAATCCATTACCAAACATAAAGCCCACTAAACCATACAGTCTGGCCAGGTTCAGTGGCTCATGCTGTAATCACTCAGGAGATGGAAGCAGAAAGATCATTTACCAAGTAAGCTCCAGGCCAAACTGGGTTACATAAAACCTTATCTCAGAAAAAAAAAATCTTACACCAGTAAGAATGGCGAAGATCAAAAACACTGATGACAACTTATGCTGGAGAGGTTGTGGGGAAAGGAGAACACTTCTGCATTGCTGGTGGGAATGCAAGCTGGTACAGCCTCTTTGGATGTCAGTGTGGCAATTTCTCAGAAAATTAGGAAACAGCCTTCTTTTGGGTATTATATCCAAAGGATGCTCAATCGTGCCACAAGGACATGTGGTCAACTATGTTCATAGCAGCATTGTTTGTCATAGCCAGAACCTGAAAACAACCTAAATGCGCTTTGACTGAAGAATGGATAAGGAAAATGTGGTACATTTACACAATGGAATACTACACAGCAGAAAAAAATAACATCTTGAATTTTGCAGGAAAATGGATGGAGCTAGAAAACATCATTTTGAGTGAGGTAGCCCAGACACAGAAAGACAATTATCACATGTACTCACTCATAAGTGGTTTTTAAACATAAAGAAAAGAAAACCAGCCTGCAAATCACAATTCCAGAGAACTTAGACAACAACGAGGACACTAAGAGAGACATACAGAAATCTAATCTACATGGGAAGTAGAAAAAGACAAAATCTCCTGAGTAAATTGTGAGCATGGGGACCTTGGGAGAGGGCTGAAGAGGAGGGAAGAAGCAGAGAGGGGAGCAGAGAAAATGTAGAGCTCAATAAAAATTAAAAAAAGAAGCAGGTGATTTTATTTTTATTCTTAGAAAAGCAGTTTCCCCATACTTATTCTTATGTTTGCAATTCCATCGAGACTGAAATTTTAAACTGAGAAAACTAGTGTTCACACACACACACACAAAAAAATGACTCCACAATTTGAAGCCTCCTAGGGTAATTAAGCCCACCGCTGCGGTGATCTTCTCTGTCTTTTTCCTGCTGGACAGTCTCCACATCTGGGGCTCGCTCATAAGTGGTACCCGATAATTCACTCTCCCTTAAAGGGAAGGAGTAAGCTAATGAACGATAAGTGAATAGTTTGGCTGGTGGGAGGAGTTAACTCTGGCTCTGATGGAGATAAATTGGCAAGGCTTTGAGTGCCTTGAAGCCCAGGCAAAAATCTTGATTCACTTGGTAATCAAGTTTAGGAGCAGAAACGTAACAGGACTGATGTAAAACTTTAAGACCAATCACGAAAGGCTGGCGTCAGGCATGGTGACACATGCCTATAATCTCAGCACTAGAGAGAAAGGTAAAGGTTTGAGGTCCCTGGGCTACATAAGGAGATCACACTGAAAGAGGGGAGGGGAGAGGAGGAGAGGGGAGGGGAGGGGAGAACAGAAAGGAGGAGAGGAGAAAGGATGGGAGAAGATAGCACAGGAGAGGGGAGAGGAAAACAGTGGGGAGGGGAGGGAGACCAGAGGGAGGGAAGAAGATCAGAAGGGAGAGGCGAGCAGAGCAGAGGAGAGGAGACGGGAGGTGAGAGGAGAGCAGAGAAGGTGTATAGGAGAGGTCCCTGGAGGTGCTCAAGAGAAAGAGATGGCTGGATTTGCACAAGATAGACTTTAGACTGTAGAAGTTGAATAGAAAAGCTGAAGACACTGTGGTTCACCTCCAGCTGTCCTCAGGTAGAATGGTGAGGCAGAGATTTAGTTCTTGGACAAGCTTGTAACTGACCTCAGGGGGGTAGGTAGGTGGCTTTAGCAAATGCTCTCCTTTTACATTCTATAAACAACATCCACATGGACAGTTGAAAATAAAGCTTCAAATCTCCAGAGATGAACTCTAGATTTGCAGATGTGGCTCATATCTGGACATGAGAGAGAATGGTACCACCTAGGATAAGGGAACTTAGCAAGAGAAAAAGAAAAGAGCCTTTTGACAGATGGCCTTTATGTTTACATAACCCTACTGGGAGGAGGAGAATTGGACCAAGAAGAGAGAACACAGGACAGTGACCAGACACAGGGAGAAAGGGAAACACCATGGTGATACTTGAAGACTCGGTGAGAAGCATTCAGCACCTTCAGCGCCTAGAAGATCATCCCGACCGGGCGGTATATCCGGCGCCCATCGGTAACTGATTGCGAAGGCACGAGCACAGCACATTCGAGGAGGCTGCACTGGCCAGATGAAGAGCAGCAGGGCTGTGGCCGAGCCAGCTGAAGAAAGGGGCACTGCGCCTAAGGAGCAAAACGGGTGACTACAGGGGGAGGGAAGGGCCAGACGTCACGTGACAATCTCAGAGCGAGCGGGGCAGCTGCTGCTGGGTGCTGACTTATCTTCCCTGCACTTCAGAATGCAGCTTCAGTTTCCCTGCTGATTGTCCAGGTTCCCTGGCTGCAACTGCAGAGCGAAGCAAAGGCAGATGCCTTGGTGTAAGCCCTGGACACCTTGAAGCTGGGCTTTTGCCGCTCTGCCCTTTAGTTTAATACTATTCTGTCTTTTAGCGGGGGCCCTAGGCAGATACTGTTCACTCAGTCATAAGGCAAGGAGATCAAAGTCAGGAAAGGGCCTGCGTTCCTGTCGCTCCCAAGATAGCCCGACATTGCTTGGTAAACCTGTCAATATCATTCAGCTCCTGGGACTCGGTGGGAAAAGCTTTCACAGGGTGCTAACTGTTCCAACAGAATCCAGAGCATCTGACCTTGACATTTTCCTTGAAAATGAAGCACAGTTAGCTTACTTCAAGGAGCAGGCGGGGGCGGGGAGGGGGATGAACACAGAGATAAAGGGTTTTTGTTTTAATTAAGAGACAAGGTTTCAATTCAGCGGCCCTGGCTAGTCTAGGACTAATATGTAAATTCAGCCACCTTCAAACACACAGAGATCCACCTGTCTCCGATTCCGTAGTGCTGGGTGAGCACTCTCATCTGAGATAAAGGATTTTGTGTCTGGAAATCCCGTGTATGGAAACTGCCGGTAACCTACCCTTGGGGAGTTGTCCTTCAGCAGCTGTCCTGGAGATGATGGCAATGAGGGCGCACTGAAAACCAGGGCTGCTCTGGTCCTGTTATCCATATTCTGTCTTCACCCTAATGCTATTTCAGTGAGGAAGATGCCCCCCCCCCCTTACTCACAGACCAGGGGACTCCGGCTTAGAGACAGTAAGAAGGTGGCCTGGATCTTAAATGGGGCATGGCGGGGGGGGGGGGGGGCTGGGATTTGAATTTAGACATCTCACACTACCCACCTCACTTTATTTAAGAAACAGTTTCTCAGCTGTCCTTGCATTCATCCTGTGGTACAGGCTGGTCTCCCTCCTATCATCCTGCTGCTGTATCTTTCCGAGTGTTGTGTGTCACTATGATCTGGTCTATAATAATGATGCTAATATTTCAGAACCCTTTTTAGAAAAGACCCTACTGAATCGTTGAAATGAGTTATTGAAAAAACAATTGAGACAGACTCTCTTGTATTGTAGGCTGGCACTGAACTTGCTGTTTCTGAATATAGCTTTGGACTCCTAATGCTCCTGCCTCTGTCTCCCACGTTCTGTGATGACAGGTATGCACCACTGTGTGCAGTAAAACTCCACCTGAGCTCACCCTGATGACCATCACACTAGTTCTCACAATGGCCAAGTCTTCCAGGGTGATCGAGCTCGAGAATCTGCTCTTCCCTTGGCTTTGAGGGGTGGAGCGCAAATGTCAGTCACCCAGATGGGGAGAGAGCAGAGCCAGTAAAGACACAGGAGCGCAGACCTGGAGGGTTCTGTGCTTCATTGCACGTGTGCCAGCTCTGCTGTGCAGCTCCTGACTGGTACCTTGACTACTGGTAAAGGACCATCTGTGACCTCTCACTCCATTTTGGCTCCTTCACCTATCTTGGCATTCGTTACCTCCAAGACCTCTCTCATAATGGTAATTTTGTAGTATCAACTAAAGTTCATCTTTCTCAAGTTTTCTGTCAATTGTCTTTTAACTCATTACAAGAAAATGACTCAACAACCTTTCGAAATTATATGATCAAAACCAGATGAGTTAAGAGCTATACACATGCTGCCCCTCTCCTGGAGGCAGGAATGCCGACGTTCACATGTCTGTGCTCTGGGATGGGTTGGAAGTCTGTATGGAAGTGAGTTGATGCCAGTCAAGAAGTTGACCGGAGAAAATCACCGGAGACAGAAGGCCTGGGCCAGGGTACCCCATGCTTCATTCCTTCCCACAAAGATCAGTCGTGGCTTCTCAGAAATGACCTTTCTTGTGGTGTGATGTAAGTGCCATTGAGTTTGGGGACAAGATCGTTGCTTTTCTTTTCTTTTTCTTTTTCTTTTTCTTTTTTTTTTTTTTTTTTTTTTNTTTTTTTGGTTTTTCGAGACAGGGTTTCTCTGTGGCTTTGGAGCCTGTCCTGGCACTAGCTCTGTAGACCAGGCTGGTCTCGAACTCACAGAGATCCGCCTGCCTCTGCCTCCCGAGTGCTGGGATTAAAGGCGTGCGCCACCATCGCCCGGCTAAAATCGTTGCTTTTCTGTAATCCAGAAAGTCCTTTATCCAGAAGGGCTCAGAGGGCATGATGATTCTAGGAAAGGGAGTGAGATCAGTGCAGCCTAAGAGGCTTTATGCTCCTTTTGTACTGGGGGCATGGCTGGGTGTTTGCTGAAAGACAGCACCAGCTGGCTGAATCTGTTTTCCTTTTAGCCTGGCTGCTCAGAGGTTCGGAGTTACATCAGATGCTTTCTTAGTTAGAGTTTCATTACTGTGAAGAGACACCATGACCATAGCAACTCTTATAAAGGGAAACATTTAATTGGGGTTGGCTTACATTTTTAGCGGTTTAGTCCATTATCAACACGTTAGGTCATGGCAGCAGGCAGGCACACCTGGTGCTGGAGAAGGATCTGAGAGTTCTACATCTCTATCTGTAGGCAGAAGAAGGAGACTGAGGCACATTGAGCATAGCCTGAGCATATGAGACCTCAAAGCCTGCCCCCAGAGTGACACACTTCCTCCAACAAGACCACACCTCCTAATAGTGCCACTCCCTACAGACCATCCATTCAAACATGAGGCCATACCTATTCAAACGCCGCAGATGCCCACCTGTTATCAAAGCCCTGTGCCCTACACCGGGCATGTGGGCTCCTATTGCATCCTTGTCACCTTTCCCCCTTTTCTTTGTATTTATTTATTCTTCTCTTATATATTACATCCCAAGTACAGTTTCCCCTCCCTGCCCTCTTCTAAGCCCCCCCATGCTTTTTCTCTCCCCCAGATCCACTCCTCCATTTCCCTTCAGAAAGAGCAGGCCTCCTAGGGTTATCATCCTAACACAGCCTAACAAGTTACACTAAAACTAGGTACATACCCTGATATCAAGGTTGGATAAAGCAACCTAGTAGGAGGTAAAGGATTCCACGAACAGGCAAAAGAGTCAGAGATAATCTCCACTCCTACTATTAGGAGTCCCACAGGAACACCCAGCTACACAATAATAACATATCTGCAGATGGCCTAGCTCAGACCCATACAGGCTCCCTGATAGTCACTTCAGTCTCTGTGAGCCCCTATGAGCCCTGCTTAGTTAGTTCTGTTCTTGTGGTTTCCTTGACCCCTCTGGCTTCTACAGTCCTTTCTCCCCCTCTTCCACAGGGTTCCTGAACTCTGCCTAATGTTTGGCTGTAGGTCTCCGTATGAGTTGCTGGATGAAGCCTCTCTGGTGATGACTGGGCCAGGCACCAGTCTATGAGCTTAGCAGAATATCATCAAGAATCACTTCATTGACTTTTTTGCCAGTTTTATTTAGTTGTAGCCTGTGTCTCTGGGCTATCCAGTCTCTGTTTCCTTGCCATCTGGGTCATGTCAGGCATGGGTTCCCTCTCGTGGCATGGACCTCAAGTTGGGCCAGTCATTGTTTAACCACCTCTACAAGTTCTGTGCCACAATTACTCCAGCACATCTTTCAGGGAAGTTTTTGGACTGGATTGATGTATCCATCAGTAATATGTCATCTTACACCTGTCAGAATGTCTAAGATCAGAAACACAAATGACAGCTCATGCTGACAAGGATGTAGAGTAAGGGGAATATTTCTCTATTGCTGGTGGGAGTGCAGACTTGTACAATCACTTTGGGAGTCAATACAGCAGTTCCTCGGAGAATTAGGACTCCTTCAATCTCAAGATCCAGTTTGACCTCTCCTGGGCATACACTCAAAGGACACCCCGCCCTACCATGAGGACACTTGCTTGACTATATTTATAGCAGTTTTATTCATAAATCTGGAAACTGAAGACAACCCAGACTTTTTTCTTTTTATATTTTTTAACTATTTATTTATTTATTTATTTATTATGTATACAATGTTCTGTCTGTGTGTATGACTGCAGGCCAGAAGAGGGCACCAGGCCTCATTACAGGTGGTTGTGAGCCACCATGTGGTTGCTGGGAATTGAACTCAGGACTTTTGGAAGAGCAGGCAATGCTCTTAACCTCTGAGCCATCTCTCCAGCCCATCTTTTTTATATTTATTTTTTTAAAAAAAAAACTATAGAATTTTTTTTAAGATAAAGTTTCATGTAGCCTAGATTGGCCTCTAGCTTGTTATTTAGCTGTTGATGAACCTGAACTTCTGGTCCTTCTGCCTCCACTCCCACTTTCTGGGATTACAAGTATGCTCCACCATGCCGAGAAATGCTGGAGGCTTCTTATTCTATGCGAGTTGGCATTCTATGAGTGTCTTTGACATCTCAGGCTAAGGAGACATACGTGTCAGGAAAAGAACAGTGACTAGCCTGAAACACTTCGAGGTTCTCTGCCAGCAGGCTGTCTCCAGGTCACACATGCGCCAGCAGGTCCCAGGGTGCTTCCTGCAGATATATGCTGCAGGCAACCTGACCTGAGCCCAAATATCAATATAAGAAGGGAAAACCTGCGGAGTGTGCCCATAACTGCAACCAATTCAGTGGAGCTGCTCTGTGGGCGCTGTGTGGCGAGCCTATGGTTTGAAGGACCAGTCTGCTGCTGCAATGCCTGCCTGCCCAAAGCGTCTCACCTGTGTGACTCTCGTGACACAGAAGCTGCGCCCCAAGGTCTGAGAGAAACAGAAACTGTATTCTAGATCTTCTGTACATTGATATTGTTGCCGTCTATGGCAATTCTGCAATTCTACCTTTTTCTTTTGCCTATATGTGAGGTTACTTGTGTGGGTGTACATATGTGAGGACGTGTGTACATTTGTGTTTGTGTACATAAAAACCAAAAGTCAACCTTGAATGTAATTCCTCAGGAGTCATCCACAATGGTCTCTCTTGGCCTACAGCTCTCCAATTAGGTTAGTACAACTGCCCCAGGATTTCTCTGACATTGCCTCCCAGCGCTGGGTTTGTAAGCTTGTGTTGAAGGGGCGCCAATCTGTAAAAAAAGGGTGAGACCCCTTGTTCCGGCCACCTGGCTAGCTTACACCCAAAATAATCACACAGAAACTGTATTCATTTAAATATTGCCTGGCCTATTATCTCTAGCCTCTTATTAGCTAACTCTCACATCTTGATTTAACCCATTTTTAATAATCTGTATGTCACCACAAGGTTGTGGCTTATCAGGAAAGATTCAGCATGTCTGACATGGCAGCTCCATGGCAGTTCTCTCACTCTGCTTTCTTCCTCCCAGAATTCAGTTCTGTCTTCTCTGCCTACCTAAGTTCTGCCCTATCAAAAGTCAACCAATGAAAGCAACACATAGACAGAAGGACCTCCTACACCAAGCTTGCATCACCCATGCCTGTCTTTTAAAGTGGAACTGATCTCAGATCTTCAGCACTAAACTGACTAATCCCTCCACTAGTCCCATCAATCCATTCTGAACATGAAGAAACCAAGGGTCACAGAAGGCCAACTGCCTTGCAGTAAATTGGCTACATGAAAACAGCAAGGTATGAGTTAAAGTCCTAAGACATCTCCTAGCCTACTGCAGCATGCTGGCCTTGCCCACTGTCTGTCCATGCCTCTGTTTCTTCAGGCGTCATATGCCCAAGGTGTCACTTTTTCCTTCCTGGGTGAAGGTGCTACATGGTCTATAAAACACTTTAATTCTTCAGAGGGGAAGAGCCTTGAAAACACAAAGCCACATGGATAAAACAAAAGACTCACAAGACACCTGCCCAGTTAGATTCAGAGTCCTTGTGAGATCCAGGCATCAGACGTCAGAGAACAGATCTTGCACCCAGAGAGGCATCCATGAATGTCATAAAAGCTTATGGAAATTCCTGGAAAAGTCTGTCAGCCTCTGTGAAACTTTTGTAACCACAACATTTAAATGCTACTCTGGGTCTGGCCAGCATTGTGGGCACACTGTACTGTCAGCCCGACAAAGGACACCTGTGAACAGGTGCAGAAGTAGGATGCTGAGAGCTCTCCTTCATCACCTGACCTGTCTCGAGGAATCGACAAGGAAACAGAGCCACAGGGACCACACACTACTCTAAGCTCCCCTGGGAACACAGGGGAGAGCACATACCTTCACATCAGAGCAATCACTAACTAGCATTATGGTCTGAAATATTTATCTTCCCCTCTAAGGGAAAAAGCTTCAATCATTTTTGCTTTTATGCCATTCTCCCCACCTCCCCTCCTGATCCGATACGACTGGCAAAGGTTTCTTGGCTCCTCTAGTCTTGTTCTTTTCTATCACCAACTCTTGGCACAGGCTGGGCCTTCAACACTGGAACAGTTTCTTCCCCAGATTGCCTCATTGGCAATTTTTTCAGGTATTTCAAATTTAGTAAAGTCATCATTTCTGAGAGGTTCTTGGATGACATGTAGCAACTGCTGTGGAGTCCTGTCATGCCTCGTGGTTTGTTAACTTACATTGGCCAATTTATCATCAGTCTCCCTGGAGACTCGGCTGTGTTACATATGCACACATCACTCTCCTATCTAAATAAGGTCCACCATAGCGCAGATGGTCTAGAAATGGAGAGGTAGGTATGTGCATATGGGGTAGTAGATGAATGCATGCATTCATATATAAATATAGATAGATGTGTGTGTATATATATATGTTTATGTATATACATGGATGTGTGGAAGTATGGATGTGCAGATAGGTAGGTGCATGGATCTATGGATGGATGGATGGATGGATGGATGGATAGATGGATGGATGGATGGGCAAATGGTTAGATGGTTACAGGATAAATCTCTCTTCAAGAATGAAAATATAACTTGGGTTAATACTGTGACAATGACAATAATAAAAAAAATCCTGAAGTAGGCAATTCTTCAAAGTTTAAAAAAAAATGTACATTCATGGCCTAGGGAATGTCTCAGAGGCAGAGCACTTGCCAGGAATTTTCAGCTTTCTTCAATCCCTAGCACTGCAAAAAAATAAGCAAAAGTATAGTTTCATATATATTTATAACCAGTGAAGTACATGTTCATTATAAAAGTCTGGCCCTCTCCTCTTATTGGATATTTTTGCTTCGAAAGGAGCAAGTCATATCCTCCTTCCTGTCACTTTTCACTTGGGTAACCAATCTTTATTTAAATGCTTTACTTCCGATTTCTTGTTCCAAATTCAAAAAGTTCTCATGAGATTGATTTCACACATAACATAAGTAGGGCCACACAATGGTAAAACTCTAGTCACAATGCTGACTCCCAATGGACCATGTTCACATTTAATAATGGTGTGGTATAGGCAGAGACTGCGCGTTAGCTTCCCAGCTGCCCAGACCCGAAATAATCACACAGAAAGGGTATTAATTAAAAAGCTGCTCAGCCTATTAGCTCAGGCTTCTTTTTAACTAACTCTTACATCTTAAATTAACCCATTTTTACTAATATGTGTATCGCCATGTGGCTTGGGCCTACTGGTAAGGTTCAGTCCGGCATCTGTCTCCTTCAGTAGTTATGTGGCGTCTTCCTGACTCCACCTTCTTTTCTATTTCTATTTGGAATTCCTGTGCTTCTCTATTCTGGGCTGCCATAGGCAATGGTATTAAAACATATTCACAGCATACAGAGGGGAATCCCACATCAGCATGGCTCCTTATTTTTAGACTTTATAGATAAATGAGGTTTCCTTTGCTCATATGATCTTTGAGGAGATGATGTCTACTAAACATGGTGCAGGCTCCGGTGAGGCCCCAGGGATGCATCACCTATGACAAGGGCTCACTGGCATAACTATATTGATGGGCCACCTCAATGTTTAATTCCACGATCAGGTTACCATTGGGAACCTGAGGCTAATTCTTCCCTCGGTCAAACTCATGGCCCTACAGAACAGGGGCATGTTAAACCAGAGGCTCCCCAAACCTCCAATCTGCGGACTCATTTATAGCACAGCACAGACATCATTTTAGAAGCTCTGATTGTCAACAGAACCAGAACTGGCAAGAATGAGCAGTACAGTTGAAATCACCCTTGTGCAGTCCTGATGAGGTGACTGACTTCACTGAGCTGCACAGAGAAATTACTGGTTTGTGCCCCAAAGACACTAGAAACAGTTAACATGGAAAGGGGGCTTAGGTCATCCCCAAAGCAGCTCCTTGAATCCCAAATGGCTGGCTTAGTCATTCTTAGGTTGATTGAAAACCTAGGCCAGCCAGGTGGTGGTGGCACACACCTTTAATCCCAGCACTTGGGAGGAAGACTTCCATATTCCTAGAACTACACTGGGCCACTCTCCCTACCCGGAAACATAACAAAGAGAGGACCCACCCAGTAATCACACTGGAGAATCTGATCCTAGCTCCTCTGCTACAGACAGAGGTGAGGTCCTGCCTCCCGCTTTGCTCCTGACCTCTCAGGGAGTGACTTGGCACAGAGGTCATTGTGTGCACCCAGAGGACTGTGGCTCAAGGCCAAGGAAAGCAGGAGCAGCTTTGTTCCACATGGAGCCTTGAACACATCCCTACAGCCCTGGGGAGCTCACTGAGACAACTTAGTGTGAATTCCTACACTTTAATAAGTATTTTGTACTACTTAAAGCCAGGAGCATAGGAACCAAAGTTTTGTTCAACGATCCACTTGTGAAATACAAACAGACAGCAACACAAAAAAGTGTGCACAAACACTTAAGTGGGGAACGAGAGAAGAACTGACGTCAGGATAAAGTCAAATAGACCCTCTGCCTACTTGGTGAGTGGTCGCTTTCAATATACTCTACCTATTCAGCATCAGTATTTTTCAGGACTGGGATATAGTTCAGTGGTAGAACACTTGTTAGCATGCACAAGACCCTGTATTTCATACCCAGAGCCATACAGTAAATAAACAAAAATCAGGTGTAGATGCAAAATCAGAACTTCCCAAATCAGGGAGCTGTCCATTGCAAATGCAGGCACTCTGTTCCCAGGACTCCCAGTCAGGGATTGTCCTCTCAGACCCGTGTCCCCTGAGTTCTCTGCTGACCCCATCTCCTGCCCTCCAGCTTTTCTCTTCTAAGCAGGACACTCACTATGCACGACCTAGCTTACTAGATTCCTACCTCCACTCCCATGATACCAGGCACAGGTGACCCCCCAGTTCCCACAGTCCTCCGCAGATGCCAGGTCAGGTGCAACCCCCATGACTCTCCTTGGTGCTGCTCATTCCCCGACTTTTTTGTTCATCTCACCCTGAGCTTACCCCCCACCCCACCAATCTCAGAAGACTGTGGCTCTGAGTTGAATAAAAGCACAGCTAACAACTCAGGAGGACGTTGGGAGGCAGAACCGCAGGTGAAGCAAAGGAATACAGGTTATGAGCCCACACTCAGCTGCTGACAGAGCTCCTGTGCCCGGAAAATATGGAAATCTGGAAGTCTCTGCCAATCTGGACTAGTGCCAGCTGTAGGAGACCTGGACTCTGTGTCTGTGTGTGTGTGTGTGTGTGTGTGAGAGAGAGAGAGAGAGAGAGAGAGAGAGAGAGAGAGAGAGAGAGAGAGAGAGAGAGAGAGAGAGAGAGAGAGAGGAGGGAGAGAAGAAGGGAGGGAGACAGAGAGAGTCTTACTGTTTAGCCCAGGTTGGCCTTGCCTTGCAATCCTCCTGCCTCCTGCTCCAGTGAGCACCAGGCTACAGACGTATGCCACTTTACCCAGTGTCCTGGTTGTTTTATTGTTGGTTTTGTTTTGTCAGTGTGCCACAGCTAGAGTTACCTTGGAAGAGGACCCTCCACTGAGAAAACATCCCCATCAGTCTGCCTACAGACAACTCTGCAAGGCATTTTCTTAATGATTGATTGTAGGAGGCCCAGCCCACTGTGAGTGGTGCCACGCATGGGCAGTTGGTCTCACAAGACAACTTGTGTAAGAAAACTGAAAAAAGCCGGGGAAGCAAGACAGTAAGCAGTGTTCCTCCATGGTCTCCGCTTCAGCTCCTGCCTGAATTCCTATCTCGAGTTCCTTCCTGAAAGGCTGTGAGCTGTACAGCGAGGTGAGCCCCGTCTTCTCCAAGTTGCTTCTGGTCATGGTGTTTATCACAGCAATAGAATCTAACTAAGACGCTCAGCAAGCCATGGACTGCTAAAGTGGGAGGGGAAATGCTCAGTGTGGCTGTTAGACACAAAGCCACAAGGCTGCTCAGGGCAGAAGCTCCTGTTCCATCCACAATGGGCAGACCATGCAGACAGGACTCCCTGGGGTTTGAGAATGAAGGACCTGGAGAGGGGAGTGGGTGGCTGGAGAAAGCTGTGCTGTGGGAAGGGACCTAAAGGCCATAGGTAGAAAGGGGGAGTTCTTCCCTCACCAGAGTCACACACAAGACTCATTCAAAATCTACCACAGTCTACTGAGGAGCTGATATCTGTGGGTGGCAAGCTTCTCTATTGCTCTCCTTTCCCATCCTCCAGAGGAGGGGAGACCTTGGAAAGAGAAGAGAGACCAGCAACAAACAATCTGGCACTCCAGCAGGATTTCACAGCCTTGGACTGGGCATCCACACCGTGTTGGGAGAAAACATTTGTCTAGTGGATTCTGACCTAAAACCCTTAGAGAAACAATGAATAAACAGAGCACTGAGGGTTCTGCGCAGCCAGCAAGCAGCCCACAGGAGTCTGCGGCCTTCCTCCAGAACTGCAAATGCGGGCTGGAATCTCTTTGAAGTGGCAAGCCTGGGCTTTGAAATTCATCCAGTTTTGTACTCTGCCCATTAATATTTATTTTATTATGAAAATATTGTCCTTTCTTCTGCAGATCGAATCCAATGTTCCAGGGAGGCGTGACATGGGAAGACACAGCCTGGTTCAGTTGTACTGGATTTCAGTCACCAGATATCCAGCACCTCTAAAAGCATTTAGACAAATGCTGCATGGCTCTGGGGCTGCTACAGAGGACAGAGAGAGACAACAATGATCCCAGGCCCTGGGTGGCAGCCAGAGACGATGCAGATGTGTGTTCAAAGTTGAACCAGGAAAAACAACTGTATCTGGGTCACTCTGTGTCTCATGGGGCCGCTAATACCCTGCCTGCCCTTCACACACCCTTCATTAGTTCTGGAGCGCGACAGTGTTACCAGAATAACCTAGATGTGCAATGGCTGGGCACTGCAGCAGCGTGCTGACATTCAGGTAGATGGCTGTGCTCCAGCCACACAATCACAGCAGAGCCAGGCTCATGGTGGCTCTGCTGCCTTCAGCATGCATCCCCCAGGCTGCACAGGAGAGGAAATGAGTGTATCCGAGCATGCATGTGAAATTTTTATAGACCAGGCCTGGAAGTGGGGCATGCACACTGCTCACATTCCATTCATAAGCCCTCAGTGACGTGGGCTTCTGAAAGGAAGTCTGGGACAGGAAGGCTAGCTGTGTGCTCAGGAAAGGACAGAGCAATTCTAAGCATCAGTGCTTTTGCAATGATAACCAAGGCCAGAAAATCCCATGGAGCTGTGTGTGAGTCTAAAATAAATTCAGCCAGGAGCTTCTGCTTGGGCTGTTGTGGGGTATCCACCGGAGAAGACTATGAGGACATGGGTTCAAGCCAACAGGAAATGTTTTATTAGCCAGCTGGAGATTGCACTGCGTGTCCAGGACCCCAGTGCAATCCCAAGCTTTTCTCAGGATGGGCTTCTAAGCACAAAAATCACATCCTGGGTTGATACACCTCAGTTAAGAAAAACAGTTAGTCAGAAGTAGAACTCCAGAAGCAAAAAGGCAAGGTTAGTACATTTAGGGGCTTACCCAGAGCTACGATTTGATGGATGATCTGTTTCGGCAGGTGTTTAAGGCTGAAGGTACGTCCATCGTGGTGTCGGTTGTGCTAAGGTCTGGGGACTGTTACACCGTCACCACAATGTTTCTGGAGGCTCCTCAGCCCTTGGCAATATTCTAACTATATAATATATTCCAACAATGAGTTGTGGGAAGTTTGCTGGTTCTACTTCTGGGCATCCCTCTCCCAAGTTTGCTCTACTTCAGTTCCAGGCCTGCTGATCATCCCTGTCCCAAGTCTGCTCTACTCCAGTTCCAGGCCTGCTGAACTAGAATTAGCACAAATATGTGCCCATCTTTGGAGTTTATTGGACTCGATGAACAAGTGGTCTAGAGATCTCCATTTTCTTTCTAAAACTTCCTTCCACTCCAGCCTCTTCCAGTGAGCTACTGCACCCCTGACAGAGTGGGAGCAACTTGCTGTGCTGTTCAGGTTTGATCTAGCTCATGCTGTCTGTATTTCACTGGTCCAGACTGGTCTGGGGAAAACATCTACATGGAATAGAAAGAAGATAATTAGGTAAACGCAGTTGTCTAACTATTAGTACTTCTCTAGCACAGAGGACATGGAAGGTCACTATTTTAAAATAGTAAGTACCAGTCATCAGCACGCGGGCTTTCTCCTGCACATACGGAAGTGTTTGGTTGAGCTGAAGGCTCCAAAGGGATAAGGTCCATCATGGTGGGGAGGCATGGCAGCCATGGTGGGCATGATGACAGGAGCAGGAAGCTGAGAGATCACATCATTATCTTCAAACACAATGCAGAGAGAGTAATCTGGAAGTAGGGCAAGCCTATAAAGTCCAAAAACCTGCCCCCATCTGCACTCTTCCACCAGCAAGCTAGCCTCCTAAACCTCCCCAAATAGTGATACCCACTGGGAAGAAAATGTTCAACTACTGGAGCCTATAGGGGGCATGTCTCATTCAGACCAGCACAGATAATAGACGGATTTTCTGGTGGTTTCCCACTGGAAGCTGAATGTCCCATTTGCGTCGCTCAGCAAACAAACGTGGGCTACAGATGTCTCACTGCCCTTGCCATGGCCAGCAACCACATTACAGACTTCTGTCTACAGAATAAGACTTACAGGGCATGGGATCAGATGAGTCTGCCTGTCATGGCCTTTTCCTTCTTTTTTATAATGTGTTGCTATCATGTGTGTTATAGTCAGAGTTCCCCTTTTGACCTTCATCCAAGGCCACTATGCTATGCAACCCTGTTGATAGCTGGACTCCAGTTAGCACTAGAATTAAGGAAGCCATACAAGTATTATCTATTTATATCAAACAATTGCCAGGAACAACAAAAGTAAAATGTAGATTTTCATGTTTTTGTGTAAAGATTTGGAAACCCAACTGTTGGGGGAGGCCACTCAATTCATTCCCAGCTGTCCAGACCCGAAATAATCACTGAGAAACCATATTATTTGCAATACTGTTTGGCCAATAGCTTAAGCATATTTCTAGCTACCTCTTATATCCTAAACTAACCCATCTCCATTAATCTGTGCATCACCATGAGGTCGTGGCCTATCGGCAAAGTTTTGATGGACTTCAGTGGAAGCATCTGTCTCTGGAAACGGCTACATGGCTTCTCCCTGACTCCACTTACTCTTTCTATATATCTTTTCCAGTTTGGCTATATTCTGTTAATCCATTGGTCAAAAGTAACTTCTTTATTCATTAACTAATAAAACAGCACATATACAGAAGGACTTCCCACACCATTTCCCCTTTTTTCTTCAGATAAAAAGGAAGGTTTTAATTTTAAAATAGTAAAATTAAATATAGCAAAACAGGTATCAAGCAAGAATTACAATTACAATATTTATATCTATTTTTTATCATAACTAAGGAAAACTGTAATTATAACTATCTATTCTTCAACTTCATGGAAGACTCCAAAAGGACATAATTTTACCTAAGTAAACAGGAAGTACATTGTAAGCAACTTCCAAAACTCTAGAATTGACATCTCCCTGCCCATACAGTCACCCAAAGTTGTTCTGTAAAGTTGGGGCATCCATCTTCAGCCTACAGGCACATAGTATCCAGTAAACTTTTCCATGAAGCAGGAACCCCAAAGGATTATCTCACCTTTAGGCAAGTTCATCAGTCATTTTTTCTGTGAGTCCTGCATGTCCAGTTCATACAGCAAAATATCAAGCAGTCCAAACAAGAGCATTTTCTTGTCCAAATGGCTAATAAACTCCTTAAAGTGCCTCTTCGATGCCCATCATTCTCTTGAAGTAGATTGGTGCTGCCAGGAGTAGATGTGTCTCATCGTCATGAAAAGTCTTAAGTTAATAACTTAAACATTTTAAATGTTTAATATTTAAAATATTTAATAAAATGTTTAATATTCCGTAGGTCTTTGAAAGGTTTGAAGATTATCTATCAAACTGAAATATATCTCTGTATATCTAGAAAACCTAACTAACATGACTACGAGTTTGACTAGTATAGATGATTATCTTTTAACCTATATTCTTAATCATACATTACATTTTAAATGAGCTGCACAAACACAATACCTTAATCAAGAGCAGAAATACACAGATAAAAATTTTGACCTTAAATTTGTATCAGCAAATGAAGATTCATACCAATGCAAATATCTATATTATATCCTTTTAAAAATGTGACTCATTGTCAAATAGATCTTTCACTTCCTTGGTCAGAGTTACCCCAAGATATTTTATGCTATTTGTGGCTATCGTGAAAGGTGATGCTTCTCTGATTTCCCTCTCTGTTTCCTTATCCTTAGTGTATAGGAAGGCAACTGATTTTTTGGAGTTGATCTTGTATCCTGCCACATCACCAAAGGTGTTTATCAGCTGTAGGAGTTCTGCTGGCCTGGGTCTGAAAAAGCCTGGGATAAAACCTGACTCACTGAACATAGCAGACAATGAGGACTACTGAGAACTCAAGAACAATGGCAATGGGTTTTTGATCCTACTGCACGTACTGGCTTTGTGGGAGCCTAGGCAGTTTGAATGCTCACCTTACTAGACCTGGAAGGAGGTAGGTGGTCCTTGGACTTCCCACAGGGCAGGGAACCCTGATTGCTCTTCGGGCTGATGAGGGAGNGGGGAGGAGGCAGAAATCTTTAATAAATAAATAAATTAATTAATTAAAAAAACACAGCTAAAAAAAAGAAAAGAAACATTTATAAGAAAATGTGACTGATTTATAGGCCTTTTTTAAAAATCTGAATCTGTCTTTTTTGTGTATCTGTAATTATTTTCTGACCAAAGCACCTTTTTTTTAATGCTAAGCAGGCATTGCTAGGACCAACTCCATGGCATTGCCTGTTGGCTACACCTAGTCCAACATCGTGGAAGTCTATTTACTGCCTCTGCAAGCTGTGCACACCACCCCAGTTCCAAGTGTGTAGCAGGTCTATGTCAGGCCATTAAGCTGTTTGTAACATGCTTCTTACAAACCCCATTTAAATGCTCAGTCTCCTGAAAGAGCCAGAGCTGTTTGTGCAGCTAGCATGCTGTTTTTCTGCCACTGAGTCAGGAAGACCTCTCTTAAATTTGCTGCCAGCAAACAGAGCCCATCCAGGAAAAAAAATGCCAGCTACCAAATGCCATGCTTAACTCTGTTCTTTTGTGTCTAGAATTTCTTTCCAAGTTTTTTAGGTTTTACATGGATGTAGTTGGAACACATTTGTGCACCAATCTGTTGGGAGACTGCGCATTCATTCCCAGCTGTCCAGACCTGAAATAATCACACAGAAACCACACTATCTGCAATACTGTTTGGTCAATAGCTGAAGCATATTTCTAGCTAGCTCTTATATTCTAAACTAACCCATCTTCGTTAATCTGTGCATCACCACAAGGTCATGGCCTACCAGCAAAGTTTTGGCGGGCTCTAGTGGAGGTGTCTGTCTATGGCAGTGGCTACATGGCTTCTCCCTGACTCCGCCTACTCTCTATATATCTTTTCCAGCTTGGCTATATTCTGTTAATTTATTGGCCAAAAGCAACTTCTTTATCCACTAACCAATAAAAGCATCACAAGTATTTCTCATACCACCCAACCATTATAAACATATGAAAATACCAGATAAAAATCAGTGTGATTTCATATGCAACTTTCAGGAAAGTAAAGGATGAACAGGAAAAGAAGAATAAGTGGATTTCTGCCTGAACAACCCTAGTACAGCTCTTCATGGTGCTGGAGATTGAGCCTGGTGAGGGAAGGTCTTAGAACATACTAAGCAAGTAGTTCTGTATGCCTGAACTACACCCCATTAATTCTAAGGGTTAAGTTTAATGTTCCTGCTAAAACAAGGTACACAATTGTAGTTATGCAAAAGAAGGGATGCTTAGATCACCATAGCAAATAGAAATCCTTTAAGGACAAAGATTAAACTAGAATAGATGAATGTTCTCACATAAAGGCATGATGATAAGAAACTACATGCAAGATAGGCATGGTGATACATGTCTGAAGTCCTAGCACTGAGGAAGTAGAGATAGGAGATCAGGAGTTCAAGGTCACCTTTGGTTATTTAGTAAGTTTGAGGGGCCAGCCAATGTTAATGGTCTGTCCTGTCCCTTTAAAAGACAAGTCTCACCCACTCCCCCTTCCACTGAGGCAAGCAGATCTTCCTCCTTCTTCCAACCTGTGAGCTCTCTCTCGCTCTGCCCCCTTCTCTCTTTGGAAGAGGTGGTTGTGGCCCCCTTGTCCCCCCCCCCCCCCGTCTCTCTCTTCTTTCCCCTTTCCTTCCATAAGTCACTAAATAAACTATATTTACATTCTCTGCATGGCATCTATCTGTCTTTTATCTGCTGCAGTTCCTTGTGGGACAGGGCTTCCTCTCAGGAACTGCAGAGTTTTATCTAAACCATTACATTGGTGCATTGTGACTCAGCCAGGCTCTGTCCATGTTCCCTCCCACAGTTGGGTGGGCCACTGAGGACATGTGGAACCCTGGGCTCGGAAACCAGGTTTCTTCACAACAGCCCCACATTCTATCTGCCTGGACGCCTACCTCTATGCACACCAGCAGCTTCGGTGGTGAGTTTTTCCTTCCAGTCAGCTCAACCATTTCTCCAAACCCAAGGAATTGACCATTGAGCTCCTGGAAATCCTCTGGTGTTCCTAGAAATGAGGGGCGAGAGCCCCCAATCACAGCCCTCATGGCTACAGTTGAGCCCTTCACTGACATTCATCTCTGGTTGCTTCCCATAGCTAAAAGCATGACCGGATTAATCTGGTTGTTCCTCCCGTGCTAACACTGCACACCCTGAGTGTTGCATTCACTTTGGGACCCAGTCTCCCTCGGCTGTGTTTTTTCTCTCTTTTCTTTTGGACCACTCATAAGTGGTCCCTGCTGTGAGAGACCCATCCAGGATGGCCTCTAGCCTCTGACTTCTGAGTCACCGGACCAGGGCCAGTCAGCTTCACTAACATCCCACCTGTAGAGAGAGGACGTTCTTCTTCAGTCCTGCAGTGTTCATTCGCTGATTTTGCAGGTTTCCACATTTTCAGCTATGGAATATAAACTCTCAAACCATCAGCCACCTGTCTGCAAATGCCATGCCAGTGTCCTGCCGGCTCTGCTTTTCCTCAAACTATCCCTGCCACCCACATGCAAATGCTCTGCTGGTGTCCTCCGGCTCTGCTTTTTCTTCCACTGGGCAGCCCCTTTCCTACCTGTCTGAAAATGCTCTTTTCCTCTTCCTCCCATTCCTTCTATTCTATCTCTGCCACCATTACTGCTTATCCCACAGAAACCAACAAGATTGATTGGACCCATGAGGCAGCATTTTCAGGTCTAGCCTTTGCTCCCTACATGCTGTGGTGGTGTGGTGATGGAGCAGATCATGCCTTTAGGTCTCTCTTTATTTAAAACTCCCATGGCTCAAAAAATGTGGCTTCTCCATATAACACGTGACCACCACCATCTTAACTGAGGGCCAGGTCAGGTGACTAAGTCCCACCATCTTTACTGAAGAATTCCCTGTCTGGTCCCCCAGTGCTGACTCTGTTACATGTGTGTTTTGTGCAGTGGCATGCCTTTAGTAGCCCATCAAAAGCATCCACTTCACCCAATTCCTATTCACTGTGTATGTACATACATGTAACTTAAATACACCTATGTTTACTGTTAAATGTTATAATTGTCTGCCCATTATATCTCATTCCAGACTAACAAAGCAATAAGTCTCATGTTTTAAATTGGTATGTACTTTTAAATCTCTTACAAAAATAATATATATTTAATCCAACCCTGCTTTAAAATATATATTAAGCTGTTCTCTACTACTGTCAAGTCTGCTGTTAAACTTCTATAGCAAGCAATTTTTTCTTCTTTCTGTCTTTTACAAGTATAAATCTTACTGTTAAGTTGAGAGTCAGTACAGTCAAGCATGGACCCAACTCTCCAGGCAGATTCTATGCAGGTCAGATATATCAGGTCAGATACAACTTTCTCAGTTTCCTGGTACTAAAAACCTTTTTTCCTAAACTTAACTTTGTCCTCTGTCCTGCCAATGCCTTATACAGGTCTAAGAGACACCGGATATTTCTTACTACAATCACCAGACAGAAGCAAAGAGACCAGCTACTACAGAATGTAACCAGCATCTCAGGTTCCACCCCTCAAGACAATGTCCACAATAAGCAGGAAGCAGTCTTGAGAATCCGCTGTCCCAATTCCTTTAACCTGTTGTGCCTAACCTTCCGCCTTTTTATTATAAAAAAGAGATGGGAATGTAATGATCTGTCCTGTACCTTTAAGAGAAAAGCCCCACCCACTCCCCCCTTATGCTGAGGCAAGCAGATCTTCCTCCCTCTTCCAGACTGCAAGCTCTCTTTCTGCCCATTTCTCTCCAAAAGAGGTAGCTGTGGCCTCTTCACTTCTCCCCACTTCCCTCCCTTTGTCTCTCTCTGTTTCTCTCTGTCTCTGTCTCTGTCTCTCTCTCTCTCTGTCCTTTCCCCTTCCCTTTCATAACCCACTAAATAAGCTATACCCACTTTCTCTGCATGGTATCTCTCTTTCTTACCTGCTATGGCTCCTTGTGGGACCCAGGGGCCCTTTGTAGCCTGCTGCACCCCTCAGGGAACCACAGCATTTTATCTAAACTATTACAGCCTGTACTACATGAATCCCTGTCTTGATGCTTGCCTGTCCCATGTCCCATTAAGCAAAGGGAAGAAAGCATATAATATTGCTCACTGTAGTGGGACTAAGGGAAAAGCTTTTTTTTCTGGGAATTTATAGTTGCATTTCAATAAAATTTGGACTCCAAATCCCTACTATATATGGGCTGTCCTATCCCTTTAAGAGACAAGCCCTGCCTACTCCCTCCCCCATCCACCTAGGCAAGCAGATCTTCCTTCCACTCTCAGCCTGAGCTTCTTTTTCGTCTCTCTTCCAAAGAGGTAGCTTCCCTTCTCCTCTCCTCCCCCCTTTCTATTTCTCTTTCTCTCACTCTCTCTCTCTCTCTGCCTCTCTCTCTCTCTCTCTCTCTCTCTCTCTCTCTCTCTCTCTCTCTCTCCCTCTCTCTCTCTGCTCTTCCCTCTTCTCTCCTTTTCCCCTTCCCTTTCCCCTTCATAACTCACTAAATCCAACCTCACTTTGCATGGTGTCCTATCCATCTCTGTCTCTCACCCGCCATGGCTCCTCATGGGACCAGCTGACCCACTGAGGTCTGTAACTTAAATGCACCTATGTTTACTGTTAAATGCTATAATTGTCTGCCCATTATATCTCATTCCAGACTAACAAAGCAATAAGTCTCATGTTTTAAAGGTGTATGTACTTTTAAGTCTCTTACAAAAATACTTTATATTTAATCCAACCATGCTTTAAAATATATTAAGCTGTTATCTGTTATTGTCAGTTCTGCCATTAACCTTCTATTGCAAGCAGTTTTTTTTTCTTCTTTCTGTCTTTTACAAGTATAAATCTTACTTGTTAAGTTGAGATCCAGTACAGTGAGGCTCGGAACCAGCTCTCCAGGCAGAGTCCATACTGTAGTCATAACTTATCTGTACCAGGTAAACAGCCCTCAACTGCTCAGAGATCTGGGGAATATGGCATTTAAGTATTTAATTATTTAAAAACTCTTCATAACAAAAAGAGGCAGGTTGGCTCCTAGCAGCAGCACTCTATTTCCTCTAAACAAGACAGAAGACAAATGGGCACAAAACAACATCCATCTGTAGTTCATTTCAACTTCCAAGTGCTGGGAGAAATTCTAGATCCTACTAATTATAATTACCAAATATAATTAATTTTAGATATTATCAATATTTATAGAAAAACTTTCTAGACCATATGAAAGACATGAATCTGTAGATTTAAAAAGTATAGCACACTTTTTAAAGGCCAACAGAAGACATATAATGTGTGACTAGAAAACCAAGAGGCAAAGAAGAGCTTGTTTCAGTGAGCAGCAGACTGCCTCTGACAGCCTCGGGAAGGCAGAAGAGAGAGGCCGAGATGTTGGTGTGCAGACCGAATGTTGTCATTCGGTGCTTACACCCAATTTACTATTCTTGAAGACTGAAAAACTCTTAAATGTTTTCAGACAAGTCAAGGCCAAGAGCATTCCACCCACTGACTCTCTTGGAAGAAGTATGTTATTTCTTGTTACCATGGCAAATACCTGACAGCAATTTAAGGGAGAAAATATTCTGTTTCAGTTCATGGTCTGGGAAAAGCACAGTGGCAGAAGCATGGTGCAGAGGTTCTCTCCATTATAGCAGACTGGAAACAGATGATACGGGGAAGAAGAGTGGCCTGTAGCTATCAAGTCCCATCCCTAGCAGTGTACATCATTCCCAGCCAGGCTCTGGGCCCAGCCGTTCTACAATGCCCAAGTCAATACCATCAGGTAGGGACGATATTCAAACCCAGGAGCCTACGGGTGACTTCCCATTTTACATAGCATGGCATCTAAAGGGATGTTTTCCTTTTTTTTTGAGGAAGAAAATTAAACTCAGAGGAGACAGACCTAACCTTGAAGTAAGAGCAAACATTTGGGGAACTCTAAACAAACATCAGTTGTTCTGTAGAGCACCACTCTCAGGGAAGAATAAGATTCTGGGTGAAGGCCTGTGTGAGTTGAGAAAGAATGCAAGGATGGAAGCAAAGCATTGGCACATCTGCGTGCTGTGCAGGAAGGCAGGAAAGAATGCCTGAGGAGAGACCTCACTAACTCAGAAGGTCACCACTAAAGGAACAGAAGCAGAATATGAAACCTGTCAGGCAGTAGCCACAGAAAAACAAAATCATCCAGGCAGAGAGCAAGAGACAACAAAGAACAAAGTTATATTGAATATGTAGATGTATTGATGATGAGTGTGTACATACATCTTATAAACACAATCTGCAAGAGTAGGCATAATATTCTTAAGTCATGTGAATATAAAGTATGTAAAATGTATTAAGTATAAATGGTTAAATTTACATTAGATTTAATTTCATTTCTGGAAAAGGACAGGATCCACGGAAGATTGGGTGCAAGTAAATATAAACTTGGGGAGAGTTCTTGTCTCCACTTCTAGTTTAAGACAGTGAGAGCTGAGCTGTGGCAGAGGGCTGAGCAGCATGGGAGGATCCCTGGATTCATCCCCAGAGCTGCAGCAAATCCAAAGATAATAAGGAAATGTTAATGATTTCCCACTGAGACCATTAGTGCTGAAGGGAGTAGGCTGAAGAGGCATTCTTTTCAAATATTGGTTTTAAAGTTATTATATATAAATTTTCTGGAATACAATTTGGAAAATAGATCACAAGGGCTGGTAAGACAATCAGCAAGTGAAAGTGTTTGCCAACAAACCTGGAGACCCAAGTTCAATCCCAGGGACTGGTGTGATGGAAAGAGAAAACTGACTCTGACCTTCACACACATGTGGTGTGGTACATGTGCACATACAAAGGAAGTAAATAAATTAATATTTGAAAATGTAAAAGAAAATAGATGGTAAATATTTAAAGTATGTCCTCTCAGTAAATAAATGTTTGGTCAAAAATGAGACCCCCCCAACCCCCTGACACCCCTATTTCCAAGGACTCTGGGGTGTTTGGGTTGCAAACATCACCCCAGCCCTGGCATTCATCTTTGGGGCACCATCGCAAGCCCCCTGCCCCTAGGAGTTGTCTCGGTCCAGAAGAACACACAATCTTCAGGTTTTATGTGGGTCGTACCCCCCACCCCCCCATCTCTCTTTCCCAGCCACCCGGGAGCCCTGCAGTACACAATGGCATTGATTCAGTCTAATTTGGTCTGATCGGAATTATTTGTGTCAGTGGAGAGGCTCATCTTAAGAATATTCCTAATAATAAAAACAAACTGAGAAAATAATAAAATATATATGCAAAAATATATCTATACAATTATCTATTAAATGTATCAAATTATAGTATGGAAAAACTTGATATCTAAGTGTCCATCTATTACTAGTACTGATAATAAATGTTTATCAAGTCTACTATGTGTTGACACTGTTCCAGACATTTTACAAATTAGCATACTCTTCTTTAGTAGCATTTAAGGCTGGCTACATTATCCTCTTTGTTTGAGAAGGTGGAATTTAATAACTTGCCTTAAAGTCTACAGAGCCCAGGGTAGACAATAGGCAAGATTTATAAGTGAGAACTGCAAAGCCCTCTCAGGAGTGAGGGTGGGCAAAGGCCAGAGGGAGCACTGAAGAAGAAACCATGGAGGGAACTTGGACACCAGAGAGACCATCATGCAAACACGCACGTTTAGGTACGCTCTGTGCTATTTCTTATTCTCCAGAGCAGACTGCTTTCCTGGGTGGTGTTTTCCTGTCCCAGCGGCTGGCAAGCTCAACTAAATTGTAAACTTATAATTTCCCAGTCAGTTTAGAACTCACGTCTCCATCAGATTCAAATTCATTCTTTTTTTTTCTTATAAAGGAAAACATTAATTGGACCTTGCTCACAGTTTCAGAGGTTTAGCCCATCATCACTACGGTGAGACATGGTGGTGTGCAGGCAGAAGTGGTGCTGGAGAAGGAGCTGAGAACCACCAATCCTGAAGTTTCAGTTTCTAATTTCTGTTGCTGATGGGGGAGGGCCCTCAATGCCCCTCAAGCTGCTGTGCTCTGGAAATTTGCAAGCAGAAAGCTGAGCGTGTGCTACCAGCACGGGCAGCTGGTCTTCCTGCTTTACCTTTGTGTTTCTACACAGGACACACACATGTGCATTCCTAATGTAATCTAAAAGAAAGAACACCTGACTTCAAAAGTGGAGCATGGAGGGCGAGGGTTGAATAGTTCAGTGTTAGATCATGTTTGCTCCCAGGCAAGAAGCCATAGGTTCAATCCCCGGCAGTGTCCACAAAAAGGAGAAGAAGAAGGAAAAGAAGGGAGGCTAGGTGGGTGGAACTGAGTCAAGGTGAGAGAGAAGGTGGAAGGATGTCTTGAAATTCTATGAGAGCTCTTAGTGTGTATACACATACACACACACACAACTCGCACACATGTATGCACACACGATGGGTATGCTCACAGCATTCAAATCAGCCACAATTCTATTTAATCACTTCACAACGTATGCCTTTCTCCAAACACAATCTCATGTACCTTCAATATACATACCTTCTTATTAAAGTTTAATAACATTAAGGGGTTAATTTTTAAAAGGAAGGAAGAAGATGATGGTGGCCAGCCCAACAGGAAGCCACATTTCCCCAGAATCCAAGCCTGCTTGGGCCTTTCTCCCAAATGTTCCCTCCAGCTGCTCGAGTCTATTTGCCCACGTCATCTGTATCCCTTTGTTTTCTCTGCACAGCCCAAGAAGATGTGAAATTCTTAATGGAGTCTTTCACAGGTGGCCCCTACGTCATTTTCACAGGTGTCCGTCATATGAGGGTTGAGCCCAAGCATGCCGTTCGCAGGGAAACACAATGCCTCTTCATAAATGCATTCAGTGAATGCTGCGTGCCTGCTGCAGGACAGATGGCTGCAGGCTTAGGTCAAGCGAACTTTAAGTCAAGGACATTACCTCAGATAGTTCAGCAACCTCTTCCTTTCACAACCCTACTGCATTTGTTTGTTTCTAAAGATGGCAATGTCATTGATGCCTTTATATAGTTAAAAGCCACCGCCCCCTCTTCTGGTAACACCCTGTGCAGGCCCGTTCCCCATCCAGCTAAAGCCCCAAAGAGTCCAAGAAATTTCTTCACTACCACTTAGCTGGAACCGTCACTAAATTTCTCAATTCATGTATTTTTCTCTTTCTTTCTTTCTTTCTTTCTTTCTTTCTTTCTTTCTTTCTTTCTTTCTTTCTTTCTTTCTTTTTTTGTTAGGCTCTCACTATGTAGCAATCCTCTTGCCCCGGTAAGTAGGCTCTTGGTCCCACGTGACCGGACATATCTTGCACCACTGTAGATGGCATTGTGTCCTAGTGAGAGGATATCTTTATTTCTACTCTTCAGGGTCAGAAACTTCAGTTCTGGGGTGGGGAGTGAAGGGGAAGGAGGGGTGAGAGGATGAGGCACCTTCAGAAAATACCCAGGCCTAGTTGCATGTGCATCTGAGAGGTTCTTCAGAGTGACCCGGGAATTCCTGGACTAGGGGCTCCTCGCGCCTCCCACAGACCCAGCATATGACTGGGCACCTTGAGTTAAAATGCCACTCTTAAAGTGGATTTTAGATTTGTTTGTTTAATTTTAAGTAATTTTTTGTTTGTTTGTTTTGTTTTTCAAGACAGGATTTCTCTGTGTAGCTTTGGAACCTGTCCTGGAAATTGCTCTGTAGACCAAGCTGGCCTTGAACTCACAGAGATCCACTAGTCTCTGCCTCCCAAGTGCTGGGATTACCATTGCCCGAAGGATTTTAAGATTTTATCTGTTATGAGTTCCTTTCCTCTTAGTTGTTGAGATGCAAGAAAGACCCTGTCTAACTAAGCAGGCAAATATTTTATCAAGAAGAAATGAACCTACAAAAAATGTCAATAAAAATGTTTTTTCTTTGTTCCTAGCTCCACATTTAATTAATTTAAAAACTTTATTTGGTTTCTTGTCTAAAGTAACAACCTCAGCCAGAGTCAGGCTAGAACCTTCACAGGCAGGTTCTAGGAAGCACTCTATAAGTGGGCGACACCCCCAACCCTCAGGTTTTAGGGACACTTTCTGTGTGTCTCAGGCTGGTCTTGAACACATGATCTTCCTGTCCTAACCTCTTAAGAGCCAGTGACCTGACCTCTCTAGAAATAGGTTCAAAAGCCACACTGTGATGGTGACATTGCTCTGGATTCTCCTACATTAGCCAACGCACAGAGGAACCTGGAGGAAAACAAACAGCACTGAGCTCTTGTCCAGGGCACCACCTTCCCAGTCTCCACATTCCTGAAAGAATTCAAGGCTTTAATCAAAGCTGCAATTATTTACAAAGAAAATAAAATATGCCAAGGCAAGAAAGAAAGAAAAAGTAAAAATAACCTTCCCGGGGCATGTTCTATGAAGACCAAGGACAAAGCAGAACTTTGAACAACTACACACAGCAGAAATGATCCATCTCATTTCAGTTGCCTAAGAAGTTATGGTGGAAAGGAGATTAAAATACCATTTATCAATTAGAAAGGAACATTCTGGGCCTGGGGATGGACCTGAAGGTGGAAGGTACACTGATGCTCAGACCCTGGGCTCATTCTCCATCCGAAAGGAAAGAACCAGGCAAGGGTTGTTTCTGCTTCTGGTATTGAGAGCCCGCGCTCTGCTTTCTTGTAAAGGGCCTCGTGAATTCTTGGGAAGCAGGCAGAGATGACAGAAGGGTTGGCACAGGGAAAGAGTTCCCAGCCTAGAGAAGTCAAATGAGCTTAAGACTTTAAAGGGTGCTGAGCCTCACTCTTGATAAAATGCGAGGTGAAACTGGAGCACCATTTTACATGTGTTGGCAATGAAAAAGAAGGAGAGCATATTGTTGGTGAGGGTTTAAGGTTCCAGATAACACACTACCCTGAGGGAATCTGGGTGAACTCCAACATTACAAAGGACCTAGGAAGTTTACTTCTGGGCAATGACCCCCCCAGATACATTAATGCAGAGACAAAGGACAATGGTACAAAGACATCTACAATGTATCTACAGGGCAAAAAGCGGGAGACACCTTCTGCTGTGGGAAGATAGTTCAACAAATGATAGTTCATTCCTTCAATAGGGGTGTGGGGGGGTGGTCAAGATGAGTAAGGGAAAACTTACCTGACTGAATTAGCTTCTTTTCCAGAGAGTCTTCTGCCTCAGTTAACAGAATCCAGATAGTCCTCGTAGGCATGCCAAGAAGCCCATCTTCATATAATTCTAGATTGTCAAGTTGGTAACACTAGCCGTCACAGTTCTGTCTTCTCACCTTGACATACAAACGCACCCTGTTTAAGCCATAAATCCCACCCCTTTCCCATAGGTTCATGACAATGTTATAATATAAACAAGAGCACTACAGTACTTCACTTATCCAAACTCAAATCTATACATGGCACAGATTCTGTTCACACATGGCCCAGCATTCTCAGACTCTGAGATAATCTATTTGTTGTTGTCTCCTGGGCCTTAGCAAAACTTGATGTCTCTTTCCTCATTTTGGAGGAGAGGGTGCACAAATTATATGAAAACATGGTTTCTTTCCAAATAAAAATATCTTATTTCCAAGCAGAAGCAGCACCCAAAACCTGACTGGGGTTTCTGAGCAAGAGAAGTGTACTAGTTCAACTCAAACTGAGATAGGAAGTATCGAGATTGGCCAGTAGCCCAACACAGCCCCACCATACTCTAGTTCCTGGGGAGTGGTCCTGGCCCACTGGCAAGGTGACTAAGAAATTGAAAGGAAAAGTGTTTCTGTTACACCTGATAATATAAAATTGAGTTTTCATTTTGCATTTTATTTTTTTAAAATTTTAGTTGACACCTCAAGTGTTTGTATAGTTGCACAAGCTAAGACATTCTCAGTGAGCTCAGAAGATCAATACCTTGTTGGCTTTTGTTTTTGTTTTTCATTTTTCTTTCATTTTCAGTAATTTTTTTAAATTTTACTTTATAAAAATATCCATGCAAAACAAACTAGAAATTTAAGAAGGAAAACTAAAAAATACCATTCTTCTCCAGTGATACTATGTCATACTGCCTTGTTTTTTCTTGTTGTTGTTGTTGGTGGTGGTGATAATTTTCTGAGACGAGGTTATATATGTTATATCTTTCAGACTGGCTTCAGGCTCACTCTGTGTAATATGAGGGCCTGCTTCGTGGTGGTTTTTGTCCTTCCACCAGGTCCCACAGCTGTTTAGCCCCCAAAGAAAATCACACAGAGGTCTCTATAAGTTACAAACTGATTGGCCCATTAGCTCAGGCTTCTTATTAACTCATAACTTATATTAGCCCATTATTCTAGTATGTGTTAGCCACACGGCTTGGTACCTTTTTCAGTGGGGCAGGTCACATCCTGCTTCTTCAGTGTCTGGATAGGACTGGGGAGGAATGGGTTTCCTCCTTCCCAGAATTCTTCTGTTCTCCTTGCCCCACCTCTACTTCCTGCCTAGTTGTCCCACCTATACTTCCTGCCTGGCTACTGGCCAATCAGCATTTATTTAAAACATAATTGACAGAATACAGAATTGTCCCACACCAAGGCCTAGTTCTGCTTCAGCCTTCTAGGGGTTATAGTACATGGGGTGTGCTGCCATGGTTAGTTGAGCTATCTAAGTTTTGTTTTGTGTATGCTTTTTTAGTTTTATTTACTTTATTGATTGAGTATTTTTCTGAATGTATGTATGTGCAACATGCATGTGCTTGGTGCTTGCAGAAGCCAAAAGAAGGCATCAGAGTCCCTTCCTTCACAACCATCGGACAATCTAGATGGCTATGAACCATCAAGTGGGTACTAGGAAGTGAGCCCTGGTCCTCTGCAAGGGCAGTACATGCTCTCAACCATTATCTCCAGCCCCTGAGATGCCTGTTTGATTTCTGTTTTCATCTATTCAGAAACACTGTGACATTTCACCAGACCACTGGTTCCCAGGACAGTAGCCACTCCCTACAGAGGCTATAGAATACCTGATATGCAGACAGCCTGAAGTGATATAAGGGTAAAAACACTCACTCAATTCCAACAACTATGAAAAACATGTACAAATCCTTCATTTTTTATAGTAACCATATATTTGAGATGATAATATTTGGTGTATAATTTGGTTAATGTTTTAGTTACTATCTCATTGCTATGAAAAAAACAGAACTCTATGACCAAAGCAGTGGCATTTCACTTGTATTTTAATAAATAAAACTTGCTTGAGGATCAGAAAAGTAAAACAGCCACACTGGTCAGCCTTATAGACCAGGCAGCAATAACACACACCCTTAATCCCAGTAGACACACTAGCTTGCTATAGAAACCAAGCAGTAGTATTACACACCTTTAATCCCAGAACTAGAGAGGATTATGAAACAGGAGGAGACAGCTCTCCCACACAGTCTCATTCTGAGATTCCTGGAGGCAGGATCGCCATTTTTGGACTGAGGTTGAGGTAAGAGCTGGTGGCTGACTATTCTGACCTTCAGGTTGAACCTCAATTTCTCTCTGAGTTTTTATTAATTGTGCTTCAGTTTATAAAAGAGGGCATTCCCTTAGGAACTTGCTTTCAGTTTCAGAGGGTTCATCTATGGCCATCATGGAAGGCAGTGTGGTGGAGGCAGATTTGGCGCTGGAGCAGCAGCCAAGGGCTTACTTCCTGATCCAGGGGCAGTAGGCAGGTGGGGTGGGGGGGGGGAGAGAGAGAGAGAGAGAGAGAGAGAGAGAGAGAGAGAGGGAGAGAGAGAGAGAGAGAGAGAGAGAGAGAGAGAGAGAGAGAGAGAGAGAGACTGGGCCTGGCATGGGCTTTTGAAACCTCAAAGCCCACTCTCAGTGACACACCTCCTCCAACAAAGTCACACCTTCCTAATCCTTCCCAAACACCCACCAACCTGGGACCCGATATTCAACCATATGGGCCTGTGGGGACCATTCATGGACCAAGCCATCACAGTTAGCTACAGATTCCGTTCCATGAGAAAGGAAGTGGGCTGGAGAAGAAGGAAGACTATGGCCACCGCATCACAAACATATTCTATTTCACTCAACTGTCTACTTAGGAATGGCTAAGATGCCCAGTGTTCTGTTATATGTATTTTACTGCCATAAAAACAAACTAAAATAAGCTTACATATAGCCATATATTTTTATAGTGTGGCTGCTCTAAAGTTATCTTACAGGTGAGACTTGCATTCCTGGCTCACAGAGCACCTCTGCTGGCTGGCACTGGAGTTACTGTCTTTTTCTCCTGCTGCTCTGAGGCTGTTTGCAGTGTCTAGTCTCGTCACTGCATACTCATCACAAGCATCCCTTACCCAGGAAAGCCCCCACAAGCCATGGAGATGTGATCACAAATGCCCTTTCCAGCCGAGCAGTGGTGGTACCCACTTTTAATCCCAGCACTTGGGAGGCAGAGGTAGGTAGATCTCTGTGAGTTCGAGGCCAGCCTGGTCTATAGAGCGAGTTCCAGGACAGCCAGGGCTGTTACACAGAGAAACCCTGTCGTGAAAAACCAAAAAAGGAAAAGAGAATAAGCTCTTTCTTACAGCTAAGTTCCTAGAGTACCTGTGTGCATGGGTGTGCATGCTTGAATGCACAGTGTAGATGCTATTTCTAAAAACAATTTTTATTTATTATTTGACAATTGTACAAATACGTATTTTGGTCATGTTCACCATTTCTTACCTGCTCTTACTCTTTTTCTATTCCCTCTGAACCTCTTATTCTTTTAATGGTTTTCCTCCTACTCTCATGTCTTTTTAAGAAAAACAAGATAATGTCTTGCATACGTGTGCATGTGGTGCACTTGTGTATATGTATACGGATGCACACATGACAGTGCACACACACGTGAGTGCTTGCATGTAAAGAACAGAGGTTGACATCAGGCAGAGTCTTTTGAACCCAGAACTTGGTCTAGCTAACTGGCTTGCCTCAGGAATCCCATGTCTGTTTCCTTGGTCCTGAGACTGTAAGTGAGCCACAATGCCTGCTTGGCATTTACATGGCTTTTTAACAGATACTGGGATCTGAACTCTGGTACTCTCTTGGACAGCAAGCATTTTACCCACTGGGCCATCTACCTAGGCCTTCAATGGTTGCTTGCATATGCACAAGTAGGGCTTGTTATTAACTTCCCAGTGGCCACTAATGAAGAGAACCCCACCCCCACCCTTTCCCCTCCCTCCAGCAACTATTAGCTGCCTGTAGCTCCTCCAGACTAAAGGCTGCTGTCTATGAGGGCATGTTGAAGGGCTCCATCTTAGGCAGGCGATCATAGCAGCTGTGAGTTTATAATGTCTCATCTCTAGCAGGCCACTCCATCCTCTGGCTCTTACATTCTTTCTGCCTTTTTTCCCAAGATATTTGCTTAGCCCAGAAAAGATGATCTCCTGTCCAGGGCTGACAGCTCAGCAGTCACTTATCCTCAGCACTTTGGTAGTTAGTTAAGAGTCTCACAGTTAGCCGGGCGGTGGTGGCGCACGCCTTTAATCCCAGCACTCGGGAGGCAGAGGCAGGCGGATCTCTGTGAGTTCGAGACCAGCCTGGTCTACAAGAGCTAGTTCCAGGACAGGCTCCAAAACCACAGAGAAACCCTGTCTCGAAAAACCAAAAAAAAAAAAAAAAAAAGAGTCTCACAGTTATGGGTCTCACAGTTATGGGTTCATCTAGCAAAATTGGGCTACGCTTGATAAAAATCCTTCTTAAATTTGCACATCTTATCCAGCTTTCACTTTGAAAGCAGGATTTGCTATGTTCTCTGCGGTGTTTTCAACCTTTCATTTTCTTGCCTTGTCTAGGACTTCAAGGGTCCTAGTTTTCAGACGTGTTGAAAGCAGACATCTTTGTCTTCTTTTAGTCAAAGGGGAAGAACTCAGTATTTCTGTGCCAAATGTTAGCTGTGTTTGTAGGCTTATCTCACACAGCATTTATCAGATTATGATATTTCCTCTAGGCAGTTTACTGAGCTTTCATAATGAGTAGGTTGATGGGTACATTATTCATGCCTCTGTTTTACTCCGACTTTAAAATGTAAAATGTCATAGTTGTAGAATAAATACCATTTTGGTACAATGTGATAACTGCATAAACGTTATCAGTTGAGTGTTCATAATTATCAACTGACATATAAAGTGCTCTAGAATCTGAAACTTTTAGAAAACCGTGAATTGTTCAAATGTGTTGTTTTGAGTTTGGGGTTACTGAGATGACTCAGCAGGTAATGGCTTGTCCCACTGGGTAGGAGCCCAGTGCCTGAAACCCACATGGCAAAAAAGGAGAACAAACTTCCCAGAGCTGTCCACTGATCTCCACACAAACACCATAGCGGGTGAGGACATGGGCACACACACACTTAATAAATGTCAAAATCATGATATCAGATATACAAATAATATTGTACCACATCCAAATTGGGCTTAATCTCAGGAGTATGTGATCTGTCTATACTGAATCTCTAAAGCATTATAAACATGTTTGTAGGTTCACACCTATTCATGATCAAGATCCCCAGAAAACTAGAAGTCGAAGGCAACATCCTTAGCCCAGAAGGTACATTCGCAGAAGGCACAGAGGCACTGAGACTACAGATCAGAGCAGGCACTGGGCCACACCTTCCATGCTCTACTTGAGGGCATTGCTAGCGCTGCAGGCCTAGAGAATGAACTTAGTGTCTACACTGACTAGGAAGAAACCTAACTATCTAAGCTGTACATGCCAAGAATCCTTAGGAAGCTAACAACATCAAGAAACCCCCAAGAAACAGAATTTGCAAACGTCACTGGAACCAAAAATCCAACTGACAATTCAATTGGAAGTGTAGTTTCTTACACAAGGACTTTAAGAATATGATGAAGATGTAACATACTTATAAACAAATCTTATTAAAGCCCTGCATGGAGAAAATTGTTTATTTGTATTAAAGAATAAACAAAGTTAATATAGATAATAAGCTATTCTTAGATAGAAAGATATTGATGTCAGATCCCCCCAACTCCAGTACACACTCAATGTCACACTGCTTTAAAGACTAAACCATGAGGAAGTTGCAGCTCTTGCAGAGCAGTGAGCCTGGAACTGCAGCCATGACAATGTTCAGGATAATCCTAACCCAGCCCCCACAGTTGCCCAGTGGACCCCCTCCAGCAGTTCTGGACCTGCGAGCAGCTGTGGAAAGGAGACCCCAATCCCCCACACATATTCCAGGGGCAGTCTGAGTGCTCTGTGAATCCAGATACTGAGGTCTGTCATGGTCCTGCACCACCAGCTGTTATAGATGAGGAGGAAAACATCTGGAAGTCTGTGCTCCACACAGGCCCTGGGGCCAGCAGACCTGTGGGTCTCCAGGTCTGGCCTGACCTGGCCTGCCGGCCTTAGAGAAGGCACTCAGCTGACCTGTGGGTCTCCAGGCCCATCCTGGCCTGACCTGCCGGCCTCAGAGAAGGCACTCAGCTGAAGCAGCAGATCCGGTCTACTCTGCAATCCTCTAAAAGGCCTTAGGTACAGGCCTGGTGTCCCTGTGCTGCTTCCCTGCAGGCTCCTCCCTGTCTTTGTTAGCATGTCCTGTTTTTAATGGCTTTCTCTTATAAAATAACATATTGCTAAACACATGAAAAGAGACCTGGGAGATGGCTCAGCAGGTGAAGGTTGCCACCAGGTCTGACAACCTGTTTGACTTTCCAGCACCATATGATGAAAGGAGAATGAATAAAGGGGCGAAATGCGGCAAAATCTCTTAAAGAACAAGATGAGGCAGTGGTGTTGATGTGATTGTCAACTTGGTGGAATTTAGAACGACCACGGAAACAAACCTGTCGGGGAGTTAACTGAAGTAGGAAAGCCTTCCCTAAGTGTGGGCAGTACCATTCCATAGGCTGGAATCCTGAATTGAGTGGAAAGGAGACGGTAAGCTGGACACCAGACCAGCATTCATCTCTCTTGGCTTCCTGACTGCAGGCGCCCTGTGACCAGTCGGCCCAGGCACTCACCAGGAAGGCAGGTTCACAGTAAGCCATGCTAAAGAGATGGGAGGAATAGCTATCTCTAATGAGATAATGCCTTGTTCCTTTCCGGATGTCTGCCCTCAGTACGGTTGCTACGCAACCACCATGGGGCTTTGTTAGTTGGGTCTGTCTTTCCTTCTGAGGCTCAGAAAGGCATAACTTCTGCTTTTTCCTCTCTTCTGTTTCTTGGGGTTGTTTTCTTTTTCTTTCAGACACTAATCAGAGCCTCATATGCCTTCACTGGTACTTCGAGCTTTTCCATCCCTTCTCTCAAACAGCTCTCCCTGCCAAGTGGCCGCTCATCCACCAGGCTGACCTCCTCGCTGGCTTAACTCAAATGGAATGGTTTTCTAGCTTCATCTTCACCATCTCTTTCCCAGACAGCTATCTTCCTAGGGACTTTCCTTTCAGAGTCTAGTAAAATTGTCCTTGAACTTTAAAAAAGCAAAGGAAAAAAAGTAATAGAAACAGGAGGGCTGGTGATAGGGCTCTGAGGGTAAAGTGTGTGCTGAGCTCGATCCTCAGAATTCGTGTAAAGGTGGGGAGAGAAGTGGCCCCACGGTTCTGTCCTCTACCTCCGGTGTACTGTACTGTGGCCTGCCCACACACCCCATACATAATATTAAACAAATAAAAGTGCTAAGTGCTAAAAAGAGAAAAGAGAGAATACCGGAAGTGAGGAGGCAGAGAGGAGACAAGGGCCCCTTGAGCAGAAGAGGGATGGGAGGCAGGTGCCTCTGGGCTGGGCAGGATGGGTGAATGGAAAGGAATTGGTGGATTAGATCTGGGTGCACAGGCAAGGAAGTAAATCAAGTCAACTTTCTATTTTTCATTCAGACTTTAAGAAAAATCACTGGGCTTAAAAATAATAAGCTGGAAGGTGATTCCAAAATAGGACAAGAAGATTCCTGAGATTGCATAGGGAAGAGTCAGCTTTTTATACTGTGATGTGGGGCTTTCTCCTTTTACATGATAGGGCATGGAACCTAGTGTCTAGAATACAACCATGGAGCTGTATGTCCAGCCCATATAATATTTAAAAAAAAATTAGGACCCTTTAGTCTCCACATCTGATAGGGATACAAGTTGCACAAACACACATAGACACACACACACACATGCACACATACACGAAGGTAATAGGATTCTGCCCTTCACAATAGGTTTCTTGGCCAATGCAGTATGCTAGATCAAGCCAAATTGAAGAAGTACAATAGGTTTTTTTGAGCAAAGCAACTCCTGGGTGAGTTCTCCAGTCCTGGATGTCAAGGCCAGAGAAGCCATACCCCAGATCTAAAGCAGGTAGACACTATAGGTTGTAGTCAAGAGGTGATGACATGTCCACAAGCTGGCTCTGTACCCAAGTATGGTCAAAAGCTGAGCTCTCAAGCAGGGACTGAGGTGAAGACAACTTTAGGGAAGAAAGCTGTAGAATGTGGAGAAGGAGTGTAGAACTGAGATTTTTGGTGCCTTTTCTTTGTTTCAGAGACTCTCTGAGTAGGCAGGGTTTGGAGGTAGAGATAGAAATGGAGCTTTCTGGATCATAGAAGGGCAAGCTGAAGGTTCCAACCAAACAGAAGGTATCTTTAATCCCACCTGAAACAGCACCCAGACTGGTTCTGAGTGAAGAATGGGAACTAATGTGTGGTCTGTAGATTATTCTTTTCCTGGCTATGGCCAAATACCTGACAAAGCAGCTGAAGGGAAGGAGAATTGCTTAGGTTCATCGTTTGCAGGTCAGTATATCCTAGGTGGGGAAGACAGGGAACATGGTTGGTGGGAATGGGCGAGGATGTAACGTCAGGAGCAGGAGGCTGCTGTTCACATGTCTGTAGAGGCAGCAATAGGAAGGGGTGGGGCTAGGAGCTGGGGGATGGCTCATTCAGTAAAAACATTTGCCACGAAGGCCTGACAATTTGAGTTCCATCCCTGAAACCAACATTAAAAAGCTAGATGCGGGAGCCTGCTGCTCTAATCCCAGCACACCCTTTGAAGAAGAGAGCCGGAGTAGCAGGGTTGCCTGGCCACTAGTGTGGAACAGGCAAAACAGCGGCACCATCAGGAGAGACCCCGACTCAACAAGGCAGAAGGTGAGAGCCAACACCTGGAAGTTGACCTCTGAGCTCCACATGCATGGACACACAGACACACAGGAACAGACACACAGGAACATACATACGAACAAACAAAAGAAATTGGGTTGGACTGCGGTAGAAATAAGTTTAGGATCACAAGGAAGTGTCTTCTAGACAAGGCAGACTATATTGTCTTTTTTTATTTTTTGTTTTGTTTTTGTTTGTTTGTTTTGAGACAGGGTTTCTCTGTAGCTTTGAAGCCTGTCCTGGAACTAGCTCTTGCAGATCAGGCTGGCCTCAAACTCACAGAGATCCACCTGCCTCTACCTCCCGAGTGCTGGGATTAAAGATGCACACCATCACCACCCGGCTGCAAATGATACTCTTGATCAACAGAAACTCATGTGCTGGGGAAAAGCGAACACTCGGAGGCAGGAAGTGCATTTGGCTTTTATTCTAACCCAGGCAGTGGCTGTGTCTCTTTCCCATTGACTAGGGTCGAACCTCACAATCTTATTCAGGTGGTTAATCTGTAAAGTATTGCCACACAGAAAATGAAAGAGGAAAGGGTCACTGCTCCAGGCCATCAAATTCCTAGAATAGAGTCCTGGACCTTGGAGTAAACAACGTTTTTACAGGGTGGGTTGGATTAAAATATTTGCATAAAAAGTCTTTCAAGTTGGGGGAGATGAAAAGATTTTAATTCCTTGTTCTAAACACAAGTTTTACAGTATTTGATGGAAAAGACTCATAGTTGATATTTCTTACAGGCCTACCCAAAGCAACCTTTCTGACAGACCCCACAGCATGCACAACCTTTTAAAACAGTGCCACCTGCTGGAAAGACCAAATAGGACGTTTTTCATTCAAACCACAGAATGGTCTAAATTGCTCTAAAATCACTGGACTCAGAGGAGAAAAACTATCATTGAATGAGCTTCTAGAAAGCTCCGTGAAGCTACTATTTGAGATCCAAATTGCAGCTGTGCCTCACGTTGTTTTTGGAGAATATCAGCCCTCTCTCTTTCCAGCAGCGTTCCTGCTCACCGCAGCATAGACACTAGGAGTTGAAATTACCTGGCGTGAGTGAACAGAAAGCACAACAAAACCACTTAAGAATTTACTAGAGAGACACATGGACGCAGGCCTGAGGAAGTTGGTGTGGAGAAAGAGAGCTTGGAGATAGCGCGTTCAGTTTTTAAAGGCGCCCTAGCACATGCGCACCGGGGTTGATGTAGCTACATCATACACAGATGACAGAGCTCACGTATGCATGCAAAGGCTTTTGTAGCTTCATCACACATAGGTGATGCAACCATGACGCACGTAGGTCATGCAGGGCCTTTTAAGGTCCAAGGGTGGCTAAGTATTTTGCCTGAGCACTTGTGTGGCCCTGGAACCTGGAAGTGCCTGCCACCGCTGTGTGGCTGGAACCATAACAGTAGTATGTGAATTTCATAGATTAAAAATGCCCAGTAGTGCTGTCTTTGTCCATATTGAGTGCTTTTATAACGGAGACACCATATAGCCACCCTTTGCCTGCCTATCAGCTGACCGACTTCCTCTGCCCAGAGATGCTGTTATTCTTTTTTAAAGATAAAAGGGGGGAAGGTCGGTCTCACAAGGGCTAGTGGCAGGTGATCCGAGGCCTCAATGGGTCCCCCAGGCCTCAGCGGGTCACCTTGGTGGGTGAGAGACTGAGGTGGGTGAGAGACAGACAGATACTCCATACAGAGAGAAAGTTTGTGTATAGAGTTTATTTAGTGGGTTATGGTGGGGAAAGGAAAGGGGAAGGGGAGAAGAGGGAAGAAGAGAGAGAGGTAGAGAGGGGGGGGATAGAGAGAGATAAAGAGGGGTAAAGAGAGAAAACAAAAGTTACCTCTTCAGGAGAGAGAAGGAAGGAGAGAGAACAGGCTGGAGAAGCACTTTCCTTGGCAAAAGAGGAGGGGTTGAAAGACGGCAGGACTTGTCTCTTAAAGGGACAGGGTACCCAGGTGACAGACCAGACCAGCAGATCATAACATTCACATCTCTTTCTTATAATAAAAAGGCAGGAAGTTAGGCACAGCAGGTTAAAGGAATTGGGATGGCAGATTCTCAAGACTGCTTCCTGCTTATTTGTGGGCATCGTCTTGGGGTGGGGGGATCTGAGAAAGCTAGGTGCTGGTCACATCCTGGGGTAGCTGGTCACTTTACTCCTGCCCAGGATTTGTGGTATGGAACTGTCCAGTGTCTCTTGAACCTTACAAGGTGTTGGCAGAACAGAGGACAAAATTAAGTTTAGGAAGAAAAAAATTTCAGGACCAGGGAATTGAGAAGGGTGTATCTGACCTGTTTAAGGTGAATCCTTCAATTTGGCTCTCTGGAACTCACAGGAACTTTTTGAGTTTGTGAAAGCATAAGTTTTTAAACAGCAGCATATCTATAGTAGAATGACTGTGACAGATATTTTTGCATAATGAAAAGTATCTTTAAGACTATGAGAGGCAGCATGAGAGAGAATTCTGTTAACTTGTAGCTTTTTGAAATTTGGTTGGTTAGACTGTCCATTTAAATGACAAAACCTCTCAGCTGTCAAACTGCATCAGAGATCTTTGAGAAGAATAAAATTTTACTTAAGTTATTGATTAAAAAATGACAGAGAACTTACTCAGTTGTCTACCTATAGCCCCTCCTCGGTTCCTCCATGATTATTGAGGGTCACATTTGACTTTTGCTATTTAGCACAGGGCCTGACAGACTCTAGAAGATCCTGTGGGCTAAGAAATCTGTAGGAAGACAAACCTACCTTGACCTGAGCAGCCAGGCTGTCGATTCGGTCCACATCTAGAGATCTTTAGTTTAGATGAAAGGTAGTTTTGCCCAGTGGTCAGCACTTGGCAGTTGATGAAGTGAATTGCAGATGGAGGTTCTGTGCCCATCTGTCTTCTGTCTTCTTTGGAGGAAGTAGAGTGCTGCTGCTAGGAGCCAACCTGTCTCTTTTTGTTATGAAAAGTTTTTTTTTTTTTAAATCTTGTTGGTTTCCGTGGGACCAGTGGTAGTGGTGGCAGGGATAGAATAGAAGGAATGGGAGCAAGAGGAAAAGAGTGGCCCAAAAGAAACACACATGCACACACCACACACACACAAATCCGAGGGACCTCGGGTCCCAAAGCGAATGCACCACTCAGCGTGTGCAGTGCTAGCATGGGAGGACCACCCTGGGCATTCCAGTCACATTTTTAGCTATGGGAAACAACCAGAGGTGAATGTCAGCTAAGGGCTCAACTGTAGCTGTGAAGGCAGTGGTTGGGTGAGGGTTTCTCCCCATTTCTAGGAACACCAGAGGGTTACTGGAAGCTCAACGGCCAAGGCATTGGGCTCAGAGAAACAGTTAAGCTGACTGGAAGGGAAAACTCATCAATCAAAGCCACTGGTGTGTGTGGAGGTCAGTGTTCAGGCAGATGGAATGCGGGGCTGTTGTAGAGAAACCTGGTTCTGGGTCCCAGTCCCCAGTTGCGGGAGGGGGGCAGGAGGGCCTACTGAATCTGATGGCACCAATGTAATGGTTAGATAAAATGGCGCAGTTTCCTGAGGGGTGGCAGTGATCCACAAGGGGCAACCGGTCCCACCACCCAAGGCCTCTGTGGGTCCCAGGCAGGTGGGAGGCAGTAGGTGAGAGAACTTGGTGGGTTGGTAGGACAGCCAGTCCCATGAGGAGTTGTGGTGGGTTAGAAACAGAGAAAACGCCATGAAGAAAAAGTTTATTTAATGGGTTATGGGGGGAAAAGCAAAGGGGGAAGGGGAGAAGGGAGAAGAAGACAGGTAGAGGGGGGGAATAGAGAGAGATAGAGAGGGGTAAAGAGAGAGAGAAGAGAGTTACCTCTTCAGGAGAGAGATAGAAAGAGAGTATACAGGCTGAAGAAGGTGGGATATCTGCTTCCGCCCCCCCCCCCCCCGCGGAAGGGGAGGGGTTGTAGGAGGGTGGGGGCTTGTCTCTTAAAGGGACAGAGTACCCAGGTGACAGACCAGGCCAGCAGATCATAACAGCAGCTTCATCCTCCCTAGGGCTGAAGCAGACACAGAAAGCTGTGAGTCTGGGAGAATTCTAAATGAGGGCTTGGCCATCCTTTATTACATGTCTGACATGGTTCTAGTTCCATCCATCCAGCCCTAGAATGGTTTATCTGTTCATATAATCACAGGACATGTGTCTCCATTACTGTGACAGTGGTTTATGTATTCACATAATCACAGGACATGTGTTTCCATTGCTGTGACGCACATTATGATTTTATTTTTAAACCTCAGTTAGTAGACAAAGGAATGGGTGTCAAAGGGACATTTTCATACATGCTTTGCTCTTATTTGCTCCCATTGTCCTTTCCTCTCTAACTTTTCCCCCCACAAACAGACCCTCATGCCTTCATGTTATACATATTCCATTACCCCAGCTTGCTCTCCTCCCCCAACTCCACTGTAAAACTTCCTCCCTTCTCATTCCTGCTCTCTCTTTCTCCCTCCCCATGCCCTCTCTTGCTCCTCCCCCACCTTACACACACACTCCCACACACACACACACACACGCATGTACACAGCTTAAATCTAGACACTCTATGATGGAAAATATGCATCTTTTGAGTGTGGCTTATGATCTCCAGTTCCATGCATTTCCCTCAAATATTGAATTTCATTCTTCTAAGCTGAATAATGGAAGCAAGGATGCACTGAAACCAATTATTGTTTGACTGGATATTTTACTGCTATTATTTAGCTGAATATATTCATATGCATTTAGTCATTGTCTTAAATCCTCTTCTGTCTTTAGCTTCTAAGGTTCTTTAGGAATCTTAGTCAAATCCTAGACTCCTTTACTATTCATGCTTATTCTTTACTGGTTCTGGAAACCTTGTCTTCAGCCTAAGATACTCTTTCTTCTCTTGGTTGACACTCTTAGTGGTGTTTTCCACTGGTGGGTGCCTTTTTTTTTTATTATTCATTGCATCTTACATTTCCAACATATCTTTATCAAAATCTCAATTTCCTCCCAAAATTTTCCTCCAGTGTTGCCGGGTATTTTCTACCAGATTAGTCTTCCCACCCAGTTTTCTGTCTTTCTTCTGAGTCCCTGGTTTCTCTTTCCAGAGAGTTTATCTCTTTGTATCTTCTTCTGGATCACTGCTCTTTTTCACTAGTAAACTTTTGAAATCTAACCAGGCATTGTGTGCCTGTTGTCAGCCACACAGGATCTAGAGTCATCTCTGAGACCGATCTCTGGTGGTATCTATAAAAAGGATTCTGGTTAAGCTCATAGAGGTGGGAGGGACCACCCTGCATATGGCCAGTACCATTCCATGAGCTGGGTCCTGAACTAAAGTAGAAAGCAGGCTGAGCACCGGCATCCATCTCTCTCTGCTTCCCGATTGTAAACACGGTATGATCAGCTGCCTCATACACCGCCATGACTTCCCAGTGGACTGTACTCTCAACTGGTGAGCCAAAATAAATCCTTTGAAAGCTGCGTGCACCACCACACCCGACTCTAAGCTTTTCTCTAGTTCCTTTTCACAAATTGGAAATTTAGCAGGGTGGGACCTTGCCCTGAGGTCACCACTCCCTTTCTTCCATTTCTTAATCCATTTATCTCCTTGAATAGGGCTTAGCTCTATTCCCCTCTCTGGTGCCCTTTTTCTCCTCAAATACTTTTCCTTGTTCAGCATGCTTCTTTTCATTATAAATATTTATCACAGTTAACTCTAATAACCACAGGGCAGATTCTATACTAGGCTATTTTGAGATTTCCTCTGCCAATGGAATTAATCCAAAAGTCTTCACTTTAGCCTCAGGTAGACTCTTCGGACAAGGGCAAAAAACAGTCACATTCTTAACCAAAACATCACAAGACCAGTCTCTAGGCCCTATGCTAACATTCTTCTCCTCTGAAACCTTTTGATGCTCATATTTCATTAAATCATATTTCACCACCATTGTCTTCCATGCTCCTACTACTATGCCCCCATTAAGCAGTGCTTACAGCATTTCACTGCTTCCCTAACCCAGCCTCCCAATGCTCATACTCTTTCAAACAAAAATACAGTCAGGACTATCACAATACCCCAGTCTCTGGTACCAAATTCTTAGTTATAGTTTTTACTGCTATGAAGAGGCCATGGCAACTCTTATAAATTGAGGTGGCAGCTTACCATTCAGAGGGTCAGTCCACCACCATCATCATGGCAGAGAGCATGATGGCACGCAGGCAGACATGGTTCTGAAGAAGTAGCCGGGAGTCCTACATCTTACAGACAACAGGAAGTCAACTGAGACACTGGGCAAGATCCTGAACATAGGAAACTTTGAAGCCCACCCCCACAATGACACACTTCCTCTAACAAGGCCACACCCACTCCAACAAAGCCACAAGGCCTAATAGTGTCACTCCCTATGAGATTATGGGGCCAATTACATTCAAACTACCATGGTATGGACAGAGAAGTGAACCTTTCTAGGGGGCAAAGGAAACTAAGAGAAAGGGGGGTGCAAATAGGCTTGGAGGATGAGACAGAGATTACCAAGATTTGTATGAAATGCATACTCGTACAATATATGCTTATATGAAAAATTTTACAAAGCCATATCCTCCATAAATCATACTAAACTTTTATGTGTGTCTATTATACAACTATTGTTTATTAGAGTTTGTTTTGTTTTTGTTTTTAAGATGAGGTCTTACTGGGTAACCCAGGCTACCTCTGAACTAACTCAGAGATCCAACTGCCTGGGCTTCTAAAGTCCTTGGATTAAAAGTGTTTTACCATGTTGTCTTACTCTTTTTAGATGAAGAGGACATGTATTCCCTATATTTTGGAATTTAATATAAAATAAGGCAAGTTTTGAAGCTATCTGTTTTTAATTGACATTCTCCACAATAATAACCATCTACAATTTTTAAAGTTACATATGATTTACAGGAGCATCAGCAGCATGAGACACTTATGAATAAATGGAACACTTTTGCAAAGCCTGTTGTCCAAATGGTGTCAGATTATGGTGAAAGAAATTCAAGACCTGAACAAAGGCCTCGTTCATGGCTCAGAAAACACAAGCTAAAAATCTCACAGCAGCCAGGCATGGGGATGTGTAATCCAAGCACTGGAGAGGCAGAGCAGGTGAACTTCAAGATCAAGGCCAGGCTAGGCTATACAGAGAATTAGAGGTTAGCCTAAGTTACATAGAAAGACTATCTTAAAAATCAAAATAAAAACTGACCAAATAGAAGCAGAACTTATTTAACAAAAGTTATCTACGGAGTTAAGGCAATTATACCCTTTTGATCTTTCTGCTACGGTTCCTTAATTTTACCTCAGTATTAAACTTTTAAATACGATTATCTTGTTTTCTCCATTGTTGTATATTAATTATACATAATTCTGTTTTTTATGACATTTTCATCACATACATAAAGCATTTTGATCAATCACACACACCATCACCACCACAACTGATATGGGAGGGCCTAGCTCACTGTAGACTATGCCAGCCCTAGGCAGGTGAGCCTGGGTTTTATAAGCAGCTGAGTAGGTCAAGGTAAACAAGCCAGTAAGACACATTTCTTTGTGGTGTCTGCTTGAGTTCCTGCCCTGCTTCTCTCAATGGTGGACTGTGATATGGAAGTGTAAGCCAAAATAAAACTCTTTGCTACCCAAGTGGCTTTTGGTCATGGTGTTTATCACAAAAGTGTGGTGGCGCACGCCTTTAATCCCAGCACTTGGGAGGCAGAGGCAGGCAGATCTCTGTGAGTTCGAGACCAGCCTGGTCTACAAGAGCTAGTTCCAGGACAGGCTCCAAAACCACAGAGAAACCCTGTCTCGAAAAACCAAAAAAAAAAAAAAAAAAAAGAAAGAAAGAAAAAGAAAAAAGAAAGCAAACTAGAAAAGAAATTGGTCCCTGCCTCCAGTAACTTCCTTCCTCCAGCCTCCAGCATGGCTTCGTTTCCTCCAGTATACCCTCAAACAGCCGCCAACCGGGGGCCTTGTGTTCGAGTATGGGAGCCTATGGGACATTTCTCCTCGACCCCAGCACAGCTCTTTCTTGTTTCAGATGATTGCACACACTGGGCTGTAAATGTGATGGTATGTAGGGGTGGATGCACCCTCTCAACATGTCTGATGCATGCACTGGGCTGTAGATGAGATGGTATGTAGGGTGGATGCACCCTCTCAACATGTCCGATGCATGCACTGTAGATGAGATGGTATGTAGGGTGGATGCACCTTCTCCACATGTCCGATGCATGCACTGGGCTGTAGATGAGATGGTATGTAGGGGTGGATGCACCTTCTCAACATGTCTAATGAGGACAATTTGGATAGGAATCTGATTTTTCCTTTTCAGCACTGACACGGACTATTTCCAGAAAGTTCTCTGTAGTCAATCTACATCTGAAAGAAGTTTTCTGCCTCTTTTTGGCTGTGACTGAACCAGACTCCATATTGGACCAATAATTATTTTCATAGGTTGCAGCCCAAGTGATTCTTTTACAACATGGTTACAAGCATATTCCTTATAAGCATGCAGGAATTTCTTTCTCTAACTACCTAAAGAGTCATAAGTTTAAGGACTATTATGCCACTACTTTGCCTCTTAGCACCACCAAGTCAAGTGAGTGACAGCTCCTGTTCCTAGGTTGCAGTCATATCAAGACTGGAAATCCTGCAGTCAGCTCTGGCCCCCAAATTGTGCAGGCGTCTGAATCTTTCTTTTAGAAGTCTAAAGATCTAGAGTGGAAGCTGAGCTTTGAAAGGTTCCTTGCCACCGTTTCCACCGTCAGATTGTGGAAGCGTAAGGAAAAGAAGTCATGTTTACTGCTCACCACACATGTGGCCTTTGTCTAACTTTACGCACCTTAGACAGGAGCCACATTTGAGCAAAGAGGAGCTATGAGGAACACAGAACCAAAGGTAAGTGCACTTGCTGATCAGAATGGCTGGAGGGATAGTTCTGGAATGTTCCTCTGTGTGACTGGGTATGCTTCTGATGGCCTTCGAAAATATGTATTCTGTATCTCTCAGTACTGTTTAGACTTTTCATTTTTAAAACCAAACGTATTTTAGCTGCACAGGATTAAAAGCAGCCCGCAGCTCAGTATCTGCATTTAAGTCCTAAAGTATTTCCCCTTGAATCATGAGCCACATATTTTATTAATCTATGAATAAAATTTATACCAGAGCGGTGCTGCACATACTTAATCACAGTCAGATCTTTCTTCCTCTAGAAGATCTAATATGGCTTAAAACGGGAACTACAGAAGGCTTTAACATGATGGGACATTTACATTCCAACATCGCCTAACACGACTTCCATCCAGCAACCACAAGGCTTTGAAGCATCGCCTTTCTCAGAGCTATCAAAAGGAACAAAATAACTCCAGCTTTCCCCTGGTTTTATTAAATGTGTATACTTGAATTGGTCTCTGGTAATCCAACAGCGCTAAAATGTATGTAGCACATTATAATTATATACAGAAAACTAAAATAGAGACACCATTTTTTATTCTGTTGCCACAACAAATGTAGGATAATTATACAACTGAAAACAAGAGATATGAATTAGTCATACATTACAGAATTGACTCATAAGACATACACACATCTCAAGTATTTTGTGCTTGGAAAAACGCATTTAAATCTTCACTGTGGGATAATGTGTTAGGATGGAGAAGGCTCAGTGGGCAAGAGTGCTTGCTGTGCAAGAAAAAAAGACCTGAATTGAATCCTCAACACCCATGTAAAAACTGCCCCTGGTTGTATGCCTACAACCCCAGTGTTGGGGGCCGGGGCAGGGTGTATGTCTGCAAGCCCAGTGTTGGGGGACAGGGTTGGGTGTATGCCTGCAAGCCCAGTGTTGGGGGACAGGGTTGGGTGTATGCCTGCAAGCCCAGTGTTGGGGACAGGGATAGATTGACTCTAGAAGTAAAAATCAAGCTTTACATTCTGCGAGAGAACCTGCCTCAAAATGTAAGGTCCAGTAGCAGTGGAAGGCACTCAGCATCCTCCTCTGGCCTCCACAGGCCACATATAGCACATGTCCCCACTCCCACAATAAAACAAATAATAAAAAGATATCCTAAAAACTTGTGCTAAAAATTGAAAGATTTTCTAATGTCTTTTTAAGGGTTTATTTCTTATTATGCACATGTTTGCCTGCATATATGTACACACACACACATCACTCGTCCAGTGCCCACAAAGCCAGAAGAGGCCACTGGATTTCTGGGACTGGAAGTAAAGATGATTGTGAGTGGCTGTGGCTATGTGGGTACTGGGAATTGAACCCAGGTCCTCTGCGAGAGCAGGAAGTGCTCTAAATGGCAGAGCCATCTCTCTAGCTGCTACCTGTTCTCTTAAGAAGAGCTAAAATGCTTCATTCTTCATCTTTGCCCAGACAAGTATTTGGGGGGGGGGGGGAATGGAAGAAAACTTCTATATTCCAGTCATTTGGAGTGTCAGTGTGGTTGGGCACTAGTACACATTCACACATGGTACACACTCAGCCTTGAGTTGCGGTAGGTGTCAACCACTTCTGACAGTTTGACAACGCTGAATCTCTAAAGCACAGCATGCTCCCTGCTGTGGTGGTGACAGAGTGGGCTTGGCTCCAGTTGCACTTCTGCCTGCACCACAAGACCAGGCTGGTGCTGAGGCAGCACTGGAGTCTCCTGGCACAGAGGGGAAGTCAGAGAGCAGCAGAATCCTGAACAAGAGCCAGGGGCTGGGGTTCAAACCTCAAGGGTTTTCAGTAAAAACAGAACAGATAGATAGTATCCACCACCACTGCCGCTACAAATGAGAAAAAAAAAAAAAAAAAAAAAGCCAGCAGCTTGAAAGTGTCGGAATGCTACAGGGAGCAACAATCACAGGTCTGAGACCCGTGCCAAGAGGGCCAGCAGGCAATGAGTCTGGGGTATGCTAGAGTGGGCATGCACTGAGCATGCCTGCCTAGGGCTGCATCCTTCAACCGGTGCTACAGCCTGGAAACCAGGCGCTAGTGGCACACACGTTTAACCCTAGTACTTGGGAGGCAGAAGTGGGCAGATTTCTGAATTTGAGGCCAGCCTAATCTATAGGGCCAGTTCCAGTACAGCCAAGGCTACACAGAGAAACCCTGTTTCAAAAAACAAAAACAAACAGGAAAACAACAACAAAAAAGTTAGGTAAACAAAAACTAGACTCTGCACTGAATCTATCCCCAAAATCTCATGCCTTTCTATAACAAGGTGACCCAAGAGCATGAGTACCCCCAACCTCCTGGAAGCAAAGCAAAGCCTTCCATGTGAAGGTGCAGGATCCTCCCTTGCAGACAGTGGCACCTCATGAGAGAATGTGAGTACTACCAGGTTTTGCTCCACAGGAAGCAGTACCACACTAATATGCAAAGCCACAGAGGAACAGGCTACCAAGGTATGCAACTCAGGCCTCAAGCAGCTGTGCACAGGAAGTCCAAGTACTTAACTTGTGAAATAGGAAGGTTGTTCAAAGCATTGTTAGTAGTATAATAATTGTTCCCCTAATAACTACATGCAGTATTTGGGGGAAATCAGACAATTTTTTGAAAGTGTACTTATCTTCTTAATAGAATCTTGAGTTTCCCTTAAGGAAATGCATGATGCATTCTGTGTAAGAAGCACGTTTCTCTTAACTTTTCTGTGCACGGAAGTTTTTGTTTTTTATTTTTCCTGAAAAATGTAGAATGGAAAAACAAAAAAAAATCAGATTTAAATATAGCTTAATAGATTTAAAGGTAGATGTAAAAATGATACATTGTAGTACAGGTCAGAAGTAAATGCAGAGATAAAAGGAGAGGCTAAGAAAGGAGATAAACAAAAAGGTTTTAACAGATAGATGTAGCTGAACACAGAATAAAGATGAATGGAGCTAGGGCAATATTTAAAAATAAACAAAGGCACTTGGGGAGCCCCGGTACTCCCCAGAAGACTGGTATTAGTTGAGGTGATGGTTTGTTCCTTAGGGTGATCCACGGCACTGTGGTCAGGACAGTCCTTACCTTCTGTGGCACCGCATGTTTCTGAAGACAAAGCAGAGTGTGCGGGATTTGACTTGACTGATACAGAGGTGGCAAGTCAGTGGGTTATACGTTCAAAACAACTTCCCACGAGTCAACTGTCCAAACATGTGAAGGCTCTATGCAGGCTCATTATTTTTTTCAGTCTAATTTCACCATGTTCAAAATTATCTCCCGAAGTTTGATATGGTTATGGATGCATCCTGCAGGCCATCAGCCAGCTTCAAGGACAATGTTTACTGCCAGTTTTGAGAGTGGAATGGAAGGAACATGCCTTCTCCCTCAGCCCAGGCACCATAAACATATCCTAGTGTGATGAAAACCCCAGCTGCATTCCTGTGCCAAGTCCCAGTCACTGTCCTGGAGAAGCTTCCTAACTGGACCTAGCCAGTTTACACATTAGAAATGGTGGCAGGGAGCACAATGCACCCTAGATTTGTGATGTTTTCATTAAACTGCTTTGTTTGATTCAACAGCATCCATTATGCTAAGTTTCCAAAGAAAGCCAGAGAAAACAATCTTAGAATTTCATCAGTTTAGACTTTATGAACACCAAGTTTGGGACAGGCTGGGTATCCCAACTCCAAAATGCTTAGAACCAAAGTGATTCAGATTTCAGTCACTCAGATGGGAATGACAACAGAGAATTTTTGTTTGTTTTGCTTTTTGAGACAGGGTTTCTCTGCAGCTTTGAAGCCTGTCCTGGAACTACTTTTGTAGACCAGGCTGGCCTTGAACTCAGAGATCTGCCTGCCTCTGCCTCCTGAGTGTTGGGATTAAAGGCATATGCCACCACAGCCCAAAGATGCTTTGTTCTTGAGCCCAGGTCTCCATGGAATCCTGGTTGGCCCTGAATTCCTCACTCCTTCCACCTCTGCCTCCCTAGTGCTGGGAATGAAGGAGTGTGCACTGCTCCCAGCTCTCAAGTATACCTTTTAGTTTCTTTTAAAGTTGGGAGTATGTTTATGCATGAGCATGTGGGTGCACAGCCTGTGTGCAGGCCAGAGGTCAATGCTGCTGTCTTCCTTCAGATAGGATCCCTCACTGGACCTGCGGCTCTTCGGCTGGACTGGCTGACCCCAGGTTTCCAGGACCTGCCTATCTCTGCCTGCCCACCCCGCCTCAAGGTTGCAGCACCTTTATTTATGGGGACTGGGAAACACTTGCCCAGCAAACATTTTACCCACTGAGCTGTCCACCAGCCTGACACTCTTTAAAAAATAGACCTCAGCACCACATTCTGTTGTAGGATGAAAATGTTTTAACATACACTCATGTAATGGAAATAATAATAAAATAATAATAACACTAAGATGGAGGATTCTCTGCAGCAGACACTGTCTGGAATTCCTGAAGCTCACTGTCATGTTTATATCCTTTGCAATCTGTACCCGCAAATAACTGGACTCACCGTGGAAACAAAAATAAGCCTTCTAAAAATTCCAAATAAACATCCCAATGCCACACCAAGGTGAAAAATGATTTCTAGATGTTTTATTCTCTTCCAAGTATGTATTACAAAGAGGTCCTGATTAACATAGAACCCTACGATCCGTACTTCCTGCCAAGGGACTCCTACAGCTTTACTCTTCAACAAAACATAAAGTGAGAATGATTTATGCAAAACCAAAGCCAAACTTCATCTACACTGAACCTATGCCATTCACTTTGCTATTAAGACTAGTTGGTGAGAAGAACGATCAACTGAAAACACCGGGCATGCCTGGCACAAAACTTACCATGGAAAAGACCTGTATTTTGCAGCTAGCAGTCTTTCAAGACTGTCTTAGTTATGGCTTCTACTGCTCAAATCAACACTGAGACCAAGTCAGTTTGGGGGAAAAGGTTTGCTTCATCTTCCGCTTCCAGGTACTAAATAGCCCATCACTGAGGGAAGCCAGGGTAGGAACTAAAGCAGGACCCTGGAGGCGTATTGAAGCAGAAATCATGAGCATTGCTGCTTACTGGCTTGTTCCTTGTATCTTCTTCAGCCTGCCTTCTTATACCATCCAGGACCACCCGCACAGGGTGGCATTGCCCTGAGGACCGGGCAATTCCACATCAATAATTAATCAAGAAAAAATCTGACCTGCCTACAAGTCAGTCTTACAGAAGCATTTTATCAATTAAGATCTCCTCTTCCAAGATATATCTAGGTTTGGGTCAAGTTGGAAAAAAACAACAAAACTAAACCAGCACATGACCTCACTCAATTTTAACTCTACGCAGTAACGTAGACCTCTAGGTCTCCAATATTTTCTCCTTCAAACTCCTGTTCCCTTTGCTGGGATAATCCGGTCTCTCACTGTCTACCCACTCTCTCTACAAGACCTGTCTTTGGTGATTTGATCAGAAATGCAATCTATAGCATTTTGAATGATCCATTACCAGTTATCAGACTGCATGAAGGCACAGTGACAGCCACTCACTGCCTGATGCCGCTCTGGGAGCTGCTGCCTCTGCATGACTGCACCTTCCCACAGCTCTGGTGCAGATGTCTCTGGTCTTATTCAGACATGCAGACACAGCCTTCCCCTACTGCCACACCAGCAGGCTAGGAGTTCAAAACGACACCTCTCTAAGGCTGAAATCCTAGGAACATAGGGTAACTAGAAGAATCTAATCCTGCCCTCTCCCTGCCGACAGTGTACAGTGAAGACAGGCAAACAAATGACAACAGGAAGGCCATTTTTTCCAATTGTCCTTACTCCCCTCTCTCCCACACATGACCACTGACTGTGAATGGCAGATACATTGCTTTCCCAGACTGCCTTGAGTCACTTCTCATTTCCCAGACCAATTCTGGCTGATTAATCAAATTTGCTCAAGATAGGCAACAACCTCAAGACTATTCTGCTGGGTCACAGAACTTTGAATAATGCAGAGCTCAAATCAATTTGATCTAGGTAATTCATCAAAATTATTTTCATGTACTCAATAAAACCAATGTAGGCGAAAACTACCCATGAAAGCCTAGTCACACCTAGGGAAAAGCTGAACTTTTCCTTATCCTTGTAATTAGTTTCAATTCAGTAAGACCAATGTCAAATCACTGATATATTATTATAATGAAATAAAATTAGTAAAACCCAGCAGTGGGCTGGGGAGATGGCTCAGTCAGCAGAGGAGACATAAAGACCTGAGATGGTCCCCAGTGCTCACACAAAAGCTGGTAGGCAATGTGCATCTGCAGCCCCAGTGCTAGAGACCCACAGGATCCCTGGGCTTTGCTGGCCCAGGTTAGCACATCAACCCGGCATGACCGCACATGCACAGACACACACACACACACACACACACACACACACACACACACACACACACACAATGGAGCTGTGATATACTAAAGATATGAGAAAATACATTATGTGTAGCCTATATTCAGTTAAATACAGCTTAAAACTATTTATTATGGGGCTCAGATATACCTCAGTGGTAGAGTGTCAGGCTAAATGGAATGTACATGGATCTAGGCATAAAGTAATCCCAGTAATAACACCCACCACCACCACCACCACCACCACCACCAGCAACACATACATCCCCACCACAGACACACACACAAAACACCTACTTTGCTGTAACAGGACAAGAATGTTTATAAAACCTTTATTTTAAAATTGTATACTAAAAGTTTTAGCCAGGTGTAGGACTCACACCTGTAATTCTAGCACTTGGGAGACAGGCTCGAGTCCAAAGTCATTTTCCGCTACATAGTGAGCTCACAGTCACTCAGAGCTGCATGAACCCTGTCTCAAAACAGAATTTACATTAAAATTCATCACATAATTACATCTTGATGTGAAAAGACAGACTATCAGTATCACGGTAAAAGAGAATAGGTTAAAAATTTTAAAAAAGAATACTGACATACATACACCTTAGGTGCTTAAATAACATAAAATAAAATCTACACAAAAGAAAATATGCGGCTGGAGAAAGAAAGTCACTGCAGCCGGAAACGTTCAAGCTCTACCTCACACAAGGAGCTCCAAGAACAAAGGAAAGCAGCCTTTGCTGGGTACCGCCGGTAGAAGGAAGCTGCTGCTGGCTTGGCATTGGCTCTGAGTGGTGAGAGCACACCGTGAGCAGATTCGCTTCAGAAATCCACAGTTGCCGATTTCCTCATTATCCCAAGTTCATTAGAATTCTGTTCTAAAACTTTAAAACCACTACAGGCTCCAAATATGAATTTTGAGTAGCAGGAAGAATAACTGTAGACTATAAACTCTGAGGTGGAGTGTTTGCCTACGACAATGCCCCCAAAGTCAAGAGAGCAGCAGCAGCAGCGGTAAGTACAGGGTGAGCATCCCTCATCTCAAACAACCAGAAAGTCCCTGAAGTGGAAAATCGTGAGCCACTTTCACAGATAACGTCAGTAACAAGTAACAGCAGGCTACACGTGCACAGAGCATGGAGGAGCGAATGCAGTGCGTGGACCTGGTCCTGCCCAATTTCGTCATTAGGCACACACGTAGAGGATGACTGTGTCTGCTGCGTTTGGGATGCTGGCGGGTTCAGCCTGTAGCACTGACTGTGTCAGGCGTTGACCAACACCTTTACTGTACCTCAGCTACACATCCTAGAGCAGTGGGCACTATTACTCCCATTCTGAGGCTGTAACAACCTCAGCCAAGGACAGCGACCTGCCATGAAGCCAAGTTTTAACTCTAGACCATTGATATCTCTAGAAAAGCTACTACACAGAATACAATATAAAATATGTCTCTGTAAATGTATTTATTTCTTACAGAGAGATCTCAAAAAGAGAAGTGAAGAAATATTAGAAATACTATTCACATTTCAGTAGAAATGGTTTTATTTTTGAAAACAAAAATAAAATTAGATTTCTAAATAAAATATAGTTTAAAGCACAATTTATCCATAATTTACATATCTGACTTAGAACGCGGATGTTGTGACTGTGTCGGGAGCTGCTAAGCTGTCAATGACCCAGAAAGTCACAGCTGACTTTACCTCTCTCTGCATGTATGTACACAGCATGGAAGGACCATGGGGGGTAGGCCGTACGGGGAGGGGAGGGCAGGTGGGAGATGGAAACCAGACAGGCTGCTGGAAGGGTGGGGAAGGTTCACAAAGACAGAGTCTATACAGGAGCCCATTGTGAAACCCATTACTTTGTATAGCAATCAAAAAAGAAAACACCTAATAAGAGAACTCTGGCTGAAAACACAATATAGATATTAAAGAGTATTACCAAATTTTGGAATTTTATTGCATTCATCACCTGTACATGGGGATAATTAGAAATGTTTTGAAATTATTTCCATCTAAAAACTGACAGAAATATCAACTAATTTGCTGATAAAACTGATTTTACCATATACTTTGCCGAGTTCAAATATGTATCTTACGTATTCTTTGCCACTGATATTTTAATAAAATTTCACCTGATTGGAAAGAAATATTCAGAACTTCAGGTGAAGTAAAAGCATAATGAGATGGTGACAAATGGGATCAGATAAAAATTAAGGCCTGTCAAAGTTCCATGGCAGTTCTTCCCGGGATCCAAAGCAGTTGCCATCATGCCTGTGTACTGATTGCTCTCTTTCCATGGGTGCCTTTGGAAATGTCTGTACTGCTACTTTTTATGGATGCTAACAAGCCTTTGACTTTTTCACTCATTAGCTTTTTCTTCTTCTTGGAGAGAGATGGGTAGGCTGTCCCAGGAGGCAACAGGAGGGCGGCCAGCCCCCAGGGCTGCTTACTTGAAGGGGAAGGCTGACCCTTATCTTCCTGTTCTAAGATCCAGGCACTGTCTCTGGCCAAATCCACAAATTTCTGCAGCTGGCTCTGACTCACATTCTTGCTTATGTTGAGAGACGTCTCAAAAGGGTTCTGGATGTGCAGAGGAGAGGAGTCGGGCTTGTTCTGCTCCCTTCCCTACAGACGACAGAGAAGAAACATCCATGTAAGAAGGGGCACACAAGGCCAGTGGAAGTCAGACAGCAAAGAGCTGCTTTCCCCAGAGTCCTGCTACATTCACATTTATACGAGTGAGTATATAACTGGCTTTTTCTCTTTCCCACGTAGTTTGTGGTATGCGGTGAAGAAGATTACTTAGGTTTATGATCTATGAATGATGATGTCAATGCTCAGGTGACAGGTATCTGGACTAGGTCAACAACAAAAATCCTCTTTACATATTACAACTACTTAAAAAGAGAAGGGCTTGGAGAGAGGAAGGAAAAAAGAAGAGAGAGAATATAAATAAAGTCAATCTTTATAAAGTGGCATGTGCTAAATTAGGCCCCAACAGCTGAAAGTGAGGGAAGTAGTAAAATCTATCATCCTTAGGATGGCCAGAGTCAGCACACACCTGTAACCACACAAGCCCAAGGCCAACAGGACGCACTTAGCAAAATCTGTCTCAAAAATAAAATAAGATAAATTCTTCCACTGAGCACATCTTTATTAACCAACTATATGTGAACTCTGGGGACGCTATCACATCTGGAAGGATACAGTCTTAGCATCAAGAACAACAGCAGATGACAGAGCTTAGTCAAGTGCCACAGCCCATCTCAGTTCCGTCTCATGACCCTTACTCAGACCTGAGCATTTAGAGTGCTTTAGGAAAAATCTAATTAAAACTTTGGTGGAGCAGAGTTAGTTTGTAACAAATGCTGACACATTCTTTACCTGTCGAATATTTATGGAATTTTTATTGAAAGCAAAATTGCCAAAATACTCAAAAAATTCCTTCAGTAGTAATTCTGCAAGAAAACAAGATAAAGAAAGTAAGAGGAAAATCTGTGTGAATATGAACAAAGAACAAGAAAGGAAAAAAAGACTTACCTAATGTTTCTGTGTTTCCTGAAGGTTTAATTTTACACAAGTCCCGGATAAATGTACAATTATTCCCGTCTAGGATACATCTATCTTCAGCATCTTAAACACACAGAAGCAGAGTTTCACAGTGTAACGTACTTCCTACCTCAGAACACGAGTTAAATACTGATGTCATGTTCATAGATTTTAAAACTCCACTTAAAAAGGATTTGAGATGGTCAGAAAACAGAGAAACTAATGCTACATGTCCCTCATTGTACTAAAATTAACTTCTAGCAACTCAAAGCTTTTAATCTATCTTGGAATTAATCAGTTTTCTAGTTAAAAATGAAAACATGCAGTTTCTACTTTCCAATAAACAAACTTCGGGATGTCTTTAATCAGCAATTGATTTTCTTTTCCATCCTTAACACTGTTTCTGCTTTGATCCAATGACACAAACTAATTGTTCTAAGAGGGCTAAATTAGACCACCCTTTCACTTTCCTACTGGCATTGTATCGTGAGACATAGTCACTGTCTTTACTTTGTTAAGTCAACAGGCACCATGGAACTGCTCAGCTACTCTCATCCCTACCCCAATACACAATGTACAGGATGATTCTCCAAAGCAAACTGGAGTCTCACAGATCTAGCCTGCAGTACCTCCTGTCTGAATGTTTCTGAATTCAAGCCACCTATTGAACTCACCAGACTGCCCAGTTTGACCCATAACCATATCCATTCTATAGCAGAAACTTAATAATCTGAATGACTGTAGGGCCTACAATCCCCAGGGAAAAACTAGAAAGAGATAATAAATAAGGTTCCGTCAAGCCTGTCTCCTTTTTACTGGTTCTTACATAAAAAAAAAAAGCAAATAAATTACTGACATATTTCCTGTCCCCCAATGTTATGCGTTCTCCTGCTAGTTTGCATCTGGAATATCTGCCAAAGTCCCACTTGTTGGAGATTTACTATCAGTTTGGTGCTCTTGGGAGGTGGCAGAAACATACAGAGGACACACACGTCTTTGAAGGAAACATGGAGACTTCTCTTCCTCTTTTGCTCATGTTCCACACCCTACAGAGCTAGCGTGCATCCTCCACTACAGTGTGCAGCCTTACATCCACCACACAGTATATCAACACCTCTACTCCTATGAAATCTCTATATACATGCTTTTTAATATGCCAAGAGACTAACAGATTAAACATTCTGTGACAGCGTAAGTCAAATATATTCACCATCATTTAACCGTTATGCCTTTTTTCCCAGGTATGTCTCTGACTTAAAATATTACTAATAAAGGAGTCCCATGGAAGCCCCTAAACAACCAGGATATTGGTTGCTCTCCACAGCCTGATAGTAAGGACTTCCTGCTGAAGACAACACCTGCATAGCTCACTGATGACAGAGACGCCAATTTGGTGTCTACCTAGAACCTTCACCCCTCCTGACCAGTGTTCACAGTACTAGAAGTGCTCTGTACACTATCCGAGGAGAAAGGGAAGACCAGCCTAGCTACAAACTCTAGTGATGGGTGACTTGCCTGCATGATATTCTGGTGCAATAGTGGTACAAAAGCCGTGAAAACACCCAGCCACACTGTCTGGAACTAAGGCCCACTCCATGAGATGGAACCCATTCCCAACAAGAACCTAAGTCTTGCACAGGTCCTGGACCCAAGGGGAAAACCAAATACAACTGTTCTGCTAAAAGAACGTAGCAATTAATTGACTGCTAATGACATTCTGATGTGGGAGGGCCATCTGTCTATTGTTATTTTCATTGGTTAATAAAGAAACTGCCTTGGTCCTTTGATAAAACAGAAAATTAGGTAGGCGGAGTAAACAGAACAGAACGCTGGGAGGAAGTGAGGCAATCGCCATGCCTCTCCTCTCTGGGTCAGATGCGATGGAGCCAGCCGCCAGGTCAGACATGCTGAATCTTTCCCCGGTAAGCCACCACTTCGTGGTGTTACACACATTATTAGAAATGGGTTAATCAAGATGTGAGAATTAGCCAGTAAGAGGCTGGAGCTAATGGGCCAAGCAGTGTGTAAAAGAATACAATTTGTGTGTTGATATTTCCGGGGCAAAGCTAGCCGTGCTGCGGGAGCTGGGTGGGAAGAAAAGCAGGCCTGCCCGCAGCTCCTTCTACAACATTCTGCTATACTCATAGATGAGTATCTCGCTCAGCCATCATCAGAGATGGCAACAAACAGAGAGCAGGAACACTCAGGACGTTTTCATCAAATTCAGAGAACTGCAAAGAAAGGGCAGAAAGACTGTAAGAGGCAAATGGGATGAAGACAACAAAGAAACAAGGCTGCTAGACACAACAGGACTGAGTCACATAAAAGGATTCAGAGAGACTGCAGCACAGGCATGGGGCTTACAGGTCTAAATTAGATAGGGTCCCAGTGCTGAGAGAGGAAGTAGACACAAGCCTCCATCCCTGACCCACCAGACGCTATCTCTAATTGATAACCCAGTGGGGTTTCACTGGGTACACAGATCACAACCAGAAGATGGCCAACACAAAGCAAATACAAAGCTGTCTTTGGAGGGCTGCTGCCTCCCGATGCTTTCTCTGAGCATCTTTTCCCTTACAGACCCTTTGCTTACACAGTACAGATGCCAGTTTTGTTTCCATGGGTTTTCTGTGTGTGTGAATGTGTGTGTCTCAGCATTTGCACTTGTTTCTTGTGCTTTTTCTTCAGCTCCATTTTTCTGTTTATTTTTATTTAGTCATATTATTTATTATTATTTTTAGCTGCAAACCAAAAAGGGTATTATGTGATCAAGAGGTTTATTTCACATTCATTAAAAATCTTTACTAATGGGGTATTACAATTCTAAACATATACACACCAATCAAGGGTACACTAAATTCCATAAAAAACAATTAAACCTAAATCCATAGACTAATTGTATTCTAATGACGTAAAGAAAAATTGTTGATTTGGGTAGCTGGGGAAGTGGGGAGCATCTGGGAGGAGTGGGGAAAGGGTAAACCATAATAGAAATATATTATATAAAAAATTTTATTTTCATTAAAATTACTAACAGAAAAATGAGCCACACTAAAAATATTTCTATAAATATCAATAAAAAATCCAGAAACTTTATTCATTTTCCTTTTCACTAAAAAGATTTTATAGAAATATTGAAACTTGAAAGCAATTTGATTTAAGGTAAGGCCATCTTTGTTTTTTCCAGACCTTGCATTCAAGCCTAACAAATGTTTTGTTTTTCTAGTGTTTCCTCTTCTTTCTCTCCCTGCTCTTTTCCTACTTTAGGTATTCCCCCAGACAACATGGACACAGGCCAACAGGATAGGCATCAGCTACCTTAACTACTAAAATGGAAGAGGGGCGAAGATTTGGTGGAGAAAGGGAGAAGTTAGTGGAAGGCTGGGGGAGCAGACAAGTGTGACCAGAATGTATTATGTACATGTATGAAATTGTCAACTAAATTAAAACAGACAGGCAGATAACTGAACTACACCTAGTAGGACACAACTCTTCTTGAGTACCCACAGAGTGCTTTGTAGATAGACACAGGCAGGTCTGAACATTCTCAATGAAAGGGAAAGAACTAAAATGACTTCAGAGAGAATACAATTATAGCAATCACATTATCCACATAAGTTACAGTATACAGCACATGAAGTACTGCAGTATTGTGGGGTGAGGGAGAGAGCAACTGAAGAGATTCACCAGTCTAGAAATAAACCCACACAAATATGGGCAATTTATTGTCATTGATTTTGGTCAAGGTACAAAAATAACTAAAAAGAGAAAGTGGACCTTGATTTCAAAACAAATAATACAAAAATAATTGAACATTCACACGTCAAAAAAACCTAACTTGAATGGATAACAGGTCTAAGTGTAAAACTATAAAACTTACCAAAAAAAAAAAAAAGTTCATTGTCATGACCTAGGGTTAGGAAGGATTTACAAAGTTTTGTAATCTATTAAAAAAAAAAAAGCTGATTTATTCAGACTCACCACAATTAAAGGGCAAATGCCAAAAGAATCAAATCCCATGGGTCAGTAGGACTTTCAAAAAGTGGAGTGCATCCCCCAAAGTTTGTAGAAACAGATCTGAGTCCTCGCTGCAGAGCTACTGACTCAGACACTCTGAGAAAGCGGTTTTGGTGACTATGCTATGGAATGACAGCCATAGCAACAAGATAGGCATATGGAACAGCCTAGGCTCATGGAAGCTGGACAAGAAAGGCCCATCAGAGGAAGATGCGCACACAGCAGCGCAGGTGGAGAGGGGCGTGGTCACCTGACCTGACCTGCGATCAGCAAGATGGGAGGATGCCCACAGGCGTCAAGGGAGGAGGGAAAAGGAGGAGGAGGGTCATAAAGGGCAAGCACAGAGTGCTGACAATGTGAGCTTTGGTCTCAGCCTAGATTCTGAACAACCTACAACAAAGTTCTAGGAGTTCTGAAAGATGCCCCAGGAATTAAAACACAAGCTAGAAAAAATAATTTTAGAGAGAACTCCCAAGATGTCTTACAGTTTTGACTTTAACACTGTTTTTACCCTTAGCCACAGATGTAGTCGACATCAATACTAGCCTTACTAAAGCCAGCAAACAGGAACTCCGTAACTTTTTATGCACACGAAGAGGAAAGGTATTCTGATAAGTTCACCCCAAAGTGGTCTCCACTACACTTTAATAGACATTCGTCTAAGAAAAGTTCTTCCACAGTGATTTTAAAACCAAAAAGTAAAAGTAAATCCTGCTTTGTACTGACTGACAGCCACACCTACAATGTATTATAGAGAACCAACTGCCAATCAACCGGAAATCAATAGTTGTACTGACTGACAGCCATACCTACAATGCTTTTTCTTAGGTCAAATGTGAACAACCCAGAAAGGGTTACTTTTGATTTGAATTAAGTGAAGGTAACAAAAAGACATAATTTAATCTGAGAGGAGAGACCACATTCCAGGTAGAAAAATGAGTTATGACTAAAGGAGCAGGTATAAAATATTCTTGAGAACAATCATAGTATGGGTGGGTAATACCAGAAAACACCAGCTTAGACAAGAAATGGGTTTAAATATTAGCAAGTAGTTCACAACTCATTACAGAGGAATAAAATTCTTTTCAGGGTCATTTTAAACAGAGAGGACCCATATACACTTAAGAATTACCGTGGGGCAACATGTACAATGGGACAACTATAAAGTACGTACACACTTTCTACATACGTGCTCCTGGTGTGATGTTTCCTATCTCTTCCAGAACACTACCCAAAGTTCAGTTTATTCATAACATAAATAGCATGCTGAATTTACAACACTACATACCTAGGGCTGACTGTAAACTAAAATACATCTACATTGAGAATCTTTAGAACACCAGGAAGCAATTTCAGACACCCCAGTGCTGGCCAGAGAGAATCAAACCAGGGAAGCCTGGGGACTGCTAAATGCGTTTTCAATTTCATCTCAGACTGGGTCAACGAAGTGAGAGGCTTCAGCTGTTCGAAAGCTATGGTAAATATCTTGCAAGCTGACACCATAAGGGCACAGCTCTCAATTCCAAAGGCCTAGCTAGACAACACCAGTTCTTATGACGGATGGTGAATACACACACAGACACACATACACACCACTTAAAATTTAGATTCAGTATTAAAATTTACATCCATTTATTTTTAGATTTAAAAATCAAGACATGACTTACAAATATACATGCTTTGATCATACATCATAAATGTCAATCCAGTGTCAAAAGGAAGGCCACTTCTAGTCTTACCTGCTAGGGATTTTAGGGAATCCAGAGTTGGAAGAATGGGGGGCGATCTTCTCTGAAGGAAAAAGATGACCATCACTGTTAGGGAGAAGTTTGTAATCCACGCACCAGGAATACTGCTTGTTAACGAATGTGCTCGAGCCCAGCATCGCACACTGAACACCAAGGCTCTGACTCTTGAATCCAGGGAGCCATATATATAAAGGAGTTCAGAACTTTTCAAAGCAATACTTCAAAACAGAAAAGGTAAAACAGAAAACAAAAAAATCTTCAAACCCAGAGTTAGGGTACAAATCAAATAAAAGACAGACAACTAGGAACAGATCTAAGTATCTCACTGTCTTTTGCTTATATTTTGAACACCATAATTAAACCAAAAGCATTATGCAGCCAGACATGATGGCAAGCACCTGCAAATCAGGTGGAAGGTGTAGGCATAGGGACCAGGAGCTGAAGGACAGCCCCAGCTATAAAGCAAGCTGGAGACCAGCCCGAGTTACATCAAACCCTGCCTCAAAACCAACCAACCACCACCACTGTGTATTCAAAATGTTCAATTCAATGTAAATGCTCAACTATCGACACAGCCACCGCAACTCCTACACTCTTAAAACCAGAGACATCCACAATCAAGCTCTGAAACAAACTGTTTTATAAAGTCAAGCTCCTAAACATGGTTTCTTACGTAAAAAGTGCAATGTCTAAGGGTTCTTCGTAACTGACACTGTAGACAGGAAGACTGGGAAACGTTTCTGCATTGAAGCCTCACACCTTACTTATCTAGTCCTTTGCAAACAAGCTGTTCTACCCAGGAAAACATTCTACTCATTTGATCAGGAATATCATTCTGAAATTCTTAATTGTGGAGGGATCAGGTGGGGGCAGGTCCTGGGAGAGATACAGGAATGGGGGGGGGGGCATTTCATGGGCAATGGAAACCTACTGCAATGTAAACTCCCTGGAATCTATGAGGGTGACCCTAGCAAAGACTCCTAGGAATGAGGGATACGGAGCCTAAAGAGCCATTTTCTGTAACTAGGCAAGGCTTCCAGTGGTGGGACTGGAGCATCAACCCAGACACAAAACCTTTTGACCTACAATCTGCCCTGCCTCCAAGATGTGTTGGGGTAATAGTGGCCAACCAATGGCAGGTCCATAGGAAGTATGGTATGTATTTTAATTTTATATTAAACTTAGTTAAAAAACACAATGACATTATACCACGTGTTACTTGAGGGCAGTCCAAAAGTACTCAGTGACTTGACAGGAGAGCTAAATAAAGCTGCTCTAAGCTAGACCTCCAGTCACAATTACTCATCTAACAAACAATAGGTGCCAGAGTGAGTGAGCCCAGGAAAAGTGTTCAGAATATAAAAGAACTTGTTCTTCACAGCCCACTTTTTCCTAAGCTACTGGGTAGCTAGCTAATATAGCACTAATACACTGAAGAGAAACTTAAGAACCTCAAGCTGTCTTGGACTTTCCACAGGGCAGGGAACCCTGACTGCTCTTTGGATTGGAGAGGGAGGCTGGGAGGAGTCGGAAACTTTTTTTTATTTTCCTTTTCTCAATAAAAAAAAAAGTAAAAAAAAAAAAAAAAAAAAAAAAGAACCTCAAGCTGTTCTGAACATTTTCTGACCCAGGCCATCACTTATTACCTTAGTATTCAACAGAGACAATGCCTAGAGACACTCAGGTGTCAAACTGAAGATTTACTTCTATTTTCTAACATAAAACAGGCAGCACAGGGTAAGAGTACATTTGTGGGGCTGGAAAGATGTTTCAGTGGTAAAGAGAGAGCACTGGCTTCTTTTCCAGATGATCCAGGTTCAATTCCCAGCACCCACATGGTGGCTCACAACCCTCTGTAACCCTAGTCCCATTAGACCCAACACCCTCTCTGGCCTCAGGAACAAGGCGCACATGAAGTACACATGAAGCGCATGCAGGTAAAACACACATATGCATTAAACAAAAATAAAACAACTAAAGGAAGGAAAGGGGGAAGGAGAGGAGAGAAGGAGGGAGGGGGGAAGGAAAAAGGGAAGAAAGGACAGAAGAAGGGACAGGATCTCATCGTCCTATTAACATCTTAACACAATACTCTAATATTTTGTTTAAGAGTATACTCAACAGTATATTAAGCAATAATACTAAAAATATTTCTATTTTACAATCTAACTGTTCACTTTTTTAAAAAACATTGACAGTTTTGACATAACTTAGGATGTAGCCCAGGCAGGCCTCAAATACACAATCCTTCTGACTCAGACTCCCCAGAACTGAGATTACAGCGGTGTGCCATTACCCCCGATTTAGTGAGTTTACATTAAGATAGGCAGATAATTGACAGACGGATAGACAGACAGATAGACAGACACATACATACACAGGTTGGCCAGCAGGTCATTACAGAAGTATGTCTAAAAGAATTCTGAGCTGTTTTTAAACAAGAAAAGTTTTAAATTGATACCTTAGAATAGTCACAATTAAGTGAATAAATTCACGAGGTCATACCTATTGTTAGTAGTCAAATCACACTGAAATCCAGAGGCCTGATGGGAGAATCTCACGAGAGGACATCGAGCATTTAGTATTTTCTGAACACCCACACAGCCAGGGCCAAAGTTGTCAAGGCACTCTCCTATTACAGACAGGATCTTCTGGGTTGCAATCCTTTCTGAAGGAACATTTTTCACTTGAAATTCCATCAAAAAATTCCCTGCATTCTAAATATAAAAATATTGATAAATTATGAGATTTTTGGAAAAGGGAACTTTTTTAAACTTTGGGGGGAATGAATAATTTAGAACTTAAAGAGTCTAAAGAACCTCTAGCAAAAAAAATCAGCACTGAGACACATGCAACCAAAGCAAAACAGACTCAGGGGTGCTTGGTAGCCTTAAGAGTTTTATAAAATACGAGGTGCTAACTTGCAAAACACTGACTTTCTATAACCAACACGCATACTACAGTTGAGTGTGTACATTAAGTATGAATACACAGAATCACTTACCACATACATTCTCTGCACATACATAGACATGCCCTTTCCACCCAGCCACTGCACCTCAATGGACCTATTAATTCACAGTGTGGGGAGAATACAGGCAGAAAAAGAGCAGATCAACAAGAAAAAACAAGACACAGAGGCTTCCTTAGATAGAGAAGGTCAATGGAAAAGTAAACAAAGAAAAATGTCAAAATGTCATTCATCAAAAAAAAAAAATAATAATCAATACATCTGAAATCAACTCATCCCAGAATGGTAGACCAGAATCAGAGCGGACAGTAGAGAGCAAGGCTGGACTCACTCACGCATGCAAAGGAAGTGGAAGATATACACATGGCACTACAAAAAAAACAAAACAAACACACAAAGAAATAAAACAGTTCTGAGCAGCAGACTTGGAGGCAGAGCATTGGAGCTGTGAGGAATGGCCAGGAAAGACAGACAGTGAAGCTGCTCTGGGCATGTGTGGAGGGTGAAGCCCATACGGGTGTGCTCTGTATGTGAGCAGAGGCTCCCAGATCATTTTTAGGTAGAGACAGAAAAGGCCCATAAGGTCCACACCTCAGTTCTCTATGGGGACACAAAGAACAGGCAGAGAGAGTGGCAGGCAGCCTGGCTGCTGGGGAGTGGTCACTGGATTCAGTTCAGCAAGCGACAGACAGCTGATGAGTAAACCCAGAGATCTGGGAGACTGTCTGTTTGGTACCAAGGCGTAAATGCGCTTAGATGAACAATATAAAAAGCAAGAGAACACATAGGCTACTCAGATCAACAGACCCTGCACAGAAATAAAACAATGTAATTATGGAAGGTGCAGATGATGGAAAACACATCCACAATGGGCAAAGGTAGGAGACTGTCAATCAAATAAAACTCAGACAGAGTAGGGCGAGGGAGACAGCTCCTTTGGTAAAGTGTCTACACACAACCAGTGCTTGCTGGTCAGCTTGACTAGCCAATCCCTGAGTGCTGAATTCAGTAAGATGCTGTCTCGAGACAAAGGAGAGACAGAGGAAGATGCCCATGTTGAACTCTGGCCTCCACAGACAAGCACACACATGTGCATGTACACCCCATGTGCACTCACACACTACATACTCAGAAAAAACTGTAGGAACAGCTAACTCCGTGAGTGCTTCTCATATGGCACTACATGGTGGAAGAAAATCTAATGAAGAAAAATACAGAAACTAAGCATACAGCCCAAACCAGTCAGTCAGACAACAGGAAAACACTACTTGGGACACAGTTACTAATTTTCACTTCTATTGCCTAAATCTTGCAACATACATGCCTTTCTATCAGAAAAAGCCAAATAGAGAAAACCAAAGGCAGACGCAAGCTTACTATTTCATTCTAAGGTTTTGTGTGTGTGTGTGTGTGTGTGTGTGTGTGAAGTTCATTGGCACATTTCATAAACAAATTCAGAAACACTAAAATTTATTATTTCAATTAGTAAGTGACTCTCCATTTATTCCTCAGTAAACAACCTGTTAGTCCCTGTCCATCACTGGGCATCATACACCATAGTTTGAGACCTAGAAATTGGGTCAACATACACTTCTAATTCCCTCAACTTAGGCTGAAGAATAAAACCACCAGACAAAGAACTATAAAACAAGGTGAAGTGCCAACAAGTTCAGAATTGGATAAACTACAACAGCAACATTTTAGAAACTTGGCAAATTTAAGAGTGCTTAAATTGTTACTATTATTTTTTCTATTGGTAAATCTATGATGATCTTAAATGAAGATATATTCTTAAACCCATAATCCAAAAAAATCTTTTTTTTTTGAAACAGTTTCTCTGTGTAGCACATGTAGAAGGGACACGGTAAGTGACTCCACGTTAGACCAACACAAAGAAGTACTTTACAACTCCAAATAATCTCTAGTAGATAAACTTCATTCTTTAGTTATCATTACTAAGTTAGAAATCAACAACTATAACTTTATTAAGGTTCAAAGATTTCCTAAATTTTCTGATTTCTTATAATGGTACAAAGAAATAATTATTACCTTATGAACATTGGGTTTTCTAATTTCATCTAAATCTAAAAACATGTCCAAATCACATCCTAATTTGCCAAATGTGTTCACTGAGGAGCCAAAGGGCCGAATGACACAGCCAGGAAAATATGCAGCAGCTATGTCCTCAATGAGAGAGCAGGTGAGATGGCGGAGCCGGACATTTTCCTCTGTGAGCTGGAAGGTCTTCAGGAGAGTGTGCAGCTGATCGTCTATCTAGCTGGCCGAAGAAAAAGCAAAAATACACAGATATTTAGGTGTATACAATAATGTCATTTTCACTGCTTTGGAGATTTACCTCAAAAACACATTATTTTTTCCTTTAGTCTTAAAAGTAGATTTGAAAAATAAACATTTTGCATGTGTGCACTCACACAAGTGTGCATATGTGTGTACGTAGGAGTGTATGGGGATGTGTATGTGGTACATTAGTGTACACAGGTGCTTTAACCTCTTCATTCACGAGGAGATCAAAGGTCAACATTGGGTGTTGTCCACAATTGCTGTCTATCTTATTTTTTGAGACAGGGTCTCTCTTTGAACCTACAGATCACCATTTTAGCTAGACTTGCTTGCCAGGGAGCTGCGGAGATCTACCATGCCCATGCCACCATCCCTGTGCTGGGATTGCTGGCACTCACCATGATGCTCTGATTTCACATGGGTGTCCCCACACTTACATAGGAGCAGTTTTTTCACTAAGCCAGCTCCCAACCCTTAAAAGCTGATTCTTAAAAATACTACTAAAAGCACTAGTAAAATACAACTTGGCTAAACTATTCTTTGCAGGCAAAAAGTATAAAGTACTGTTTTAGAAAAAGTCAGAAATTACCCTAAAAGAGATAAAAAAAAATTAGCCAAGCAAATACACGTTTTAAAGTACATCCTGACCAAATAGATAAAAGTCTATGAATACAAGAATGACTTGTAGTAAGGACATGTAATACTGCAATTCACTGCTCTGAAAGAAATCAGGAGGAAAAATACATAAGAATTTTGATATCAGAAGGCAGTTGCCAAGATAACCTCACAAGCTAAACTCAGCAGCTGTCTGACAGGCTAAGAGTCCATCAACTCTTAGCAAAAAGCTGTCCTTGGTATCACTATGTATCCATCATCAACTCTCACCTAGCAAAACTAAACACAGTACCTTCTAAACATCAATGTAACTGTGGTGTGGGAAGTTCTTCTGTCTACGTGTTGTTTTTAATGGTTAATGAATAAAGCTGTTTTGGCCAGTGGCTTAGCAGAATAGAACTAGGCAGGAAAACTAAACTGAATACTGGGAGAAAGGGGGGGGGGGTCAGGGAGAAGCCATGTAGCTGCCACAGGAGACAGAAGCCTCTACTGGAGCTCACTGAAACTTTCTTGGTAGGTCATGACCTTGTGGTGCACAGATTAATGGAGATGGGTTAGTTTAGGATATAAGAGCCAGCTAGCAATATACTTAAGCTATTGGCTAAGCAGTGTTTTAATTAATACAGTTTTGTGTAATTATTTCAGGTCTGAGCAGCCAGGAATGAACGAGCAGCCTCTGCCTATATAACAAAGTCCCAGAACTTTTATAATGCACAAATATACATTTAAAAATCTGAAGTTACATGGAAACTCACGCTTTCTGCATAATTCAGCAATTCAAAGAGTTTCTTGCTTGAAGGAGGCGACTGATTGCTTGTCTGTGCACATAACTGCTCAGGTATCTTATTAGATAGATTTTTCAGCTTTAAGTTCAAAAAACGTGACTTAAATGGAATTGCAGACTCTGTGCTCATGTTTGGAGTATGTGCTTCACTCTGCAAAGAGTTTACACTGTCTTTTTGACAAAATTCTACAACAGCATAAAAGCCCTGGATGAAAGGCATGAGAAAAGGAAAAAAAAGAACATGTTTCATAATGTTATAGTCAACGCATTAATACAGCATCCTTAAAACAATGATACTGTTATAAAATACAATTTGATTTTATAAATTATACAATTCTAATACAACTCATTACAAGTAAATTAGGAAAAGAAAACATTACAGTGCCCTGAGAAGAGCACTGTAACAGGACAGCACAAGCTCAGATATCCCTTTCTGCCACCATCTAAAGCACCAGACTCTAGGGCAGCGGTTCTCAAGCCATGGCTCACCATCAAATATCTTGTATACCAGATATTTACATTACGATTCATAATAGTAGCAAAATTTCAGCAATGAAGTAGCAACAAAATAATTTTATGGTTGGGTCACCACAACATGAGAAACTGTATTAAAGGGTCGCAGCGTTAGAAAGTTGAGAAGTACTGCTTGAAGGTCTTCAGATTATGGAATCACTCCATTAAAAGTTACTAACAATTCCAGCTTGCTTTTCTGTTGTTTTGCTTTTTATAATGCTGGGGACTGAACCCCGGGTCTCCAGTATGCTAGACAAGTGTTTCATTACTAAGCTATGTATCAGGTACAGTTCTAAAACGCCGCAATAAGGGTTCCTTTTATCATAACACAAGGAGGGAAAGCCTCATTAAAGAAATCAAGGAACAGGTTGAATACTAAGAGATCTTTGTTCACATACTACAAAAAGCAACAAAAACTACCTCCAAAAGCATGACCACCAAGTTAGATATTTCGATACATACAAAGCTCTCATAGAAGAAATGTTTATTAATTGGTCCATGCTGGGATAAATACTTGAGAAACTTTTTCTCATTGATATTATTTGGGCAATGTATCAAAACAGTCCGCTGAGCCTGTTCTCTTCTCTCCTTCTGCACCTCAGAGAATCTCTTTTTGGGGATCTTGTCTTCAGAGCCTACAAATGAGACAAAAACATTTATACTAATACACACATAAAATTTAAAACACATGCTGATAAAGCATATGAAGATTATACATGTGATTAAAATAATTTTATTCTAATCACATATTTAAAATTTATTTATTTATTGTTTGTGCACAAACATGTCTATGCATTGGCACACATGTAGAGGTCAGAGGACTTTTGGGGTAAGTTCTCTTCTTCCACTATGTGGCTGATAGGGATAAAACGTAGGTGATCAAACTTGGCCATTGGCACCTTTTTAACCTAACTGCATGTTTTGTCCTTTCTTCTTTTTAATGTTTATTAAGACAGATTAATCCCAGCACTGGGAAGGCAGAGACAGGTAGATCTCTATGAGTTTGAGGCCAGCCTGGTCTGCAGAGCAAGTTCCAGGACAGGCACCAAAGCTACAGAGAAACCAAACTACAGAGTGTCTCAAGAAACCAAAAAGATACTCTAGCCCTCGTTGGCCTGGAACTCACTATGTAAACAAGGCTGGCCTTAAACTCAAGAGATCCTCCTGCTTCTGCCTCCCAAGTGCTGGGATTAAATGTGCCATCACATTTGGCTTATTTTACTGTTTTCTGTGGCTATCAATAAAATTGTGATTTGGAATACTTGAGATACAATGCTGAAAATGGTTCTGTAAGACCCTAAAAGCAAAAATAATAAATTAAACCAGTCATTTACCACTTGCTTACACACACACACACACACACACACACACACACACACACCAAAACCTGTACAATCTATAATACTGAAAAACATAAAGGAAACTAAAGTCTTGATCTGGCTCAAACAGTTAATACCCAGTTGATTAAGCATTCTATCACAGGGAAATTAAAATCTAAGGTTGGAGATGTGCTTCAGTTAGTGCAGTGGATACAATCCTCATTACAACATAAACTGGATATGAAAAGTACCTTTTCATATTGTCATTGGAAAGGGGGAGATTGGGGTTCATGACAGTGCAAGCTGCAGAACCCTAAACTGTCCTCATCAGCACCAGCTCAAAGCCAAGTCTTATGGCATATCAGAGAACTCTGGCTTTGACCTCACTCATCATTTTCAAACAAGCAGAAACATCACACTTATCCCTCCTGTACGAGATGCTGAAGACACATTCTTTCATGTGTGCCCTCCTCTCCACTCTGTGTCAGTTTTCAACACTCATCTCAGGCCTGGGCCATCACAATATCGATCTTGTTTTGTCCCACTTATGACTGCTCCACACTACTGCCAAAATGATCTATTCTACCTGTAAAGTCAAGTCTAAATAACACAGCCTTAGCTGCCTCCTTCCTCCTCAACATACCTTCTCTCTCTGCCCTCAAAGTTCTCACATAGGGCACTGCCCACACAGTTACCAGCACATGCTAAGAACCTTCTGGCTTTCAACCCCTGTTGGAATGCCCATCTGCTCACTTTCTGTCTGGCCAACCTCCATTCAGCCTTCAAATTTTGCTCAGGTATATGAAGACTTCTGTCACTCCACAGTAGACTATCTTCCACCTGTCTTTCCCCACTTCAGTATCTACGAAGGAGTGCAATTCGTAGGGTCGTTATGCAGTATCTAGTTAGCAGTGGGAAGGCTGCCTTTTTCCATGTTAACAAAGACTGCTCTACTTCCTGTCAATCTGATCTTAGACTGCTCTTCCTCTCCGCCCTCACTTTCTTCTCTTTTTATGAATAACCTCTGCCTGAAACTCCTCACCACTTTTTGGGTATAATTACCTCTTAAACATTCTTGCTTCTGGTTTTTACTGAGGCTAAATTGGTGTTCAACTGCTTGCTATAAAAGTAAATTAAACAGTTTAAGACTGTATAAAATGAAAGCATAAGTCGCTTCCTGGCCAAGGTACACTTTCTTCTCTTTTGAGCATCTGGTTACTCAGATGCCCCTCAAGAGTTTGCATATTCATTCAGCTACATTATCCAGATGACACAAAAGTGCAACAAAATCTACAGCAAAGGAAGAGGATGGCCTCAAAGTCGCGAGAATGTTATTTATGTTTTTGCCACTGGAAAGATGGGGAAGCTTGAACTGGAGAGTCAGACTTGTTTTTTTTTTTTTTTCCTTCTCATCTATAAAAAGGAGTCAGGGATGAGGAGATGGTTCAGTGGTGTTACAGAAGTTTGGCTGGTTTTTTGTTTTGTTTTTTGAGACAGGGTTTCTCTGTAGTTTTTGCACCTGTTCTAGAACTAGCTCTTGTAGACCAGGCTGTCCTCAAACTCAGAGATACACCTCTCAAGTGTTGGGATTAAAGGTGTGCGCCACCACCACCCAGGTAGCCACAGAAGTTTAAAGAACATAATTCAGATCCCCAGAACCCAAGGAAATGCCAGGCAGGTATGGAGGCACTGTCATAGAGAGAGGGCTGGTTCCCAGAGCAACTACTGACTCAAGTCACTTCTTCAGGCTCTGGGTTTGACTGAGATCCTGCCTCAGTAAACAAGACGGAGAGCAATGCCAACAGTTCTCCACATCAACTACATCCTCGTACCCACATGCCCACACCCATGCACAACACACACAGAAAATCCATACAAGAGATTTCGGCAGAATCCTTATTTGAATTTGCAGGGTTAAGAATTTCCAACCCAATCCAATCACTATTTTAACATGCAGCAAACTTCTTGCAAACACCATCACACCATACAAAGTTCTTGGGATGGAAGAAAGGTTCAGTGAGGATGGAATCTCAATGGACAAAGTGTATACATTTAGAAGGCTCCTGTTAAACAACAGATATATATATCTGCTACCAAACAGGTTAAAATGAAACACCAAAAGAATAGATGCTTTCACAGGCAGAGGGTTCCAGGAGCCAGGAAAACTGGCTGTTCAGTAGGCTTTGGTGTATTCAGCCTTCAGTGACATCTTATGGGCATTGCACTGGCTAGTTTTATGTCAACTTGACCCAAACTAGAGTCATCTGAGATGAAGAACCCTCACTTGAGGAAATGCCTCTATCAAAACTGGGCTACAGTCAAGTCCTCAGAGCATTTTTTAAATTAGAGGTTGATGTCAAAGAGACCAGGTTTTGTGGATGGTATCACCCTGCGCTGGCAGTCCTGGGTGCTATAACAAAGTAGACTGCGGGAGCTGGCACTAATGGTTTTGTGTGCTGTGGTAGGGATGCTACTGCAGGGAGATGATAAACTGGAGCTTTGGCAAGCTGGGAAAGCAAAACATAGAGTGGATCCAGAACAGCAACATTTGCAGAGGCAGAACTGAGCCAGGGAGCTGGGCCAGAGCAGACCTGAGACAGCGAACTCCATAGGAGCAGGTACAGGGGAGCAACTGCTGAGTGAGTGAGCCAGAGCCAGAGACCTCTATGGGTCCGGGTGTGAATCTAGGAACTTCGAGGGAGCAGACCTGAACCAGGACCCCTACTGGTCCAAGTGAGTCTGGGACCTCTGAGGAACTAGGCCTGAGCCAAGACCTCTGGGGGTCTGGGCATGAGTCTGGGAACTCCAGGGGAGTAAGTAAGAACCAGAGACATCTGAGGGAGTAGGCCTGAGACAGGTCCTCTGTGGGTTAGGGCTTCGGTCTAGGACCTCTGAGGGAATAGGCAGGAACCAGAAAACTCTGTGGGTCCGGGCCCTCCAAGGGAGTAGATCGGAGCCAGAAACCTTTGCAGGATCAACCCCAAAGCCAGGGACCTCCGCAGGAGTGGATCCAGACCAGGAACATTTATAGAAAAAGGTCTGAGCCAGCAACCTAGACCAGAGAAGGCCTGAGGCAGTGAACTCCACGGGAGCAGAGCAAACCCTGGGAGCTCTGAGACCTCCAAAAATACAGACCAATGGAGTAAATGGAACCACTTTCTAAATATAACCCCAGTAGCACAGATATTGAGAGAAACAATATATGGGACCTCCTAAAAGAGAAAAGCTTCTGTAAATCAAAGGACATGGTCAACAAGACCTACACAATGGGAAAAGATCTTCACCAACCCCACATCAGACAGAGGTCTGATCTCCAAAATATACAAAGAACTCAAGAAATTCGTCATCAAAAGAACAAATAATCCAATAAAAAATGGAGTATAGACCTAAACAGAGAACTCTCAACAGAGGAATCTAAAATGACTGAAAGACACTTAAGGAAATGTTCGATATCCTTAGTCATCAGAGAAATGCAAATCAAAACAACTCTGAGATTCCATCTTACACCTGTAAGAATGGCCAACATCAAAAACACTGATGACAACTTATGCTGGAGAGGTTGTGGGGTAAAGGGATCACTCCTGCATTACTGGTGGATGTGCAAACTGGTACAGCCCCTTTGGATGGCAGCGTGGCGATTTCTCAGAAAATTAGGAAACAACCTTCCTCAAGACCCAGTAATACCACTTTGGGATATATACCCAAAGGATGCTCAGTTGTACCAAAAGGACAAGTGCTCAATTATGTTCATAGCAGCATTGTTTGTCATAGCCAGAACCTGGAAACAATCTAAATGCCTCTCGACCGAAGAATAGATAAAGAAAATGTGGTACATTTACACAATGGAGTACTACACAGCAGAAAAAAATAATGACATCTTGTAATTTGCAGGCAAATGAATGGAGCTAGAAGACATCATTTTGAGTGAGGTAACCCAGACACAGAAAGACAATTATCACATGTACTCACTCATAGGTGGTTTTCAAACATAAAGAAAACCAGCCTACAAATCACATCCCAGAGAACCTAGTCAACAATGAGGACTCTAAGAGAGACATACATAGATCTGCTCTACACGGGAAGTAGAAAAAGACAAGATCTCCTGAATAAATTGGGGGCATCGGGACCGTGGGAGAGGGTTGAAGGGGAGGGGAGACGCAGGGATGGGAGTAGAGAAAAAATGTAGAGCTCAATAAAAATTAATTAAAAAACATAAAATAACAAAAAAGAAAGTAGACTGCGCAAGCCGTGAGCAAGCCAGTAAGCTGTACTCCTCCATGGTCAGATTCTCGACCAGTCTGAGTTCCTGCCTTGGCTTCCCTCAGTGAAGTGTGGGGGGGGGGGGGAAAAAAAAAAAAACCTTTCCTTCCCACGCTGCTTTTGGTCATTTGGTCGTGGTCTTTCATCACAGTACTAGTAACCCTAAAACAGATTACCAAAAGATTCGCTGGGGTCAGGGGTGGGGCAAACGCCACTGGGTGCCAACTTTGTTACTCCCACCGCACAGGAGCTCTGTGCTGAACTACAGACACTCGCCGATTGTGTTCCTGGTCTAGTATCTCACTGCTGAGCGCGGAAACCGTCTTCACAGCGACGAACGCCCCGCTGGCTTTCCGCCAGGCCTCGGGGGTCCAGCCCCTGGCCAGCGCCGCTCGCCCTCCGCCCGCCTCGGCCACCCCCGGCACCTGTCTGCACACCGTCTAAAGGCTGCTCTTCGCTCCCGAAGTTCGCGGCTACAGTCCCTGGACAACTGAAATGCCTGGGAATAGAACGCTGGACGCGGCTCCTTCTCTGGGAATGTAGGGGCAAACGGGTCAAAAGCCCCACGCCGCGAGCCGCCATTGTGAAGGCAGCAGGAAGTAAATGCCGAAGGTTAGCGGCTGAGCATGCGCGCTTAGAAACAGTACAACGGGAAGCCCTTTGGGTCAAACTAGGTAGACACTTTCGCGTTGAAAGCAAAACCTTGGATACCAGAATGGAAAACCCTGAAGTTTGCATATACATACATGGTCTGAATTTAACTGTCTGTTTGCCTGCCTCGCTGTATTCTGGTGAGGTGCTACTACTCCTTAAACAGAGTTTAGCTTGCTGTGCTTTATTAGCATTGTGTTGAGGTAGAAAATGAATGAGTCTCAGGGGTCAGACTCAGGTCAGACTTCCAACGCTATTGTTTTGTCACTAAATAGGCAGTATAATAGCTTCTTTAAAAAGTGCTACGTGTTGGGTTGGGGGGGGAGAGTTGTGGGGGGAGCAGGAGAAAAGCGGGAGGAGGAGAAGAAGTGGGAATTTTGATTGGTATTATTTTTAAAGTTAAAAAAAAGTGCTAAGTGCTGCTAACCTTATTAGATTTGTATTGAGTTACTGCTGTAACTGACTCAAATTTTAATTGGATTTCCCCCTAACTTCCTCCATTTGTGTCTTAGCAGTTTTTACTAATTGACCTCTATTACCGCATTCCACCTTACAACAGAGGAAATTTTCAATTTTCTTTATTTGTAAATTCTGTATATATGGGTCTGTATGTGTGTTTGTGTATGTGCATGCAGTGTCCAAAGAAGTTGCAAGAGGGCATTAGCTCTCCTGGGGCTGGAGTTACGCTGAACTGTGGGCCACCTCATAAGGAACCAAACTCTGATCTTCTGCAAGAGCAATGTGTACACTTAACTACTCAGCTGTCTTTCCAGACCTTCAATTGATTTTTTATAAATGTCAATTAGGAGGGAAAAAATGAGTAAAATATAAATTATCAAAATAAGCATAACAATGTTTATGTATTTAAAATTATTGAATATGATATACTTAAAATTACAAGAATAGCTGGATACAAGTCTTATAGCACTGGGAGGTGGAGGCAGGAGGATCAAAAATTGAAGGTCTGGGTGCATAGATAATTCAAGGCAGGGCAGGCTACTTCAAACCATGTCTCAAATAAATAAAGATTATTTCAAGGAAAAGATAACTTCAAAGGTTTGTGTATATTATCTGTGCAAATACCTTATCCTTGACACTCCAGTATATATTAAAGTAAGATATTGGCTGGAATAGACAACAAAGCAGTTTTTATTTCTTATTTTCAGACATTGTTCTAATCTGTATTTATTCTTTCAGCCTTCACAACCCCAGGAAGTGAAAACTACTACTGCCATCCTTGGCCTATGAGGAAGTAAGGCATAGGGAAAGCAACACTCCTGAGGTCACAGCCAGACAGGAGCGAAATTCAGGCGACCCACGCAGGAGTTTTTTCTTTCTTATTATGTAGAGTCACAGTTTTGTAACAGGTGCCCTGGTCACGTTTGTACATTTATAACCAATTTATCTAAACTCTTTGGCTCTCGCTCCCATTACCCATTCTTCCCCACTACAGCGTTATGCATTGGTTTCTTTCTCTGTGAAATGGCTGTTTAGATATGTTGTTTAAATTAAATCATAATGCGTGCAAGCTCTCACAAATCAGTTCTTTCATACAGAAGATGTGTTCAATCTTCCTCCCTCCGTGCAGCATCAGTCTCTTCGTAGACAAACAACAACACACAATATATGTCTTCGTTAGGGTTCTTATACCTGCAACAAATACCATGACCAAAAAGCAAGTGTGAGTGTGGACTGTGCATGTGAGTGTGTGTGTGTGTGTGTGTGTGTGTGAGTGGGGGGGGGGGTGGCGGTTATTTAGCTTACACTTCCACATTGCTTCATCACTGAAGGAATTCAAGACAGGAACTCAGATCCTGGAGGCAGGAGCTGATACAGAGGCTGTGGAAGGTGCTGCTTATTAGCTTGCTTCCCCTGGCTTGCTCAGGAACCCAGGGTTTCCAGCCAGGGATGGCACTACCTATAAAGGGTTGGATCCTCCCGCATTGATCACTAATTGAGAAAATGCCTTACACTGGATCTCATGGACTCCAGCTTATGACAGGTTGACTCACAAAACCAGCTGGTACAATGTTGATTTGCCATTTATCAGTTTGTGGACTTTGGTGGGTTGTTTCTACCTTTTGACTATCATAGTTAATAAAAGAATATTCGGGTATGATGTGTGTGTGTGTGTGTGAATCTGAAGGTCAGTCGTCAACATCAGATGTCATCCTCTATTGTGCTTATCTTATTTTTTGACAGAATGTCCCTCGTGGACCTGGAACTCATAGTTTTGTCTTGACTGACTGACTAGCTAGACTACTATCTCTGCCTTCCTTCACCTGGATCAACTGACCTAGGCTTGGGTCCTCTGCAAGAACAGTGTGTATTCTTACCTGTTTAGCTACCAACTCAACCCCTATTTTAACACTAAAAGCATAAATTTATTTTGCTATTTATTTATGCATGTATTTGTGACAGAGTATATATACACATATGTGCATGGCTACAGAGGCCAGAGAGGGCATAGGATCTCCTGGAGCAGGAATTAGAAAATTGTAAGTCACTCCAGGTGGATACTGGAAACTGAGCTAGGGTCCTCTGCAAGAACAGCAAGTCTCTCCAGCCTGGTTTAACCTTTTAAGAAACTCCTAGGCTATAGCAAACATTTTGTCAGCCACAAGCTTACAAATAACAGCAGAGACTTCTTATTAATTATGAAAGCTTGGCCATTTGGCTTGTTCCACCAACAACCTGCTTTTGTTAATCTACATTCTTCCACGTGGCTTAGTTACCTCCACTCTGTACTATATGTCCTTTTCAGTGTCTCCTGACGTCTCCTCTCCTGTATGCCTAGATTCTTCTTCCCTCTCAGTCCCTCTCTCTCCCAGAAGTTCTGCCTATGTTTTCCTGCCTAGCTATTGGCCATTTAGCTATTTATTAAACCAATCAGAAGGCGCCTTAGGCAGAAACATATCCTTACAGTGTAAAATATTCTGCAACAGTAGGGTTTGTCCTAAGGGACTCTATTCACTGCCACCACCAACACCTGAGGTTTTGAAGTGTTGTACATTCTTGACTTGCCCTAAAGGTACTGTATTCATTGACACCAGCAATACATGATATTTGAAATTTTGCACATTCTTGACAATATTTGTAAATTTTGGTTTGTGATATTAGTGATTATTCTGTTGCAGTGGCAAAACACCCGGACCAAAGTAACTTATAGAAGAGTTATTTTGGAGGCACAAAGGAGCAACCACTAAGGGAGCAGGCTCAAGCCAGAGACCTTTACCAGACGAGGCATGAGTCAGGAACCTCCAAGGGAGCAGGCCTCAGGAAGTGACCTCCATAGGAACAGGCTCAAGTCAGTTACCTCCTCCAGAGCAGACCTGAGGTAACAACCTCTACAGGAGCAGGTACAAGGGAGCCACCACTGAGGGGGCAGGCCTGAGCCAGAGACCTCCGCTACAGAACATTGGCTAAGAAAGCCCAGCTTTGTAGAAGGCTACTTATCTTGGCTACCAAAAGGAGCCTTCCTCAGAGTAGGATTGCTGCCATCCTTCAGATCCCAACTCCAAAGACTAAAAGACAGGTTCCAGAGTTCCTAGGTGCAGCCAGATATTGCTGCCTCTGGATACCAGAGTCTGTGGAAACAGCAAGGCCTCTATACACCATCACAAGCGGGGGGCACTAAGCCCCTAATCTGGTTGATTCTAAACAAAAGGTATTTGAGCCTTTAAAAACAGCACTGACTTCCACTCCAGCCCTAGAATTTCTAGATGTCTCAAAACCTTTTCATCTGTTTCTCCATGAAACAAAAGACAAAAGGGGTTTTAACCCAAACTTTAGGGCCAGGGAAATGCCCTGTGACATACCTGTGCAAATGATTGGACCCTGTAGCCACACGAGGGTCCACCTGTCTAAGAGCTGTGGCAGCTGCTGGTAGTTCAATGAAAGAAAGAGAACAAGTTAACTATGGGTCAAGTTCTTATTTTCACTGCACCCCACAGCAAGGTTGAATCCTCCTCTGAAGAGCATCGGAATGCTGACTGGCTAGTGACTGTGTGACCCAGTACCAGTCCCTACTGCTGGCTCACTCTCAAGTCTGGTTTAAGAAACACACTGCCATCGATTAGGCTACCCGCTTGCCTGATGACACAGGTGCTCATCCCTGACTGTCAGAAGATGGAAGATGAAACCAGGAACACGGGAGCTGCAATAGTTTCTTTGGCCAAAATGATTTGGTCCCAAGCCAGGCACCTCAGCCCAGATAGCAGATCTGACCCAAGCTCTCAGATGGAGAGAAGGAAAGTCCACCACCATATACATGAACCATCAGTCGGTACACTTTCTTATATGCTTAAAAGCTCATCCTGACAAAGGCTCCGGGCTACACTGGTATCCTGAACATTCAGTGTAGTTGCTGGTTGGCTAATAAAGACTTTCTATTGGCTTAAACCCATCTCTAAGCATTCTTCTTTGGTGAATAATGTACAACAAAGGTGTTGCAGGAAATCCTGAATCTGCCTTGTCATTGCTCTCAAGAAACTAATGTTAGCAAGATAGGTGGTGGTGGTACATAATTGTAACCCAGAATAGAGGAGAAGAATCGTGGTTTGGGGGTCAGTTTGAGCTCTGTGGACCTCATTTAAATATCCAAACAAATAACTAACCATCTATACCTCAGAGTAGGGGTTCCTGGAGCAGATACGTCTGTCATGGGTCTGTCCTGAGCAGTGCAGGGTGTTGAGTGCCATCTCTACCTTCAGCCACTAGATAGCATCAGGAGTTCCCCATGGTCGTAATCAAAACATCTTAAGGTGTCAAATGCCCCTGGATGACAAGTCACTCCAGGATGAGAATCAACACTCCAAAGTGATATGAGCCTGGGACTCAGCTCCCTGTTGTGGGCTAGCTCAGAGCCTGGGCCTTTCACATGGTAGGAACATCTTGGCAGGCTGAGCATAACCCATTGCTTCTGGGTGAGATTTAAATGCACTCTTCAATGTTGATTAAAAAATGGTCCATTTAGGCTAACTAATAGATGTTCTTATCACAGAGTGCTTTCCAAAGATCACTTTGACTCTGTGTCATTTTCATCTGAGGCTTTAATTTTTGAGAGGGGGGGGGCAGGCCATCATTATAGTGACTCTACTGCTCCTGGGATTACAATAAAGACTTGTGGGATTCAGTGTATTGTGAACATGCAAGCTGGAGAAGGGAACTGAGTGAGACTACAATGTAAAGAACACATGCATGGAACTTCCATAGCCATAGTGTGTGAAGATAAAGGTGAACTGCTTTAACAAAAAGACCAAGAAGATGGAGTGAAGAAGGACACTTAAAAAAAAACCCTGTGCAGACCTTCTCGCCTTCTGGTACCTACCTCCTGAAGCGTCCATAGTCCCTTTCAGTTCAGCAACCTGAGGGGCTGCCCATGTTCCATGTACTCTGAGCTGTCTCTGATGTGCCTCTGTGGGCTCTAGGTCACTGAATGTGGCATGTTTCCCTAAATAAATTTAATAATCTTAATGACATTGAGAATATGTTGATTTTAATAAAGCTCCTGCATTCTGAAAAAAAAAACCCACAGTAGCTCAGAATTGAGTATACTAGAGGGTTATTTATTTAGGGGTAGACTCACATATCACAATCCTCTGCTGGAAGAGGGAACAGTAACCTCATACCACAGCCCAAAATGAGACTGGATGCATGCTTTACATTGGCATATATAGTATAAGCGGCCACACCCAAGTGGGTGGGTAACTTAAAGGCTACTGGCGGTAGGAATTCCTACAGCACCTCCCCCTTTTGTTTAAATACAAAAGTGCTAAGCCTAATATAAAGTTATATACAATAAGAACAAATATCAGGTATAAAAATTAGAATTACTACCAGAATAAACAATATCAAGTAAGAAACATAATAAATGTTTCAGTAATTATTCTATCATAATGAGTTTAAGTCTTATATAATAAATAACTTGGCCAAGTCATGAGAGGCAAGTAACTACAACTATCTAGTCTTCAACCCCAACAAAGACCCAAGAAGGGAAATGACATTACTTGAGTAAGCAGGAAGTACAATCAAGAAACTTCCAAAACATGCAACAAATGACAGAGATATCTGGCTATCTGGGCAATCACCCCAAGTCTCATTTGCAACGTTGTAACAACCAACTTTGACTAAGGCCTAGCATAACTGACAGACCATTTTCAGAGGCAGGAAATTTTTATCCTGCTTGTCCTGTTTGGACATCATGCATTTTGTCAGTGGTCAATGCATGGGCAATTCCTTGCCCAAAGGCCACTTTTGCCAAAAAGAAAACAATCTCCAAGTGGAGTGTCTTCAGTGTTCAACATTCTCTTGGGAACAGACCGGTGCTGCCAGGAGCAATCGTGTCTCATTTCAACGGAACTCTAAGTTTTTTAAATTCTACTGCTCTTTGAAGTGGTTGAAGATTACTTATCTATGCAGAATACAATCTCTTTAGATGTATCTAAGGAACCTAATAAGAATAACTATAAGTATGACAAATGGATGACCTATGAATCTTAATACCTATATAACTTAAAGACTAAGACTTCATATTAGACTATTAAGCAATCTTTAAACAACTGTGCAATAAATAAAAACAATGATCTCAAAATATATAAGTATCTTGATCAAAAATAGAAATGTATATTGCAATATGAAAAATATATCCTAAAATTGTATCAGTATACAAAATGTCTTAAGCAGAGGTAGAAGCATACATGCATAAAATATGACAAAATAGCTTTGTCTAGACATGCAACTATTATAGACAAAAATAGGAACACATTCAATATTATTTAAGTTTGTATCAATATACAAGAATCTAAACCAATCTAAATTGCCTATAAATAATAGCTCACAAGTATTCACTCCATTACTCACTATTATTATTAGTGTGAGTAAGCTCACACTAATATATTATCCTATCCAATTTCTTCTCTTTTTTTTCAAAGAGATCCCTGATTCTACATAATTTCCCCCCTAACCCTCAATCCTATACCAATTATAATCAACCCCTAAATGATATCCTTAACCCTGAGGACTAACTTTGTTGTGAGAGGGGATATTGTCTTCTTTCCTGTGTTTATACGTGTCTGTTACCTGCCGCCACCGTGGGCCAAGGAAGCGTGCCCTCCTGTAGCTGCTTTCCCATGGCGGGCTCCGCCAGCCCACCAGGGGACCGTTTGTAGCTGCTCTCTCATCGTTTTTTAAGAATAACATTGGTGCCACTTGACTCCCCAACCGGGTTCTTTTCCACTTTGCCGGCCTACGACCCACGTGTTCCCTGGATGCAGCTCCTCCAAATAACAGATCAACTAATCGTGAGTGTCCCCATCTCAGCCATCTCTTCTAACTCAAGGGTTTGACCGTTGAGCTCCCGGCAACCCTTCACAGTTTTTAGGGATGGGAGAACCTCCAACCGCGGGCCTTCAGGGCCTCGGTTCCCTTCACTGGCATTCAATTCGGCTTGTCTCCAGTGTTAAGTCTGTGCCTGAGACGGCTGACCTTAGCCAGCGCCTCAGCTCACCCGCGCCTGGAGGCCTGGGGTCTCCAGTTCTCTCTCTTTCTTTTTTCCTTGCTTTTCTTCCTTCCTTTTCGTTGTAACTGCTGCTACGGTGCAGCACGCTGCTACGGTGCAGCACGCTGCTACGGTGCAGCACGCCGCTACGGTGCGGCCTGACCTTGGCTGAATCCCTCCTGCCCGGGAATCGCTCTCCCGTTGGAGGCTCGAGTCGATTCAGCCAGGTTATAACATCCCCCCCTATGGAATCGGACGCCTTTCCATAGGGCCAGCGGATGTTCGTGCCATCTGCATCTCGCCTTAACAGGGAGCCGTTCTCGTTGTAGGCTTGAGGTGCCATGGCTTTTGCGGGTGTTTGCACGGCCTTGACCACGGGAGCCAATCCATCCAGAACAATGGGGTGATGTTTTCCCTATGGGATCCTGTGAAAGTAAAATAATAGTTAAGTTCAAAGATTACTGTCTGGTATATTTGCAAATAGTCTCTGAGTATTAGGTAAGGTTTATCAGAGATTCATATTTGGAGTTCTGGCCAGAACATTGTAAAAAAAGAATGCACCATTTCAGCTATCCAAATTGGAACCATTATAGTAGCGCTATCAGCATCATATCAACCAGGTGGAGTTGTTGTTTTGGGGGCCCCATCTTCTTCCTGGAAACTTCAATGATTACTGCAAAAAATTTTATTGTTTATTGTGGTGGTGTAGGACAATTGTTTATAGTCTGTCAATTATGTTTTAAATAAACACTTCTTTTAAACACTGCCTGGCCCATTATCTGTAGCCTCTTATTGGCTAGCTCTTACATATTAATCTAACCCATTTCTAATAATCTGTGTAGCCCACAAGGTGGCTTACCAGAGAAGATCTTAACCTGCGTCTGTCTGGAGTGGGAGAATCATGGCGACTCTCTGACTCAGCTTTTTTCTCCCAACATCCTGTTCTGTTTATTCCACCTACCTATGTTCTAACCAATAAAATGGGCCAAGGCAGTTTCTTTATTAGCCAATGACCTTCCTCCATCATTTCCCAGTTTAAATAAACACTTCTTGGCCAGTAGCCAGGCAGGAAGTAGAGGCAGGACAACCAGACAGGAAGTAGAGGTGGGTCAATGAGAACAGGAGAATTCTGGGAAGAGGGAAACTCCCTCTGCAGTCCTGTCCAGACACAGAAGAACAAGATGTGACTATGCCGCTGAAAAAGGTACTGACCCATATGGCTAACACAAGCCTGAGCTCATGGCCAATTAGTTTATGATTAATGTAGACTTCTGTGTGATTTTGATTTCTTTGGGACTTAACGACTGCAGGAACTGGGCAGGGCAGAAACCTCAGACAACATCGTGAAAAACCTAAACATTATTTATATAGATATATACAAATATATATATATATATATTCAATGAAAGGTAAGACAGAGATGAAAATAGGTGTGAAAAAAAGTAAATTTTTTTCTAAATTCTTTCTTCTTTCTGTCCCATACCAGATGACTCTTGACATGAGACAAAAACTCTGAATTTTTCTTTTAACAACATGCTTGGATTTAGAGAAGGACAGAACCATTGTCCAACTCCAAAGCCAACTCTATATATTTATACACACACACACACACACACACACACACACACATTTTGATCACCTGTCCTTACAGGTTATATTCCTTTTTCTTGATGATCCTTATTAGATAGTTATTTTTTCTTCTGTCAGCGTCCAAACATCCAAGGTCTCTTCATTTTTTGAAGATGTGTATTTTCCTGTAAAGACAAGAGCAGAACCTTGCCCCAACCCTATATGCTTTCCTTACCACCTGTATGGTTGTCACCATTATGGATGAGTTGTTATTTCTCTTTCTCAAGAGATTTCTTTTTCACTTAAATCTTCTGATTTGTAACCTGCCTTCCCTGATTTATTTGCATCAGTATAAAATGTATGGGCTCAAGTTATTGGGGCATCAAGTACAATTTGGGGCAGAATCCAAGAAGTTCTCTTTATAAGGCTAAGTCTATCAATTTTGGGATAATTGTTATTAATTTCTTTTCTGCTTCAGCTGTTAATTCTCTGTAACTATTCAAGTAGTTTTTACCATCTAAGGTTTTGTTTAAATAAATTAGTAGATCAGGTGTTATCACAACAGCTGGTCATAGACTGGAAATATCTCCTAATGACCTTTGAAAGTCATTAAGAGTCCGCAATCAGTCTCTCCTAATTTGTGCCTTTTGAGTTCTTGTAATGATAGGGGCGGCGAGGCTGCGTCCCTGGCACCTGGCCACCCGCATGGCTCTAGCTTATGCCCAAAGTAATTACACGGAAACTGTATTCTTTTAAACACTGCCTGGCCCATTATCTGTAGCCTCTTATTGGCTAGCTCTTACATATTGTTCTAACCCATTTCTAATAATCTGTGTAACCCACGAGCTGGCTTACCAGAAAAGATCTTAACCTGCATCTGTCTGGAGTGGGAGAATCATGGCGACTCCTGACTCAGCTTCTTTCTCCCAGCATCCTGTTCTGTTTTCTCCACCTACCTAAGGGTTGGCCTATCAAATGGGCCTAGGCAGTTTCTTTATTAGTAAGAAATCACTCCCACATCAAGTTCTAATTTTCTCTAAACCTATTCTATAACCTAGGTAACTGACAGAATCTCCTCTCTGATTTTTTTTTTCAGGAGCAATTTGTAATCCCCATTTTGGAAAAACTTTCTTTATTTCTTCAAATATTCTTTCAAAAATGTCTATGTTTGGATCAGATAGCAAAATGTCTTCCATGTAATGGTAAATTACAGATTTAGGAAACTGTTTATATATTATTTTCAATGGCTGACTTACAAAGTATTGGCAAAGGGTGGGGCTATTGAGCATTCCCTTTGGAAGGATGGTCCACTTGTATCTCCTACTAGGATGATAATTATTATAAATAGGCACTGTGAAGGCAAATTTTTCTTTGTCCTTTTCTTGTAAAGGAATAGTGAAGAAACAATCTTTTAAATCAATAACTATAAGAGGCCATCCTTTTGGTAATAGAGAAGGCAGAGGAATTCTAGATTGTAGAGGGCCCATAAGTTGAATTACCTTGTTGACAGCTCTTAGATCTGCCACTATTTACCAGATTTCTTTTTAACAACAAATACAGGAGAATTCCAAGGGTTTGTTGATTCTTCAGTATGGTGAGAATCTAGTTGCTCCTGTGCCGGCTGTTCTAAAGCCTGGAGTTTGTCTTCTGTTAATGGCTACTGTTTAACCCAAATTGGTTTCTTAGTTAACCATTTTAAAGGTAGGACTGTTGGTAACTCTAAAGTTTTGCTAGTTGCTTTGTGTTTCTAGTACAGTCTGAATGGCTGGTGACCTTTGTGTATAGTATCTTATAATATCCTTCCCAGAATTATGAGTTTCTGGTACTTCAGGAATGTTTATCTGGGTATTCCATTGCTGCAGCAGGTCACCACCCCCTAAATTCACTGCAATATTAGCCACATATGGCCTCAGATTTCCTCTCTATCTTTCTGGCTTTATGCATTCAACCCATATTTTGCTTTGTTTTACTTGAGATAGGGTTCCAATTCCTAGTAATTGAACATCTGCCTCTTGAAGAGGCCAGTATGGATGCCAAGATTCTGGAATAATGATACTCACATCTGCACCCATGTCTGTCAAACCTTCAATTATAATGCTATTATTCACACACTTAGCTTTGGTCTTTGATCATTTATAGACGGTTTCCAGAATATATGTTTCCTATTTCCCATTGGAATTTTTGATTTATCCTCCATGTTTATTCCATTATCTAGAACAGAAGGCTCTAGATTTTTTAATTTTCCTGGTGAGACATGTCCTCCACAGTGACTGGGAATGACTGGGCCATTTTTAACTTGGGGGCCTCTGAGAGGCCACCCAATGAGTTTCCTGATGGTATCAGGCTGTCTGTTCTTTTGTTTATCTGTATTCATTGGTCCAATGTAGGCCACACATTCTACATATATCTGAAGTCTGAGTCCTCCTATTCTTGCCATTCCCAGAGGAGATATTATTTTTAGGAATTCCTTGTATACAATCCCTTCTCAGATGTCCTATTATATCACCACTAAAACATTTACCATTTTGATGTCTCCTCATTCCTTTGGAAATTGCTTCTCCTACCCAAGATTCAGTATTATAGTCAAATGTCTCAATGTTTATTGTATGCAGGATCCATTCATCCATTGGTGCTGATCTAACTTTTAAAGACTCAAGTATCTTTTTGCAATCTAAGTTGGCATTTTCAAAAGCCAGAAATTCAGTAAGTACTCATCTAGCATCTGGCTCTGTTACTCCTATTTGTACAGCCTTAGTTAGTCTTAGTAAAAAGTTACTAAAGTGTTCCCTCTGGCCCTGTTTAGCCATGGTATAAAATTCAATTAGTTTTCATAGTTCTTAAATTCTGTCCCAAGCATTTAAGGCTGCTTTGTGGCATAGGGACAAGATTTGTTCATCATAAAGAGTTTGAGTCTGTGGGTCAGCCTAAGTACCCTCACCAAGAATTTGATCTTGGGAAGTCTCAAGTCCTTTTGCTTTTCTCTGTTGTTCTAAAATTTTAGCCTCTTATCTGAAATATCATTTAAACATCAGTTGAGCCCCATCATCCAGGACTGCTGAAACTAACTGAAGCTAGTTGTGTGGTGTGGCTTTAATGCTAGAAGCCCATGTCTTTACCATCTCCCTAACAAATGTGGAATCCAAGCCATAAGTTTCAATTGTTTGCTTAATTTCTTTTAGATCATTCATTCTTATAGGTATCCATCTACCTTCTTTGGATCCTTTTAGGCCTTTAGAACTTGATGCTTTTTCAGAGTAGATTATAGGGTAGGAAGCTAAAACCCTGGATAAGTCATCTCTGACAGCTACTGGTGATGTTGAATCCTATCCTTGTACCTTCTTTTCCAGCTAATCAGCTCCAATAATTTCTGGAATTGTTTCAAATCTTTTTACTGCTGTCTTTTGTAAAGTCTGAATCTCATGGTTTGTATATATGCTAGTGATTTCATTGAGGTACCTAGCCTCTGGTCCTCATTCTGCACATGTGATTCCAAGGTCTGAAGTTTTTCCTTTAAAAATAACACTTCATCCTTGGACATTTTTTGGATAGTGTGTAGATTGCCAACCTGAAGAGATACTTTATCTGCTAACATATCAACTTTTAACTAATTTTGATTATCAAATTCAATAATATGAATTCTTTCAGATAATTTCTCAATATCATTTGACATGGATTCAATTTTGTCTTTCAAATTAATGGTACCCTTTTCAATAGTATTAATTTTTTCAGGTAACTTTTGATTTATGATGGTATTAGTCCTGTCAGTTAGCTGTTCATTATTAGTCTGTAAAGACTGTATCATTTCTAAAAGTGCCTCATTCTTGGCTTTGTTATCAAACCATTTTCTTAAGAATATAATATGAAAAAAAAACCTGAATCCTAATATCCAATAAATGGATGTATCACCATAACCATATAAGCCTTGCAGAATACAATCCATAGTTTTAGGGAAAAGTTACTGAAAGTTCCACTGGTAATGTTGTCTACCATTGTATAACTTTCAAGTTTATTGATTTATTAATTACCTGTTATAAAATCTGGTAAATTGTTTTAGGTGTAATAATCTTTATTGTCCAGCAGGTGTCATGGTTGCAGAGTCGTGACTAGAAGCACAACCTGGAGCCATGAGCGGCTTTGGTTTCCCTGCCTTGGTGCTGGTTAAATACAGAGAAATATGCTTTGCTTGACAAATTAGAAGCAATTAAATCAATACTATACATGGAGCAAGAAGCCCAGAACTCAGGAGCCAGGAGTACAAATTGGAAGTTGTATAAGTCACCACGCAGCAGTGGGGGCGGAGGGAGGGGGCATGCATGTGCTTGGGAAATTTCCAAGTCGCTCCACTGTGGTGGGGGTTTTACATAAAAACTGCCTAGTAGGTAAAAGCAAGTCAAGCGGTTGGGGGTGGGAAACTTTCTGAGCTGTGGACTGGTTAGGCCTTTAAGCCTAAAACCCAGTAGGTGTGGAGTTCAGATCCACATGGGGTGCCATATGAAGAAAGACATTTAAAAGAAATCCCACATTAGCTCAGAATTGAATTTAATAGAGGGTTATTTATTTAGGGCTAGACTCACAGATCACAATCCTCTGCTGGTAGAAGGAACAGCAACCAAATCCCACAGCTGGAAAAGAGGCCCATATGCATTTTATATCAGCATATATAGTATAAGAGACCATGGCCAAGTGAGCTGACAATTTAAAGGCTACTGGCGGTAGGAATTCCTACAGCAAGGGAGCCTTTGAGAAGATGGGCATTTATTTCTATCGTATGTAACATTCCCATGTCCTGGACTGGCTTTGCTGAATTGATGAGAGTTCTGAGAATTATTACTGGTCCTATGTGTGCAGAGTGTGACTTGATCATCCCCTACAATGCTGCCATTGTCTAAGGGTTGAAGGCAGATCATGAAATGTCACTGAAGGCCAGAGGAAAGAGGAGAAAGTGACAGAAGGGACAATTATTTTTCTTCTGCTCACATTCCCTGATGACACCTATGTACCAAGCCACCCTTGGTCACAAGGAAAGTGGGTATTGTAGACTTTAACTGTGCAATCGACACAAGTGAAGGACTGCCGAGAGAGCAGGCTGAGCCAGAGACCTCTTCAAGGACTGGGCCCAAGCCAGGAACCCCTGTGGGAGCAGGCTGGAGTCAGGGGCATCCATGGTATCAGACCTGAGCCAGCAATCTTTGCCGGGAAAGGCCTGAACCAGCCACCTTCACCGAAGCAGGTCCAACGTAGCTACCTCCACAGGAGCAGGTACAAGGGAACAAGCACTGAGAGAGCAGGCCCAAGCCAGAGATGTCTGCAGGACTCGGGGCCAAGCCATCAACATCTGCAGAAATAGGCCCAAGCCAGGGACATCTGCCGGAACAGGCCTGAGCCACCACCCTCCACTGGAGAAGGCTCAAGCCAACGACCTCCATAGGAACAGGTACAAGGGAGTGACTGCCAAGAGAGCAGACCTGAGTCAGAGACCTCTTGAGATAGGGACCTCTGCAAAAACAGTCCCGAGCCAGCAACCTCCATGGGAACAGTGTCTAATGACCTCTGGGATTGCAGAGTGACCCCAGAGAGTGCTGAGCAACCTCCAGGAACATCAAGTGACCTCTAGGGTGACTAGAACTATGGAAGACTACAACACGAGGAGCAGCAATCTGAACCTTGGATCCACTGGCACCTGGAAGATCGATAACCAGAGACACAGCCCCAACTACACTAATCAGAGGAAAAGATAGGTAGACAAAGTAAGAACACACTCAACATCACAAAGAACAACACGACACCAATAAAAAATAGTGGTTTTATATCAGCAAGACTTGAACACCCCAATATAGATGAAGCAGGAGAAAATGACCTAAAAAATAAGTTTAAGAGAATGTTTGAGGCACTTAAAGAGGAAATGAAAAATTCCCTCAAAGAAATGGAGAAAAAGACACACAAAAATAGAAGAAATCAACAAATCCTTTAAAGTAAACCAAGAAAAATCAATCAAACAGATAAAAAAAAACAATTCAAGACTTGAAAACCAAAACAGAGACACTAAAGAAAACACAAACTGGGGGAATTATAGAAGCAGAAATTATGGGAAAACAATCAGTAACCACAAATGCAAGCATAAACAGCAGAATCCAAGAGATAGAAAAGAGAATCTCAAACATTGAAGATATAATAGAGAATATGACTCATTAGTCAAAGAAAATATTAAATCTAACAAAAACTTAACACAAAATATATAGGAAATAAGGGACACCATGAAAAAATCAAACCTAAGAATCCAAGAATATATCAGAAAAATCATTCACCATGATCAAGTCACCTTTATCCCAGAGATACACAGGGATGGTTCAACATAAAAAAAATCTGTCAATGTAATCCACCATATAAACAAAATGGAAAACAAATGATCATCTCATTAGATGCTGAAAAAGCCTTTGACAAAATACAACAGCCCTTCATGATAGAGGTCTTGGAGAGATCAGGGGTACAAGGAGCATACCTGATGTGGGATTCCCCTCTGTATGCTGTGAATATCACTAGTTAATAAAGAAGCTGTCTTGGGCCTGTGCAGGGCAGAATAGAGCTAGGAAGGGTAAACTAAACTGAATGCTGGGAGAAAGAAGGTGAGTCAGAGAGAAGCCATGTAGCCACCACCAGAGACAGACACACTGAAACCTTGCCAGTAAGCTATAGCCATGGGGTAATGCACAGATTAATAGAAATGAGTTAATTTAAAGTATAAGAATAAGCCAGAAATATACTTAAGCTATTGGCAAAACAGAATTACAAATAATATAGTTTCTGTGTGATTATTTTGGTGACCTGGGCAGCTGAGAACAAACGAGCAACCTTCCCCAAACACATACTTAAACATAATAAAGGCAATATACAGCAAGTCAACAGACAACATCAAACTAAGTGGAGAGAAACTCACAGTGATCCCACTGAAATCAGGAACAAGAAAAGGTTGTCCACTCTTTCTGTATTTATTCAATATAGTACTTAAGGTTCTAGCTAGAGCAATAAGATAACAAAAGGAGATCAAGGGGGATACAAATCAGAAAAGAAGAAATCAAACTCTCACTATTTGCTGATGATATGATAGTTTACATAAGTGATCTCAAAAATTCTACCAAGGAACTCTATAACTCATAAACACCTTCAGTAATGTAGCTGGATACTAGATTAACTAAAAAAAACAGTAGCCCCTTTTTATACAAATGATAAATAAAATAGAGAAACATTATCTTTCACAATAGCCATAAATAGCATAAAATATCTCAGAGTAACTCCAACCAAACAAGTGGAAGACCTGTATGACAAGAATTTTAAATCTTTGAAGAAAGAAATTGAAGAAGACATCAGAAAATGGAAAGATCTCCCATGCTCTTGGGTAGGTAGAATTAACATAGTAAAAATGGCAATCTTACCTAAAACAACCTACAGATTCAATGCAATGTCCATCAAAATCACAGCAAAATTCTTCACAGACCTTGAAAGAATGGTACTCAACTTCATATGGAAAAGTAAAAAACACAAGATAGGCAAGCCAATCCTGTACAATAAAGGAACTTCTGGTGGCATCACAATCCCTTATTTCAAACTCTACTACAGAGCTACAGTACTGAAAATAGCCTTGTATTGGCATAAGAATAGACAGGAGGACCAATGGAACCGAATTGAAGACCTAGCTATTAATCCACAAACCTACAAACACCTGCAAAATGCAAAGAAGCAAAAAATATAAAATGGAAAAAAGAAAGCATATTCAAAAATGGTGCTGGATAACTATATATTAACATGTAGAAGAATGAAAATAGATCCATATCTATCACCATGTACAAAACTCAAGTTCAAATGGATCAAATACCTCAACATAAAGCCAACCACACTGAGTCTCATAAAAGAGAAAGTGGGAAATACACTTGAATGCATTGGCACAGGAGACAACTTCCTAAATACAACCCCAATAGCACAGAGACTAAAAGAAACAATTAATAAATGGGACTCCTTGAAACTGAGAAGCTTCTATATAGCAAAGGACACGAGCAACAAGACCAAAGAGAACTGTACTTTTGTTCCCAACACATTCTTTATTTATTCCTGAGAAGATTTCTTTTGGATACAAGACCCTTATATTTGATTTGAAAAAATATTTAATCCCATGCTGTGGGCTTTTTCACTTTAAAGACAGTTCATCACGTAGAGGGGCACATGTGGAAATGAGGGGGGACAGTTTGCAGGAGCTGATTCTCTTCTTCTGCCATGTGGGTACCAGGGACTGAACTCAGGTCACCAGGCAGGAAATGTGTTTACCCACAAAGGCCTCACTATGCAGCTCTGACTATCTTGGAACTCACAATGTAGCCTAGGCTAGCCTGGTGCTCACTGAGATTGCCTGCTGCTGTTTCCTAAGTGCTGGGATCAAAGGCATATGCTACACCTAGCTTCTGGTTTTGCCTTCTTAATGACCAGATTGCTATAACTCTGCAGTGCATTCCCATACAAAAGCCTCTGGAGAGGGATCCTGTCCTTTGCAGTCTTCCTGAGAGAAAGTCTATATTCATGTTCCTGAATATTGGGGAACCAGGAGTATGGGTGACCCCCCCTCCCAAACACCTGCATCATCTCAAAATCTCACCCATCATGGATGTTGATTTTATGAAAGCAGTTTTATTCATAGATAGATAGATAGATAGATAGATAGATAGATAGATAGATAGACTCAGTAGCATGGGCTTTTCTAGGGGAGACGTGAAGAAACATTTATTCCTGTCAGATAGTGATGTAGGTAGTCCTTCTGTATATCTGTTGCTTTTATTGGTTAACAAATAAAGAATCTGCATTGGTCTGTGATAGAGCAGAGTAGAGCAAGAAGGGGAAAACTAAACTGAATGCTGGGGAAAAGAAGGCGGAGTTAAGAGAAGCCATGTAACCCCACCAAAGACAGATGCTGGACGGAATCTTGCCACTAAGCCAGTCAGTTGGTGATACACAGATTAATAGAAATGGGTTAAATTAAGATGTAAGAGCTAGGCAATAAGAAGCCAGAGCTAATAGGCCATGCAGTGATTTAATAATACAGTTTCTGTGTGGTTATTTTGAGTCTGAGCAGACTCCTACAACAAGATAGGGCACCAACATCAGACCAAAGTACCATTTACTCCAAGTCTGATTTAGTTAACCGATGAGTTTGTTATGATCTACAGAGACAGGTGAGGAGTTACTTACAGGAGCATTGGTGACCCTGAAGCAGTCACATCACCCAAAAGCCTCACACTAGTGTGGATGAGGACTTATCCATAGTCCACCTTCAGTCAATCTCTACACATTTAGACTCTAGCATCTCCTAAGGCCGAGGCCACATGCAACACAGGCAGGCAGGAGTAGCTGGATTCTCAGGTGAGTTCTAATAATACTTCTAAACCCCTTCCTCTACAAGGGAGGTCAGCACCCCAATCTTGGGGTCTCTTGTGAATAGTCATAGCTGATCAGACGGGGTGATATGGGCTGTTAAGCTCAAAAGACAGTGTTTTATCAGACACACACACATACATGTTTCTTTAGATTTTGTATGTATAGCTTTCTCTGCATGTGTAGTATGTTTGTATAGGCATTTGTGCCACAGCACCCACGTAGAGGTCAGAGGACAACTTTGGATGCTGGCCTCATTGTCCATCTTGCTTGAGATGGGATAGCTCATCGTTCATCACTACCTACACCAGGCTACCTGGTCCACGAGGTTCAGAAAATTCTCCCGTCTTTGCCTTACATCTTCTCATACATGTGTGCACTTTCAGGTTTTACATGGTTAGGCGTGGAAACCCATGTCCTCAAATTTGGGATATAGCTCAGTGATAGATCACATGCTTGTCGTGTGTGATAATGCTGGGTTCAATCGCACTCTAAGTAAGCAAATGAACAGATGGATAAATCATGTACTCAAACTCCATTTTAAAATCATGAAAGCCTTATAATTATGTATTTAAGTTGTATCATTATTCTAATTGTACAGTTACTGGTTTTCTCCTGAATTTTTAAACTACCACATGAAGCTATTAGCTCCAGATATCCATGTACAGGCTCAGAGCCCAAACCCAGTAATCTGAATTCTGAAATATTCTACACGTGAAACTTTTCTGGCCTCTCGTGTAACACCGTAAGTATGGAGTTCCACATGTGACCTCATGGAATGAGTCCGAGTCAAGATGCAGGGGCACTGAAAATACTGTACGGACAAACTTTTGCACTGCTTGCATGAAGTGTACATGAAGCAGAAATGAATTTTATACTTAGATGTGGGTTGCTCAAATATCTCATATATGCAAGTTCTCCAATTATGAAAAGAATTTTAAAAGTTCAATTTAGTAATGGCCTTTCCTGTCAGGTAAAAGACACCCAAACTGTACTTTAAAGCATAAACTTTTTAAAAATTATACTTTCTTGCTCTTGTTGGGCTTATTAGAGAAACTGAAATTGTTTAAGATGGATACGATATGCTATGACATAAAATTTATAAACTATGTCTGTTTCTCATCCAGCAAGCCACTTGCTTTATGTGTTCAAAGTGCATTGTACTGCTACAGCCTGGCCTCCTGGCTCTGGCAGCCAGCCTTCCACAAGACCTTCCTGGAACGATATGTTGGGTTTTGCTGTGCCAATTCCAACCACACACTAAAACTCAGCAAGGAAGACTAAGAGGAAACCGCAGGTGGGAAGAAAGTTGCCAAAGTGGCTTCCCATGGCCGTGTTCTGCAAATCCCAGGCTCTAAAGCATCGCCTGAAGGCAACTGAGCTGTCTTGTCAGTTTTACAGATGCATGCAGACCTGCAATGAGAACATGTTGTTGACATAAAATGACAAAGAAGTCTTTGACATCGCACGGAGTCAGAAGGGTGTTGTTAGTGCAGATGTCCCTCTCCATCCACAGAGACGGTGCGGTCCAAGAGCCCTCAGTAGGAGCCTGCGACAGCACTTGCTTCCCTCTACTGTGTCCTCTGTGTGTTTTCCGTACACACTGCACTATGATAAATTTTTCCTATTTTGCATGTGAGGCATACTGAAGGTGCCAGACCAGTGCTCATGTACTTTGGGGCTGTTTTTAAGTACAGCAGTGATTGTTTGAACACAAGCACTGGAGTGAGACCATAAAGTCTTAACCCTACACAAAGAACTACAGGTAGCTAAGGATGCTGAGAGGAGGAGACTTAGTCTCCCCTAGGGAGAGCACACCAGTTAGCTGTCCAATATCAAAGTCAAATATATATACATACATATATGAATGCAATAACAATTAATGAAAAAAGAGAGCATGAATTTGAAAGAAACCAAGGTGGGGTGTATAAGGTTTGCGGGAGAGAAGGAAAGGGGAAATGAGGTAATTATATTAATCTCAAAATTAAAATTATTTTAAAAATGCAATATTGGTAGAGTACTAAGTGGCTGGTGGGGTGGATTACTTAGCCTGCAAACTGCAGACAGGTGGACGGTTCACATCCAGAGAAGATGATGGTACATGGTACAGAATGGAAGGAGATTTTAGAATGACACATGATTTTAAATTGATGAACTGTTTGCTTCTAGAACTTTACATTTAATATTTTAGGACTAAGATTGACCACTGGAAAAGAATGAAGTGGAATTATGGGTCAAGAGGGACTACTGTGTGTGTGTCTGTCTAGCTTCCTACCTATCTGTGTGTCTGTCTAGCTTCCTACCTATCTGTGTGTCTGCCTGTTGATGAGTTTGTTTATATCCAAATGCGATTGCCACCATTACTATTCAAAACAGTGACTTGGACCTTCTTCTGAAAGTTTTGAGGCCTGTTTTCCACTTCTTGATGTTTGGGTAGTTTCAGATTATTTATGGATCTCAGGTACGGCTTCTGTCATAATGGACAATCCCCAAGATCAAGGATGAAAAGTCTGATCTCATCTGCTAACACATGCCTTTTCCGTTAGGGCCACACGGGGTCGCTGTTGACACGGTGGTTTTATTTGGTCCACCAAAGCAGGGAGGGAGCTCAGAAGAGCTGTCCTGATGAAGATAACTTACTTACTTTACCCTTGAACTTATTATTGCCAAGATCGTATTGTGTCTAGCTGTGCCTGGAGATGTTATTATACACCACATTTTATGGAAGCAAAAGTGGAAAAAGTTTAAGTAAAATGGCCAAGGTTAAAGGGAGTGTTCTAAACCAGGTTTGACTGAATTTCTCAGAAGAATGCCTTAAGAATGTTCATGACCCAGTAATTGCACCTTTGGAAACCTACCCTTTTAGAGATGTGTGCACTCAAAGATTTCCTATGTTAGTTACAACTGTAGAAAGCAGTTTGCCCACAAATCAGAGTCTAGATTACACTTAGTGAGCACTGATTCTAGGTGATCAGAGGTCTAAGCATTTTATTTACTCATTTACTCAGCAGTCCCTCAAACAGACTCCCGCCCCATCTCTCTAGGATATCAACAGTATTTGACACCCATATCTCTCTAGGATATCAACAGTATTTGACAGCCATATCTTCCTGGTCACTAAGGAAATGCTGGGGCCTAGTTCAGATGGAGCACCTGTCCAATTTGCACAAGGTCGCAGGTTCAATTTCCAACATGGTAGGTATCTAAGGAAACAAAACGTGTTGCTGATTAAGAAACAGTGCGGGAGCTAAGTGGTGGTGGTTCAATTCTTTAACCCTAGCACTTGGAAGGCAAGGGCAAGCGGATCTCTGTGAGTCTGAGGCCAGGCTAACCTATAGAATGAGTTCAGGACAGCAAGGCTACACAAAGAAACCCTGTCTCAAAAAAACAAACAAAACAAAAAACCCAAACAAACCAGTTAGAAAGTATGGGGCTAAGGTGATGGCTCAGGGGTAGCGAGCACTTGATGCTCTGCAGAGGATGCGCATTTGGTTCCGGACAAAGGTGTTTACAACCACAGAAAGCCACAGTTGTAGGGGCCCCACAGCCACCTTCGGGACTTCAAGGCACCTGCATGCAGGTGGTGTGTAGTCAGACCTTTTCATTGGGAGCATCGACTCCCCAACAATGACACGGTGACTTCTTATTAATTCTGAGAACCCTGCTGTTTGCTTAAGCTTGTCCCACCAGCTCTTAAAACTTAAATTAACCCATTTCTATTAATTTACTTTTTGCCTCGTGGCTTTATTACCTTCGATCTGTACTACCCATGCTGCTCCCTCTGTGCCTAGCGGGTGACACTCTGCCTCTCCACCCTTCTTCTTGCCCATGTCCTCTCTGCCCAGAAAGTCCTTCCATAGCTACTGGCCATTCAGCTTTTTATTAAAACAATCTTCACAGTGTACAAAAATTACCCCACGGCAGTGGTGTGCACAGCAGCAAGCAGGCTGCACTGGCTACTTTCTGCCGCTGTGATAAAACTCTCTGAGCAAAAGCGACTTAAGGAAGGAAGTTTCCTTTGACAGAGACGGGATGTCCATAATGGTGGGTAGGCATGGTGGCAGGAACAGGAAGCCGAGAGATCACCTCTCAACCACATATAGGAAACAGAGAGAGCAAACTGGAAGTGAGGTGAGGCTCTAACCCTGAAAGATCCCCGGTGATGTACTTCCCTCAGAAGGCTGCGTCAGAGAAGTTCCATCGCCTCCCCAAACAGACCCCATCAATTGGGAACAAGCGTTTAAGTACATGAACCTGTGAAGAACATTTCTCGTTCAAACCACCACACAGGCTCAGACAGATACATATGGAAGCTTTAAAACAAGCTGCTTTACCTTTTACTTTTGATAGTAAGAAATTTATAAACATTAAAGTATGAAAAAAACAGTGTCTTATAATAGATAATTATTCTCTCTGTCTCTCTCTCTATGTTTTTCCTTCCCTCCCTTCCTCCCTCCTTCCCTCTCCTTCCCTCCTCCCCTCCCTCCCTTTCCCTCTCCCTCTCTCCTCTCTCTGTCTCTCCCTCCCCCACCTTTCTCTGTCTGTCTCTGTGTCTCTGTCTCTCTCTGTCTCTGTGTCTCTGTGTCTCTCTCTCTTTGTCTCTCTCTCTCTCTCTCTCTCTCTCTCTCTCTCTCTCTCACTGATGAGCATCTCCATGTGGAAGCCAGAGGACGATGTTCCCCCTTTATTCCCTTGGAATGGGGTTGGGTCTCTCAATCACTCATGACTTACATTTCAGTTAGGCTGTGGCCGGCTGGTGGGCTCCAGGGATCTGCCTGTCTCTGCCCTTCATCTCCCAGTTCTGGAGTTACAGGCACACGTGGCCTGACTTTGACACGGGTGTTGGGAATTCAAACTCAGCTGTTGATATTTGCTCAGCAAGTGCTCTTGCCCACAGAGCCATCTCTATAGTGTGGTAATTGCTGTTATAAAAATGTAAATATCTGAAATTATAAAAATAATTGCAGTATTATTCATTCTCTGGGTAAGAAAACTGAAGAACACCCAGAGTAAATAATTTCAACGTAAAAGGGGTTGAATAGTGCTTTTGAGCAGCTCCAGCCCTGAGAACTCTTCTCTACTGGCCGGGAGAGACCTCCGGTCTGAGGTCAGAGCACTGGCCAAAGAGGCCAGCCCGTTGTTTTCCTTACATCTCCTTCGCTCCTCTGAGAGACTTTGTGTTGACCATCAGGGTTTTATGTTTGGAGGCGCTGGTGATGAAACTCCGGTACCTGGCCTTCGAAGGGAAGTCAGCTTATAATAATGAGTGCTTGACCTTGAACCGCCACATTCCACAGAGGGACGCGCAGCCAGCAATGAGGAATCACTCAGCACATTCTTGTCGCGTTGATACTCTGTTGTGTCTTTTCTCTTATAAGATTTATTACTTTAGATTTGTGTGAAAGCAATGAGTTGCATCACAGCATTTTTGTCAGGCTTCCGTCTTGTTATTTTCCTCCCCAGCAGGTCCCCCACACCCTCTGCCTGCTCCCTTTCCTCTCCCAATTCCTCCCATCTCCTGCTCACTTTTCTCATGCATTCCTTTACAATCCCTATTTCTCTCTTCCCTTAAGCTCTCCTCCTCTCCAGCCACAACCCCCTTTCTAGTTTTGTGACCTATGCACACACATGTAAACACACACACGCACGCACACACACACACACACACACAAATTTAATTGACCCAGGGAACTAGGTTTTACTGTGTATCCCAGGCCAGCCTCAAACTAGAGATTCTCATGTCTCATCCTTCCAAGTACTAGGATTGTAGGTGTGCAACACTACACCTGGCCAAAAGCAAAGATCTTCAGAGGACAGAATCGAGGGTTGAAATCGCGATGCTCAGCCCTTCTCCTCTGTAGCTCTGAGCCCCTGGCAATGGCTCTGGCTCCCTTAGGAAACGCCATGGCCAGCAAGCTATAGCGAGACTGGCTCCTGCCTTGCCCAGAAGATAGGCCTCTCGATGGTGACAGCTGTTGAAATAAGAGCAGCGGCGGGGCTGCGTCCCCGGCACCCGGCCGCCCGCATGGCTATCTTATACCCAGAAATAATTACATGGAAACTGTATTCTTTCAAACACTGCCTGGCCCGGCTAGGTCCAGTTTCTTATTGGCTAGCTCTTACATATTGTTCTAACCCATTTCTAATATTCTGTGTAGCCCATGAGCTGGCTTACCAGAGAGGATCTTAACCTGCATCTGTCTGGAGTGGGAGCATCATGGCGACTCCTCCTCTAACCTTCTTTCTCCCAGAATTCTCTTCTGTATACTCCGCCTACCTAATTTTCTATCCAATAAAATGGGCCAAGGCAGTTTCTTTATTAGTAAGAAATCATTCCCACATCATTTCCCCTTTTTCCGTTTAAACAAAAAAGAAAGGCTTTAACTTTAGCATAGTAAAATTACATATAACAAAACAGTTATCAAGTAAGAATTACAGTTACAATATTTATATCTATTTTATCTCTTATCATAACTAAGGAAAACTATAACTATTTATTCTTCAACTCCATCAAAGACTCCAGAAGGATATAATATTATCTAAGTAAACAAGAAATAAGAAAACTCTAGAAATGACAGAGACATCTCGCTGCCTGGACAGTCACCCAAAGTTCCTCTGTACCGTTGGGGCATCCATCTTCGGCCTACAGGCCCATGGTATCCAGAGACATTTCCATGAAGCAGGAAATTTCAAAGACAGTTCAGTCATTTTCTGCTGTGTCCTGCAGAATGTCTCGCAGACTCTTTCATGAATCAGGAACCCCGAAAGACCATCTCACCTTTAGGCAAGTTCAGCAGTCCTCTCTCTGCAGGTTCTCTGTGTCCAGTTTATGCAACAGTCCAGGCAAGAGCAGTTTCTTGCCCAAATGACTATCAAACTCCATAAGGATCCTCTTCGATGCCCATCTTCCTCTTGAAGTAGCTGGTGCTGCCAGGAGCAGACGTGTCTCCTTGTCATGAAAAGTCCTAAGTTATTAAAATATTTTAAATGCCATATTCTGCAGTCTTTGAAAGATATGAAGAATGCCTATCTAACTGAAATATATCTCTATATATCTAGAAAATCTAATTAACATGACTACAAGCTTAACTATTAGCGATGATTATCCATTAACAACCTATATTTCCTAATTATACATTACATTTTTAAATGAACTACACAATCACAATACCTTAATCAAGATCAAAAATACATATACATATAACAAAATTGACCTTAAAATCCATACCAATGCAAATTATTCATATCTATATCATATCCCCCTTTAAATGTAAAAGAACATTTATAAACAATATTTGGGAACATGGGCGTAGTTTTTTCTCTCCAAACTGCTTCCTGCTGAATAGGGGCGTCGTTAATTAGGTTGTTCATGATATAACCTGTGTGCTAGTTTCATCTCAGTTGGCAATTGAGCGAAGCAATTTTTTGAGGGTGTTCACAGCAACCTTTCAGGAGGGCGTGGTCTATCATACCAAATCGGAATAGATGCAATCCACAGGGTCTCATCCTCTGCAAAAACAAAAGAAGACCCTCTCCAAAGCATCATATCCTTAGACCCAAATTCTGAAATCATAATACCCTCATGAAATCCATTTTGGTTTAGCTTGGCAGCCCATATAATGAAATGTCTCTCTGTACTTAGCTCCTTCACAGTCAAAAATTTTAAAGAAAACACAATGTACATAATCCAGACTCTCTGTGAATTTTCCATTTTTACGTGGCTTATTTTTCTTTATTTCTCTTAATCTATAACTATCTGTACTTCTGTACTCTGTCTCTTTAAAGACTTTACCCTTTTTCTTTTTAAGACATTAACTTTATTCTTTATATTCTTTTTCTTCTCTTTCCCAAGCCTACGTACATTTATCCAACAGTGTCTGAATCTGTTTTATTGTGAATCTGTAACTTTTTTACTATCCAGGAGCACTTTGTTTTGCGCCTTTAAATCACTAAGCGCTTAAGAATCTAAGCTGTGACATTCCTAGGTCAAAAACAGGTACTGTATGCTGGCCCCGCCCAGTCCAACATGGCGGAGCCGCTCGTGCCTCTGATCCTTGCACATTGCACCATTAGCATGGCGGAGCTGCTTGTGCCTCTGAGCTGCGGCACACAATGTCCCCCTTTTAGGCACACAGCAGTCTAGTTGCCATCAAACAAATCGTAGCACTTTAATCCAAATGCTCCATTCATAAGCTCTGTCTCCCGCCGGAGCCAGACAGAGATCACAATGGCGGCACAGCCCAGAAAGCCGGCATTTTAAAACAGCCAGTTTTTTCCTGCTGCCGAGTCAGGACAATTTCTTTGCGGCACGCAACCCAGAAACAGCAAAAAGCTGTTTTAAATTCTCTCTCTCTCCTTTTTAAGCCCTCTCAGGTTTTTAAGTGGATTTAGCCCATCACGTCTGGGCGCCATCTGTTGAAATAGGAGCGGCAGGGCTGCGTCCCCGGCACCCGGCCGCCCGCATGGCTAGTTTATACCCAGAAATAATTACACGGAAACTGTATTCTTTCAAACACTGCCTGGCCCGGCTAGGTCCAGTTTCTTATTGGCTAGCTCTTACATATTGTTCTAACCCATTTCTAATATTCTGTGTAGCCCATGAGCTGGCTTACCAGAGAGGATCTTAACCTGCGTCTGTCTGGAGTGGGAGCATCATGGCGACTCACTCACTCAGCTTCTTTTTCCCAGCATTCTCCTCTGTCTACTCCGCCTACCTAATTTTCTGTCCTATGAGGGCCAAGGCAGTTTCTTTATTATTAACCAATGAAATCAACAGATAAGATACAAGACCCACCTCCATCAGACAGCCATCTGGGAGCAGTCTCATTCTACTTCTAGGGACAAAGTCTGTGACTGTGTGTGTGTGTGTGTGTGTGTGTGTGTGTGTGTGTGAGTAATAAAGTAATAAATCTTATAAAGTAATACATCACACACGTGAGCTCACACAGAATAGAGACTGTGTGATTTATATATGTATACATGTGTGCATATGCATGTGTATGTGCACATAGACGTCAGAGATCAATGTTGGTTGTTTTCCTTGTTTATCTATTTAAAATGGGAGGGGCACCGGCTGACAGAGGACAACTTTGAGGAGTCAAGCCTTTCCTTCCACCTTTCCAAGCATTCGGGGTTGAGGTTCAGGTCACCTGACTACTAAATCAAGTACTTTCACCTGCTAAGCTATCTCGACACACTGAACTAGCTCTCAATGGCTTGGCTAGCCTGGCTGGTCCGCAAGGGCCAGGCATCCTCCTGTTTCTACATCCCCAACACTGGGGACTCAGTGCACAGTGTTTTACGTGGGTGTGGGATCAAACTCAGACCCTCACGTTTGTGCCACAAGCACTTATTGGCAGAGCCAACCCCTACCCACAGTTTAACCCAGTTAACCCAGTTTAACACAGTTTAACCCAACCCCTACCCACAGTTTAAACCCAGTTATTTTAAGTACAGCTATTTTAAGTTCAGCTACTTCCAATTGCTGCATGGGTTAGGACAAGAGAAGTCTGCCTAATAAGCCTCATGGAAGGACCCAAAGACATTAAAAGCTTGTTTATATATTTTTTTTTCTTAGCTGTTCCTGGTCTAAAACAGAAATCACTCACTGAAGGTCCCTGAGACACAGAAAAACATGGTCTTAAAACTGACCTTTTCCGATGTCCCTAACGCCCCTGCAAACTATGTCAAACATTGACCATTTTCTCGTTGGGTATTTCCTTTAAAATGGCCTGCTGCTTATCAGTCTCGCACATTTTCCCAAGAACTCAAGGGGGATTTGCAGTGGGATAATCCAGTTCATGTGCTAAAAATGAAACCCCACAGACCTCGTGATGTAATGAAGAGAGTGTAACAACAGAGGCTCTGAAGGAAACCGGAAGATTGGGTATCTTAAAGAGAAAAACCACACAGATACAGCGCTGGCCTGCCGAATTGCTGACCAGGTTTCTCCACGCACAGAGCTGGGGTTTCTGTTAGTAACTGCAGCCCTGATGTGTTGAAAGGAAAACCAACCACCATTAGTCTGCTGTGCTCCTGCATGGGAGAGGTTACATGTCTTTTCAATGTGATATCTTAAAGTGGCTTTAATTTTTTTATTTTTATAAAAATTATATTTTTATATTTTAATATTTTACACGTATATAAAACATAAACATATATGTATATAACACACACACATATATGTTTTGTATTTCATGTTGAAACAGCAAACATGCCTACGTAGTGTTCTGGGTTCTACATAAGGAATCTAGAGCCTGGGCGAGCAAACTGCTTTCCAAAGCTCACAGCTAGTGAAGGGCAAGGAGATGTCTGCATCCCTGTGGGATTCAACACTGGAATCTGTGTTTTCAAGACTTTCCACGGCACAGGGACAGTGTGTGTGTGTGCGTGTGTGTGTGTGTGTGTGTGTGTGTGTGTGTGTGTGGTTGACTGCACTCTGTCCCAATATGTTAGTGGGAGTTCCACAGAGTAACCTCTTGTCACATACACATACTGGCCAGCGGCTGACAACAGCTGTCTTCTTTTATGGCTCTCCACTGTACTTTATGAGACAGGGTTTATCAGGGAACCCGAAGTTTTGTCAGCAAGCCCCTGTGACCCATCAATGCTCTCCCTAGCCCTAGGGTTATAGGCACACACAACCTCATGCAGAATTCGTGTGGGTGCTAGGAATTCAAACTCAGGTGCTCACGCACAGCAAGCACAGGGCCCACTGAGCCGTCACCCCAGCCTCCAATTCTGTTGCTTGCTAGTACTAGGAGTCTAGTTGCTTCTCCTTGGCCTCAGCTTACTCATGTATAAAGCGAAGTTAAATCCCCTCTGGGACGTTTGATTACTGTGGGGTTCCTACCACATCTAGTAGTAATGGAACAGACTCAGGCCTTGACATCCAGTGACTTTGACCCGGTTCTTGTCATCTCCAGACACTGTCTTCGTGTAAGGGCATCCCTCAGAAGGTCCCCTGTGACCTCTGGAAGGTCAAAAGAATTGGTCTCCACCCGTTCACTTTCATCACTTTGTGCATGTCCTCCAGAGCACTTGTCTCGAGCTGGTCTTACACACAGCTGTTTGTCTGCCCAGTCTCTCTCTACCCCTGACCCATCTGCAAGCTACTGAGTTTTGTGCACCACTGTCCCCAGCACTGGATGTGGTGACAAGCAAGTTGTTTTTAAAATGGCACAGTGGGAGCTGGACTCGGGGGTACACAGCTGCAGTTCCTGTATTTTAGAGGCAGAGAGAGACAGGATCAGGAGTTTGAGGGTAGCCTGGTCTCCATATTGAACTCTAGGCAAGCTGGAGCTACTTCTCTGTCTGCTAGAACCCAAGTCTCTGTCTGTCCGTCTCTGTCTTGGTCTCTATCTCTCTTTTTTAAATATGTGTGGGTACTTTGCCTTTTTGTGTGTTTGTGTACCCCATTTGTGCCTGGAACCCACAGAGACTAGAAGAGGGTTTCAGTTCCTAAGAGCAGGCACGTAGCTTCAGGAGTTGAATTCAAGGAGGAGCAGCCACAGTTCTTAACCACTGAGCAATCTCTCCAATCCAAGACCTTGTCTCAAAATAAAACAAAATAAAAATATTTTTATTTTTATTTAATATTATTTAAATATTATTTAAAATTTATTTAATATTATTGCACAGTGGCAATGCTTCCTTGCAAATTTGATTTTATTTATTTTAATACTTTTATTACATGTGTGTGGTACAGAACTCCTCTTAAGAAAAACTTAGGGGAGTCTGTTCTCTTCTTCTATTATGTGGATCCCAGCGATTGAACTCAGGTCTTCAGATGTGGGGAGCAAGCGCCTATACCTGCTGAGCCATCTTTACAGCCCAGCAAAGTTAATTTTGGAAGCTATTACCAGGATTGTAGAAAAAAATGCCAATGTTTGTGATAGTAAAAAAAAAATCAGAATAAAATTGCTTAAAACATTATGAGATTAAGAGCTTTTTCCTTCCTTCCTTCTTTCTTGCTTTCTGCTGGCCACAGGGTAATGGCTGGGAGTAAGTTAGCATCATTGTTTCAATTTTCCAGAACGTCTTTATAACCACAAACTGTTTTGTAATCAGATTCATATTTCCAAGAAAAAGGGAGCATGAACTTTTAGTAAGCTGCCGAGCTTGATGCACTGCCCCCCCCTTCAGCATTTCTAAAGCGAGCGTGTTAACTCACCTCGAAGACCTTTACTTATGTTGAAGGCCTATCCACACCAACTAATAACAAAACTGAACTTTAGATGAAAATGATGAATCGCATCTGGGAGGGACCTCAGAAACTTCCCCACTTTTAATTGACTGGAGCCAGGACGAGGCATCTTACCTAGACCTGTCCAGACAGACATCTGTGCCCCACGACTCTGCTCAGGGAATCTGTGTTAAGAGGGTGATGGTGGGAGGAGCAGTCCAGAAGCTGTTTTAACCAGGGCGGGCTCAGGCAGCAAGGGGAGGGAGGGCAACCTGGTCTAACTGACAGCAAAGCTGTGGACAGAAGTGAGGAGGAAGATAAGGAGGGCTTCATGGTTGACAGCCATCATGGGTGATGTGGTGCTCCCTCCACAGCAGGCATGGGTGATGTGGTGCTCCCTCCACAGCCGTCACGGGTGGTGAGGTGCTCCCTCCACAGCAGGCATGGGTGATGTGGTGCTCCCTCCACAGCCGTCACGGATGATGTGGTGCTCCCTCCACAGCAGTCACAAGTGAAATGGTGCTCCCTCCACAACAGTCACGGTGATATGATGCTCCCTCCACAGCAGTCACGGGTGATGTAGTGCTTCCTCCACAGATGTCACGGGTGAAATGGTGCTCCCTCCACAACAGTCACGGTGATATGATGCTCCCTCCACAGCAGTCACGGGTGATGTAGTGCTTCCTCCACAGATGTCACGGGTGAAATGGTGCTCCCTCCACAACAGTCACGGTGATGTGGTGCTTCCTCCACAGCAGTCATGGTGATGTGGTGCTCCCTCCACGGCAGGCATGGGTGATGTGGTGCTCCCTCCACAGCAGGCATGGGTGATGTGGTGCTCCCTCCACAGCCATCACGGGTGGTGAGGTGCTCTCTCCACAACCGTCAGGGGTGGTAAGGTGCTCCCTCCACGGCAGGCATGGGTGATGTAGTACTCCCTCCACAGCAGTCACGGGTGGTGAGGTGCTCCCTCCACAGCAGACATAGGTGATGTGGTACTGCTTTCCATTGATACAGAGTCTTAGGGTCTAGCACTTAGATGCTAGTGGCTACATATTTTTGAGGTCAGTAAATATAAGTTAAAATTTGTCTTTGTATGTTATCTGAGCGTTCTTAGATACTTAATACTTCTAAATTCATACTACTCAAAGATAAAACAGTGTTCGCTTATTATTTTGATAGCTGACAAGTAAGTGAAAGTCTTGACCTTTTCAGAAGCTCCATATGAAGGTGTCCAGAGTTGGTTTCACTTTCCTCCTGCTGTTAGAGTTGTAGATATTAGAAAAAGAAAAAAGAAAGCAAACTCATTTTTTCCCTTTATGGAAACAAAGAAACTGAAGAGTGCTTTCTCTTGGCTAGAAGTTCCTAGCTTCAGCCCCTCGCACTCTGTAAAATTCCTGTTTCATGATCACAAGTCTGCACCTTGCTGAATGACATGTCCCAGGGGCAATTACTGTCCGGTTCCCAGAGCAGACACTGCTCAGTTTGGTCTATCTGCAGGCTTGCAGCTCCATTCTCAGTCACTGATTCTGGGGTCCCAGCTGCTCAGGAGAGACAGAATCCTACCCAGAGCCTCCCCAGACACTGAAGACTGCTGCTTGTGACACACCCCTTCACTCCGCGTATCTCCCCAGTCATACCATGGGTACACCTCAAATAGATGCACTCCACCTCCTCACATCCGCAGAATCCCAGACTCTGTCTCCTGGGCCTGAGCTCCCACCAGAGTCCCAGCTGTGCTTCTGTCTGTGGTTGTTCAATCTATGCCCTTACTAATTCTCCTAAGAAACGTCTTACCCCATAGGACAGTCTGTCTCAGGGTGTCCCCACTGTGCTCCAAACCCAAAGGGCTTCTATTAGGAGGCAAGCCGTAAGCATGGGGTGGAGTCCTGAGTGGCTGTTTTGATTCGTCACTGTCTCGCTGTAACAGAGTATCTGAAGAGCAAGTTAAGAAAGAGGAGGCGTATGCTGGCTCACAGTTCACCAGGTAGAGTCCATGCCAGCCATGGAGACTGCAGCAACTTGGTTGATGGTGGTAGGTGCTTGTGGTACAGTTTGTTTACATCTTTGTGGATCGGGAGCAGAGAGTATGCTGGGAGTGAGGCTAGGCTGTCATCCTTAAAGTTCTGGTTCTGGTGATGCAACTGTGCCTCCCACCCCAAGGTGCCCACTGTATCTCAAACAGGCCCCTAGAAAGCAAAGCAGGTCTCCTCCTCAAAGACAAACAAAACCAGTGTTCTTTCAGAGAATCTCTTCTCAGAAGAGCAAAATGAAAGAGTGGAGCTAGGGCGCATGCCTGAAATCCCAGCACTTGGAGTTAGAGGCAAGGACATCAGAGGGACCTTAGTAGAAAAGAGGCTCGGAGTAGCACCCCGAGTGGGACAAGGCTGACCTTGGAGTGTTCCCAAGCTACCCAGGGAAGCCCTTCTACAGCTGCTGTAGAAAAACACCAGCTGTGCACAGAATATGCCTGTGGGATACAGGAAGTTGTTTGATTTTCAGGTCAGATGCACATGGTTTCCTTTGGATTCTTTTTTAACTCACTTAAATCTCACAGGAAAGTGGAGATGACAGTCACACCTCAGGATGATTGCAAGGGTCAGAGGAGACCGATACTCCTTCTAAAGCACTTAGAAGTATGTCCAGGGTGGTCATGTATGCAAAATGCAATTTTATTTTATTGTTTGTTGAAAAGGGGTCTTGATTTGTACTCAGGGGAGTTATAATTTGCTTAGCCTGGTCTTTTATGATCCTATTTCCACCTTCAGAACGCCGGGATTATAGGCATGAACCACCACACTTAGGAATGCTATTTGGATCTGGTTGATGTCTGTGAAGACACCTCATGACTGAAACAGGGAAACCAAATCATCTCTGTTCTAGGGGAAAAATATGTTCTGCTGGACATTAAAATATAAACTTAATTTTAAAAAGAAACCCAGGAGATGGCTCATTGGTTAAAGAGCTTGCCACCCAACTGCAAGGACCCAAGTTTGGATCTCCAAAACCCATTTAAGTGCCAGGTGAGCTCGGTGGTCCAGCTTCTGAGATTCCCCAAAGCAAACTGGTAGCAGGACTAGAAAGCTCTGGGTTTGATTGAGAGATGCTGCCTCAATGGATAAGATGAGACACCAAAGACAAAGTTCCAACATCAACCCTAGGACTCCACCACCATGCAGACACACCACTCTTACATGCATGTCTAGACCCATGCAAAAAAATGCACCACACACACACACACACACACACACACACACAGATTCCCCGGAAAAAGGTACCAAGTCACATGGCTAACACAGACAAGAATTATGGGCTAATATAAGTTATGAGAGTCAATAAAAAGCCTGAGCTAATAGGCCAATCAGTTTATAATTAATGTAGACCTCTGTGTGTTTATTTGGGACTAAATGGATATGGGACTTGGTGGAACAGATACCCCAGACAACAACTATCTGGCCAGCTGGTTCTTAATTTAAATATTATTGTTATTGTGTGTACATGTGTATCTTGGCTTAGGGGTCAGAGCACTCCGGAGGGAGCCCTTCTCTCCTTCTGCCATGTATGGCCCAGGAATTGAACTTATCCCATCAGCTTTAGCAGTGTGTCAAGTGCCTTTACCACTGAGCCATCTTGCGGAGCCCCAGCTAGTTTTTTTTTTTTTTTCACACGCCAGTTTCAGTCTTGCTTTACCCTTGTCACCCGCCTCACTGCCTGTGTTTGAATGAATCCCCTTTAAATGCAGGCATTTGCCAGCATGAAAATGGGACCATGAGAGTTCCTCACAAACCTTTTTAGGTGGCATTCTCTGGTCCTTACGGAACAGGTGTCACATGTGTAGACATAGTCTTAGCACCCTGTGGCAGTAAGCAGACAACAAGTTCTGATACATTTGGTTTATTTTGTGTATGTGGGTGGACCACAATGCACCCGCGGGTGTTAGAGGATTGTGCGTGGACCACAATGCACCCGTGGGGTTTAGAGGATTGTGCGTGGACCACAATGCACCCGTGGGGTTGAGAGGATTGTGCGTGGACCACAATGCACCCGTGGGTGTTAGAGGATTGTGCGTGGACCACAATGCACCCGTGGAGTTGAGAGGATTGTGCGTGGACCACAAAGCCCCTGTGGGTGTTAGAGGATTGTGCGTAGACCACAATGCACCTGTGGGGGTTGGAGGACAGCATTTGGGAACTGGTTTTCTCTTTCTGCCTAGTGAGTCCCAGAGATTTGAGTCAGGTTGACAGGCTGGGTGGCAGGCGCTTCTATCCAATGACCCATCTTGGCTGCGCCAAAGTGCCATTTGGAAGCAGATGGCAGGCCCCCGTCAGGCACAATACCTAGAACTTGAGCCACTCAACCTCCACAACTGTGAGGAAGTAAAGTTTTTACAAATTACCCACTCTCTGGGAATTGTGTAATAGTAACACAAAATGGAGTAGGAAAGAAAAAGACAGAACTTTTTTTTTTTTAAAGAAAAAAATCTCACTCACTTAGTTTAAAACAAAATACCCAGGGATGGAGAGATGGCTCAGGGGTTAAGAGGACCCCAGTTTGATTCCTAGGACCTACATGGTGGCTCACAACCACATGCAACTCCAGTTCCCAGACCCAATACCCTCTGCTGGCCTCCTCAAGTACTACACACATGGTGCACAGACATGTGCAGGCAAATCATCCCCACACATAAATTTTTTTAAAAGTCTTTTTAAAAAGACAAAACCCAAAAAAGCTAAGCACATCAATTCTCAAACTGTTGAAATAATCACAAAAGTTTCTTCTCATGCTGCACAAAAAAAAAAAAAAAATCATTTTGACGGAGGCTTAATATGTCTTTTTTTTTTTTTTTTGGACAGAATAGTTTTCTCTTCACTGACCATTTATGCTTGCATGTACGGGAGCAGGATCAAGTTGTACAGTCTTTTAACCAGTTCCTTCACATACCTAAACAGTGCATGGAAACAGGTCCCTTGCATGGTGGACACCACGCTATGTGTGCATACTCTTGCAGGTGCTGTGTACACTTGGAACAGAGAAGGCTGTGTGGTCAGGAGGAAAAGGAGAGGTAGGAGGCAGGAGTGATGGTCAGTACAGAGTCTCCTCAAGTCCAGAAGGGGGACTACTGTACAACCTGGCCCCAGGCAATGTGGGGAATGGATGGCAGGAGGATCCCTACTTTCTCTCTCTCAAAATGTGTCACTGAGAGCAGATGCAGAGTCTGAGGACAAAGCCTCCCACAGTCCTGAGAAGCACCCTGTCCTCCGTGGTCATTTTAGAAGGCCATGCCTAAAACACAGAGGGTTGAGTGAAGAAGCCCAAAGCAATGGTTTCTGATTTCCAAGTGTAGCTCGAGGAGCTCAGATTTGGGGAAATCACAACAGTCAACATGTAAAATTAAAATCAAAGCCTAAGGGTTAGCTTTCTGCAGCTAACTGGTGGTCTCTGCTCACACACAGGCCCAGTTCACACATAGCCTTCATGACCAGACAACTAGCTACTGAGCTCATCCAGGGAACCCCCTTCCTGATGTGGGATTCCCCTCTGTATGTTGTGAATACCACTGGTTGATAAAGGACTGCTTTGAGCCTACAACAGAGCAGGGCAGAAAGAGCTAGGTGGGAAAAACTAAAGTGAATGCTGGGAGAAAAGAAGAAGAGTTGGAGAGAAACCATGTAGCCCCGCCAGAGCCAGATGGAACTTTAGCAGGTAAGCCACAGCCACATGGTGATACACAGATTGATAGAAATGGGGTAAATTAATATGCAAGAGTTAGCCAATAAGAAGCTAGAACTAATGGGCCAAGCGGTGATTTAATTAATACAGTTTCTGTGTGATTATTTTGGTACTGGGCAGCAGGAACCAATAAGCGGGCCCGTCCTCCAACACCTTCCCTTCCCATCGCTACCCCTCAGGACTCCCCCTAACCTCAAGAATCCATCTCTGCTAAGGCCCAAAATCCCCCTTTTAGTGGCTTTTCCAGCTCTACACACAGATGTCAAAAGCTGATGAGTTTATGGAGGAGGGCAGAGGGGATGGTCCTTTCCATCCTCATCTGCTCTCCTCTGCCACAGAGATCTGAAGGGATGAGGACAAAGCCTCCCAGGCTTAAGAGCTGACTGTTTCCATTACAGACTGGTTCTTCCAACCCTAAAGGTAGGCAGGTGAGGGATGAAGCTCCCCTTTCCAGTAGCATCGGGAAAGTCTCAGCTAACTTCAGGGGCAGTGTAGAATCTAATGATGCTCTCTGTGGTCCCCCATGAGTCTGATGAGCACCCTTGATTTACCCTAAGGTGCAGGGTGTGATACTTCACTAACCAGCAGCTGCAGAAGAACACACTTCTTGTAGTGATGGACAGGGAACAGTCCATCTCCCTAGAGAAGGAATTTGGTATCTTGGGTCCCAGAGGAATATGACTAAAAGTGAGGGGTGGAGTACCTAGTGGAAAGCCTTGGCTGTTAACTCTAGGACATTCCATCCTAGGGGCTGCTGTTCCTTTTAGGGGTGTCCTAGGTAATTGCTCTGACAAAACCTATGTGTTCCGCATGAAAGAGCTTTGTTATACTGAAACACTAAAGGAAAAAACGTTCAGTCATAGCTGAATCCACACATAGTTACAAGAAATTTAATGTTAGCCGGGCAGAGGTGGCACACACCTTTAATCCCAGCACTCGGGAGGCAGAGGCAGGCAGATCTCTGTGAGTTCTAGGCCAGCCTGGTCTACAAGAGCTAGTGCCAGGACAGACTCCAAAGCCACAGAGAAACCCTGTCTCTAAAAACTAAAACAAGAAAAGAAAGAAAAGAAATTTAATGTTAATGAAAGAAAAAGAAAGAAAGGCTCCTTTTTAAAATCCAAGTACAACTGTTTAAACCATTTTACCAAGATAACAATTTATATTTACTACCGGCATGTGTGCATAGTTTCTTACTGGTGGCTCCTGTCAGAACCAGTGAAGAGATCAGTACTGGAACATCCTAGTAACAAATGCAACCACTTCAACATAAAACAACATAGAAAAAAAACCTGTACTCACAAATTAAGCTCAACTTCCTCTTAATCTAAATCATATCTTATAAAGCTTTCTTAAAATGGAGCAATTAGTTTTCTTTCCTCAGTATCTTGTGTTTTAAATACTGAATACAGAATGCTGAACTGTTGCTTTTACTAGAATGGAAAGAATCATCTTCCAATTTATTCTAGTTTATTTTGTTCGCAAAAGTCTGTATTTTATTTCATTTTTGCCTTTTTGAGATGAGATCTTGCTATATAATCCAGGATGGTATTGAGCTTAGAAACATTATTTTAAAACTGTAATTATATGCATGTATGTTGATCTCTCTCTCTCTCTCTCTCTCTCTCTCTCTCTCTCTCTCTCTCTCTCTCTCTGTGTGTGTGTGTGTGTACAACTGCAATGTCTAAGAGCATTGGATATCCTGTAAATGGTTGTGAGTTACTTGTGTGTGAATCAAATTTGAGTCCTCTGCAAGAGCAGTAAACATTCTTAAGTGCTAAGCCATGTCTTCAGCCCTTGGCATTGAACTTTTGGTCTTTCTGTCTCAGCCTCCCCAGGACTGGTATTACAGATGTATGCCATCACACCATGCCTGGCTATATTTTATATAGATGGTAAAGACAGGAAAGCAGTGGTTGCAGTGAATATACCAAAACACAGACATACTTCCAATTACGTGGGTTAGTGAACTATCAAGTTGTTTGTTAATAATTTTCTTTCCTGAATGAGAAAGTAAGCAGAAACGGACTCGGATTTTCTAACTGCAGATTCTAAGCACATTGTTGTCCCAACCTAAGGGGAAAGCTCTGGGTAAACTGCAACTGGTTACAAGGCAACTTGTAAGTGCATTTGGTCACTGTAGAGGCCTTCGCAAGAGCTGGACTCCCAGTCTTCAGGAGGCGAAGACACATGTATCCCAGAGGAATCCGACGCCAGCCTGGACTGCCATAGGCTAAACATGCATATGCACAGTCATGGATAAAATAAAACAGATGCTTCCAAGCCCCAGTCAGTGGCTCTCCAGGTTCTGGCTTCTCATCTCGAAAGTTTAGCCCTGGATGGTGGTGCACAACTACAGTACCAGATACTTGTAGACCCAACTACACAACTACCACATGTACACACACACACACACACACGCAGTGTTTTGCTAGTACACATCTGAAAAGAAATGTAATGAAAGAGTGAGCACAGAGCTTTCTTTGCAGTGGCATTCTCTTTCCAATCTGTTCAGGGTTGCTAAATTCAGTGCTGCGTTAGACTTCAAAAAATGTCTGAAAGTAGGCTGCCATAGAGATGCATGCCTTTAGCCCTACCACTCAGGAGGCAGAGACAGGCAGGTGAGTCTCTGAGTTCGAGTGTGTTCCAGAAAAGGAAGGGCTACACAGAGAAATCCTACCTCGAGAAAAACAAAAAAAAAAAACAAAATGTTTGAAAGTATTCCAAGTCACTCCACAACATATCATAGCACAGCTACTGCTTAAGGCAAAGCTGTATTGGGGAGGCTTCTGTAGAGAAATCGGGGATTACTTCCCAGATTACACGTGGTGTAATGAGCTCACTAAAGGGGGCGGGGCGGGGCGTGGTTCCACGGTTCTATTTTTAAAGTGTTTATAAGCCTATCCTTTATTGCCAAAGACACCAGGAAAGGGAGAGACAAATCTCACGCAGCAGGTCGAGGCAACCTCTGTGCTATTCTGGGTTTCCACAAAGAAACTAAAGAGTAGCAGTACTTTAGTTTCAACCGAGACCCGCATGCAAGTCTCTCTCACCAGTGCTAAAATCCACGGAGTTAAGCCGCAGAACAGCCGGGTGCAGGCGGCTTGGTTGGTGCGGACTATGCTTGTTCACTCTCTGTGAGAACCGAAAGGTCAAGTCATCCAAAAGGAAAACTAAGAGGGGTTCCTGTAACCACCAAAGTGATGCCCAGCCTCTCTCAAGTCACAGCACTCACGTAGCGCTCTCACGTTTACAGAAATTGCAGGTGGCTTTCTTCTCCACGAAAATCTAGTCTTGCTTGTATGACCCTTAAGGCTCCATAACGCGGGCGCTATTCCTCACCCAAACTTTCTGTCCTACCTCTACCAACAGTTTCTTAGGATGTCCTTGAAAGGGCAATTCACTGTCCTCAGAGGAGTGGTGGAGAGATGGACTTAAGGGGCGTTTTGAACTTGATGAGGGCGGATGAGCCTGGGGACTGCAAAGAACAGAACGTGCAACTCAGTCATAGGGGCGCTGGCTTCATAGCTCAGCCTGGGTTTACCAAGTCCCTTATGGTGGGATGGAGATTATGCCAACGTGACCTTTCCTCTTGTTCTCTGGGATCTTGCAAAGTACTCAGCTTCTAGTGGGTTGTTGATGCTTGGGCCTTTGGAGGGAAAAGCAGGATAATCAGGGATGGACCACTGGAGTTCCTGGTGGTGCTTTTCTTCTAGAACTGTCTTTGGACCTCACCTTTAGTAAACTTTCCAACAAAGGAGCAAACCCCTAGGGGCCAGAGGGATCCTAGCAGACAAGTCTTACAGAGTACAGAGGAGCGATGTCACGACAAAGATCAAAACTAGTTGTGCTGGCAAATAACAGCTCAGACGACTTTCACCGAAACCTTAAAACCCAGCCGGGAGTCGCGGTAAACTGCCTCTAGACTCTCCACTGGTCTAGTGCAATTTAACTGAATCCGGAGTAGTCCGGTCCTGGCTACCGGCAATCAGTTCGCTACCTCACAAGCCTATCGCAGCGACTGTGAGAGCGACTGGGGTGGGGGATGGGGGGGGGAGGGATGCGCTCTGGCGGCAGATTTGGAGGCGAAGTCCCGGGCAGGGTGGGTCCGCACGGTCGCTCCGCCCGGTCCCGCCCCCATCTCCACCCCACGCCCCGGGGCCGGAGGGTGGGAGGACGGAATTTCCCAGCGCGGGGGCTCTCGCGTACCCGGCTAGCAGGCAGGCCCTTTCTGTTTACGGAGAGAAAGGGGAAATGGAAAAGGCGGGGAGGAGGCTGGCGTCTGCTGCGCCGCCCCGGGGCCGGTTCAGACGCCGGGAGTCAGGGGCCCGCAGCGCACGGGTGCCCCAGCGGCCGATCGCCCGCTTTCAGGCCACCGCCGCCCGCCCTCGGGGACGCCAGCACGCCTGGTTCCCGCAGGCAAGCCACCCACTGCCTACTGAGCCCGGTTTCCGGACGGGTACGCGGGACACTAGGTAACAGGGATTTGGGTGCTTTGGGTGTGTTTCGGGGGCGCCCACTCTGAAACGGAGCGTGCCTGCCACCAGGGGAGCGTCTGGTGGCCTGTTGCACGCAGGTAGAGCTGGAAAGCACCTTGCGCAAGGCCGCGGGAGGTGTGGACAGACTCACAGCTCCTCCCCCTTCCTCCTTCTTCCCGGATCCCGGGTGACCAGTCAGTGCCGGCCTGGGCTGTGGCGGGGGAAGTGAGGACCCGCGCTCACCGCGTCTCCTGCGGGGGACGCTGCCTGGACAGCTGCACTCTGCTTGCTGAGCCTGGGTGAGTGCAACTTGGAGGCTGAAGAACCTCGCTACCATCTCTCTGTAGAGGGGCACTTTTACAATATGCAAGCTTATCTTAAGGAGCCAGGTGGACCGGGAGGGAGTGTGGGAAAACATATTTGTGTCTAGAATGGGGGTGGTGGTATCGATTTTTGATTTAAAAAAAAAAAAACTGAGAGGAAAAAAAGCCAATACTTGCTTAGCATTGTAAGGTTTCCTGCTGAGGCGCCAAACTCTGATGAATTGAGGTTAGTGTGTTCTGGTTCTTAAAGAGTTATCCCATTAGTGAATAAGAAGGATAGTTGAGGTGGCTGGAAGTTTGGAACTGGATTTGATTCTGCAGAACTGGAAAACATCTTTCTGGGACTTTTTCAGAAAAAAAAAATGTATTAAGAAGTGTGTCCCGAGGAAAAATGGGTTGTTTCAGTGGGGGAAAATCCTTTTTAAAAATGGGAAGTAGCACAAGGTGTCACTCGGCATTGCCAGGCAAAATACCAAGACTGTATAGTCTGCAGTGACTTGCCGGGAAGGTTTGATTTTGTGGATGGAAGCAGCTGAGAGTCTTACATTTCAGTTTTTGATTTTTACATCTGCTTTCTGAAATAATTCTAAGTTGATTTCTAGTTAATGTTTTGAAGTTTCACAACCTAGCCCTTGACTGCATTTGCCACAGCTGTCTCTAACGTTGTCCTAACTCTCCGTTCTGCTAAAAGATAGGGATTTTATACGAGGCTTCTTATCCTGACTCTAGGAGCAGTTGTTTGAGGCTGAGCATGTTTGTCACTAAACTGAAATGCCTTCACCATGCATAGAAAAGGGGCTCTGGCTCAGAGATCCTTAGCACTGTGGTCTGCTTAGTTGAGGCAGGAGGGTGCAGGGTCTTTTCATGTTCTAGAGGCTGTTGGGGCATCCGGGTTGCTGGGCAGCAGATCTATGGGACAAGAGCCTCTCAGGAATTGAGCAAGCACTACAGAAGGTCTCAGAGTTAAACACTCCTCCAACTCCTGTCCTCTCCCCTCTCCCTTCTGTCCATGTGTGTATGTGTGTTCATGTTCATGTCCCTGCCCAATATATATATATGGTGTGTGTGTGTGTGTGTGTGTGTGTGTGTGATTTCTTAGGCTTTGAGCAAAGCCTATGAGAAGAGCACACATTTTGCTCAAGATTTTCTGCAGGATTAAAACCCCAAACTAGTCTTCCTTTCTAAAACAGTGCGGTGACTTGGGACTGTTTGTATTCCACCCCCCCCTTCTTTTGTGAGTCACAAACTTTAAGTTAGGTCATTTATTTGATAATACAGTTTGGGAGCCAAGGGTCCTCCCTTCACTCAAGGGGGCCCTAAAGTCAGCCACTTTTAACTTCTGTTTTCCTAGTACGTTCTCCAGTGATAGAAACTGCAACCAATAGACCGTGAAACTGAGCTAGAAGGTTCTCCTATCAGCTTACAGAAGTCACTGTGTAACTTGAAAAACTGGGGACTTGAATCACAATCTTCCTCAGATGTGTGAGCTATCTGAGAAGGCACTGTCTGGACCATTGTCTAGATTTAAGTGTGGTGATAACAAACATCCATCACTTCATGGGTTTGGGCCCCTTTCACCTTTGTTTCATCGTAAACAGTCTTTAAAGGCTTACCGGGAGAAGTCTGGGGCACAGGCAGACAAACCCCTCTTACAGCTGAGAAAGGAGGCCAGCCACGCGTCTGCTGAGCTAGGTCTGCATCTCTGCACTTGGCATAGCTTTACTTACTACATACCAGGCTAAGTCGGGCACCCTGTACACAGGAGGTTCTTTAACTAGATGGTAGATGCTATTATTAGCTCCACCTTGCAGCTGGGGGGAAATCAAGGTACAGAGAGCTTGAGATACTTGCCCAACATGTCATAGGCACTGAGGCTGGTGGTGAAATTTGACCATAAAGAGAGGAATATTTGGTGTGACCTGGATGCTAGGTGCTTTCCTCAGAAGCAGTTTGTACATCAGAGGCACATGACTTGGTCATGTGTGCAGGTGGCCCCAGGTGGAAGTTTCCAGGATCTTTGAAGTTCCAAGTTGACACAGGTGCATGGCTTTGGCAGAACGAATAGCTTTGTTACTGTGTGTGTGTGTGTGTGTGTATTGGTGTAATGTCTGCAGCTGTACACGGTTGTGGATACAATTCATGCAGGTGTACATGCATGGTGCTTGTATGTGCTGGTGTATGTGAAGGCTAGAACCATACTTTTTGAGGCAGGTCTTTCACTAAACCTAGAGCTTATGGTACAGCTGGAGTTGCTAGCCAGTGAGTTCGAGGGAGCCGCCTGTCCCCATACCCCAGCTCTGTGATGCTTGCCAAGCATCTGTGCCTTTAAGAACCTGGAGTATCTTCCAGAGAGGCTATGCTTTCTAGAGCAAGGTGGTTTAAGGCAGAAGGCTTTGAAATTCTCTTAGATCTCTTAGCTGCTCTTATCTTTTCTCCTTTGTAGTGGAACTGAGTTATCTCAAGACCCAAGGGGAACAGCATCACTTTTTATTACTGTTTGCCTTCTTTTGTCACCTGCATTTCCTAAGTGTGGCACCTGATCTTGTGGGACTGAGATACCACCCCTGCTAGTGAAGTCAGTTGATCATCAACGTGGCCTGCTTCTAGCACATTTAGCTTTCCTGGCTTCTTTCTACCACTACAGTTTCTCCAGGCCAGTTGATCTAGGGATGAACTTAGCTTTCTGGGACCTTCAGTATGCATGCTTTGTGCTATTAAAAATTTCAGGTGTCACGAGGGAACTGTGACTCACAGGTCAAGAGTTGCCTTTCCCATCCCTGTTCATCTTTGGCACAGCCACGGCCCCGAGCCCGTTCACTTCTTCACACCAGAGTCCCTCCCAAACTGAATTTCTCCCCATCCCATTTGCTCCAGCCAAACTCGGTTTCACATGCCCTCCTCTCTCTTGAGACTTAGCTTCTTTGCCAAGTTAGTTTCTGAATTTTAGTCAAGTAGTTTTTTTTTTTCTTTCTTTAAAGCTACCGTGATCTTTCTGGGGGAACAACAACGGTGCTCAAGGTCGGTAGTTATAAAAAGCAGGCACCTTGTAAACTGGGGAGACCCCTGGACTGCTCTTTACTGTGTTTGTGTTTAGTGAAAGTTTGTTTGCAGTAGCTGGAGCTGATGCCACAGTGAGTAACTCCCGAGCACTCTGCATCTCAGGTTTCCCCCTGCAAAGTGAGCTGGGCTAAAGATTATCTAAGGTCCCATTGAACTTGGCACTGCCCACTTGAATTCGCACATGCGAGTAAAGAAGAGTCCTCATTATGAACAGGGGCACAGAGCAGCAGATCCCCAGGCCCTTTGATCTCTAGTTCAAGCACATTATAGTGAAAGAAGTATTTGTGCTTTTTGTTTTGTTTTTTAGACGCCCCAGCAGGCACCACAGTGATGGAGTACATGAGCACTGGAAGTGACGAGAAAGAAGAAATCGATTTATTAATTAAGCATTTAAATGTGTCGGAAGTCATAGACATAATGGAAAACCTTTACACGAGTGAAGATCCTGCAGTGTACGAGCCCAGTCTGATGACCATGTGTCCCGACAGTAATCAAAACAAAGAGTGCCCAGAGTCGCTGCTTCGGAGTGGCCCCGAGGTGCCCTGGCTGTCATCTGTCAGATACGGGACGGTGGAGGATCTCCTTGCATTTGCAAACCATATATCTAACACCGCAAAGCATTTTTATGGACACCGACCGCAAGAATCTGGAATTTTATTAAATATGGTATGTTTCTTCTGACCCGTCAAGTGCTGTGTGTTCAGCTTTATTGGTATGGCTTCATTGAGTGCAGAGTGCCATTGGAGGGGGCTTAGAATGGCTGCCAGAATGTAATTATTGGTGAGAATCACCTCTGTGTTAAAAACGAGAAGGGAATCTTCACACAAGCTGCACTTCAGAAATCTATAATTTAGTAGTAATTCTGTGATGAAGCGATTATGAATATACTTTGTTTTTTCAGGGGTAGGGCATGCTAGGTCAGCACTGCACCCCTGAACTACACCCCCAGCCCTCACAGATGTATTTTAGCAATTTTCTTAAAGACTCACTCATATCCACCAAAGACAGGGTCTTAATGGGAGTCCACCAGCCAAGAGACAAATAAATTCTGTCTTAATAACGTTGAAAACCGAATTATCTTCTCCTCTTACCACATTTAGCCGAATTCAGTTCCTGCAGAAGTGCAACTTATAGGTAGCAAATATCTGTTTACAGATTCACAAGTGATGGAGTTACTTAGCTATCCCAGGTATGCAAGTAGTCCAGAATATTGTGACAGCTCTTTGTTGTCAGGTGGAGCTTAGGTGCGCCCGGCATTCTGGCAGGTCCTTAGTGGGCTAGAGGTGACCGCGTGGGCGATGGTGAAAAGGTGACTTAATTTTGTAAAAAGGCAGGTTGCAGAGGAGTAGGTGGTGAGATGTAAACATGGTGTCGATAGAGTAGGTGGTGAGATGCAAACATGGTGTCGATAGAGTAGGTGGTGAGATGTAAACATGGTGTCGATAGAGTAGGTGGTGAGATGTAAACATGGTGTCGATAGAGCCCGCTCTCTTTCCCTTGGCGTGTACAAATGGCAGCATGGCCCGTGCTGGGGAGCTGTTACTGAAGAGCCCGAGTTGGCACAAAGGAAATAATAATAATAACAACAACAAATAAAAATTTTAATTGCCCTACATCCATTTAATGAAAAACAGCACAGTAATTTGGGTCAGCTATGTAGTGAGTTGTTTTGTCACGAGTCAGTTGTATCTGGCGCAGCACAAAGCAAGCTCACGTTTGGCATCGGGGTGTGACTTCCTTTGGTGTGGATCTGCCACGCTGCACTTAACAGTGAACGGAAAGCCCTGTCTTTATAAATGGGAAGTCCTCATTTGAAGCAGAAGGCACACCTGACTTCCGCAGCCAGAGTGAAACCAGAGGAGTATGCTTCAGAATAATGCCCATGTGGAGAGCGGCGAGCACAGTGCTCATGTTCGCTCTCATTTCCCAGCTATTTGATAAAGACACGCAGAGTCAGCTAATCATCCTTGCTTGCAGATGTAGAGAAACTTAGGCGTACTTGTCCTCACTGAAGAGAGATGGACCATGATCTGTGTACACAAGGGAACGCTAGGAAAAGTAGCTTCTAGCTTCTGTGTAGGAGCAGAACCAGAGAGCAAACGCAGAGAGGGCCGGAAACCACAGTCATTAGTAGGAAGTAAAAACTTGGTCAGCAGAGGCACAAGTCAAGTACTGTTTGTCATTCTGTGCCAACGAACCTGTGCTTAATAAATGGGCAAATCCAAACTAAAAAGAAAATTTAAGAATCAAAGATACCATAAAGGCAGGGGTCTTAAGAGTCTTTAAAAGCACTTGTATTTTTTTTTTTAAATGGTGAAGAATATAAAATGTAAAGCAAGAAGATATAAAGAGTGGAGTGGTAGGGAGGGAATGGAATATACTCACAGGCATGTGGATCTGGCCCCATTAGTCCTGGGGACTGTGCCTCTGGGGACCGTGTTTGACATTCCTGTCACTGGCATGAAGAATGGAACTTTTCCCAGGGCTGGTGGTAGTCTGTTACAGCTCTAAGAAGTGATTGCCTATTCTTTGGTCTTCAGTCAGAGCCAGTCTTGCTTTTAATATCATTGATTCTGGCATGGTGCTTTCTGTGGACCCATCCATCCCATAGTCAAGACCTTTCCCTGCTCATCCTTCAACTACAGGCTTGGCAAAGTTGCATACTTTGGGCTAGCTTTGTTATTTTTTCTCTCTCTGCATTAGAGAATTAGCTGCCGCCTAGATTAGGTCCTTGGTAAAATATATCCGATAAAGCTTCCTACATAGGTAGAATCCTTTACGCAAATATTCATTTGTTCATTGCTAGACATAGCTGGGACAGCCACAGTGTATCAGGCTTTTCCAGGTGCTAGTTTATGTCACGGGGAACGCAATGCCTGATGTGTGAACAGGTAACACAGATAGCACTGTGTGCTCAGCCACAATGTGTCTACACCCTGACAGCCTTGGGGATGCTTAGACAAGATCTTTCACATCCATGAGTGTGAAGAAGGGAGGGGAAGAGGAGGATGTCGGCACAGACTTCCAAGAAGACTTGGTGCCTTTGCCAGGCTGTAAACATCAAGTTGTAGTCAGCTCAATGAACTGAAGGTTGTTTCAGGTGGAGACCGCATGTGTGAAGGGTCAGAAGCATAGAGACCTGTGTGTTCAAGCAGCCAACACCCACGGTGCTGCAAAGTTAATTAGGAAGGGTGGAGAACTACAGATCAAAACAGTATCACAAAGCGTGGGTATGTTGGATGGGTTCTCCCTGGGTGTGTATTTATATGTGTGCTCTTTCCCTTAAGACAATATATGTTAAAGATTGCACTAGTGTCCAACAAAATCCAAGGAAAGAGCACCAGGAGACCAACCTAGGAACTGCTTTATGTCAGTGCAGTTATTTATAACCAGTCCATTGATTGATCTCGGTAGAATTACTGATATTGGGTAGAGTCCCCAAGCAGTCTATTCTGGGGGTTGTATGTGGATCTGAACCCCCCTACCCCCAGCCTGGATTCATTCACCACACATCCTGCTGGGACATTTGGAGTGATAATCCTCAGGGCTTAATCATGGAGTCAGAGCTGCTCAGAGTGAAGAGTCCAGCCTTCTACCTGATGTTTGAAGCAGGCAGTTTATAATACTGGGTAGAATAGTCTGGTTTCTTCCTCCAGACCTATTAGAAAGAGCCATCACTTACTGCGTCCAGTGCCTCATTTGTCAAGGTCTGATCATAAGAAAGTTTCTTCTTATACACAACCAAATCCATCTCAAACTGCCTCTCACCTTAGATTCTCCTCTCTGTCCCACTCCCACCCAGCAAGTCTATATGACGAGTAGCGGTGATAGCTGGAGTTCTGAATTAAGAACTTGGTATGTTGTTTGCCTTTGAAAAGGAAATTTTTACTACTACCTTGTCACCAGGAAGGTAGGAGAGACATAGCTTTGTCTTTGTTTTTACATCGTCTGCTTCCATGCATGCAGCTGAAGACCACTTGTACTTCATAGGAACCAGGTCACACAGCTCACTCAATAAATACCTAAGTACTGGCCCGTATCATTTAGTACAGATAACAGCAATTTGGATGAGGGACTAGAAAGCTTATGTCTAGTGTGTGCCCTTGAAAGCGACTTTGGTAAGTTGGAGGATTGGCAGAAATAAATAGCAAGGTTCTACAAGATTGTTTAGAGGGGAAAGTTAAAGATAAAAATGCACGTCACACTCAAGCAGGGAAGACCTGGTGTTAGGGGAAGAGCCAGGACTCTAAACTGCACATGCCTGTGACTCGGGTCTCATCCGGCGAGTTCAGGAGGCTTTGAAGAACTGAGTCTGCACCCAGCATGGCTATAATTACAGCCTTCTGGAACCCCAAAGGCTCTTACACAAAGCTCTGGCTTTGGAGTTGTACGGACCTGAGTGCAAATCCTAATTCTGGCACTGATTGGAGTTGCTTCACCCCTGGAAGCCAGCCTTAGCTGTCACATGGGATAAAAATAGAACCTAGCTCAGGATGGCTGTGGACTTTAATGAGAGAATGCAAAACAGCACCACACCTGGTCCCTAATTAGTTGTGTGTGGCAGCTGTCCCTTCCCTCTGTCCCCTTGCATAGAATAAGGGGGTGGAGCTGGGTCATAGCACACTTAATTGGTGAACATGGGTCAAACCCTGCGATGGTTAGCTAGAGTTCTGTGAATGGCAAGAAGGGGACCCAAAGCCAGTGCTGCCAGGGGCCTGTCTTTGTCTAAATATGGAAGAGACCACCATCACAATATCCTCAGCACACTGCAAAGTGAAATCTCCAGTGACAAGAAGTGACACTTATTTGGAGAGGTAGTCATCATATTTTAAATGAGACAAGACCATGGTTTCTGTTTACTTCCTGTAGGGACCCGTATGGGGTCCCCCTCAGCAAAAGCACCCTGTAAATATTTAAGATTTAGATTTAGTGATATTCGTGTTTCCAAGTACTGGGTTATTCTTCACGTCCTTTCCCGAGGAATGGTAAGCGTTTGTTTGAGGACTGTAGAGCTATTTAGCAATGATGGAGGCTGAGCAGTCCTTAGGTCAATAGGTCCTTGGCTGTGATTAGAAGCCTAGATGCACCTGCAGTAGGATCGAGTGCTTCTTCTCCTATGGGATAGGCTTAGGGGTTCCATAGTCTCTTCAGCTCATGAGGTAACTCAATACTGTTTCAATCAGAAGTCCTGGTTTATTATCTCAGGCCACAATTTCACTAATCACACCAAGGAAACAGCTGGCATCCGGGGAAACTGTCCATTAGAACACTTCAGACATTTTTTTAAAGCCTGTGTTCCAGGCCTTGTTTCCCAGGGACTATCATTTTATTTAAATTGTGATATTCACTTTCTATTTATTTATTTGTGTGTTTATTGTTTTTGAGACAGGCTTGCTAGGTAGCCCTGGCTGGCCTGGCCCTCCCCAGTGCTGGTATTTCTGTAGTGCCCACCATAGTGGGCTTCAGTACCCATCGTCCGATCCCACATTGCTCTCAGGATATAGCTCTTGATGTTTGAGATGACTGGTTTTGGTTTTGTTCTTTGTGTTGAAGTGTGTGTTGTTTGTTGTTTGGTTTTGTTCTGCTGAGTGTCAATCCCAGGACCATGTGCACACTAGGCCTGTGTCCTACCACCGAGCCACACTCCCGGCCCTGAAACCCCTCATTCTGAAAGACCTGATATAAAGGTTTTCTTGTCCATGAACCCTCAGAAGTCTGGATCCGCCTCTCTCTGCTTATGGCTGCCTCCTCTGTGCCAAGCATCTCAGGGTGCACAATAGGCACACTGTAAAGTGGAGTGAGGAAGCCAAAGAGAGACAACTCTGCCCTTCCTTGTTTATGTAGCGTTGTTGACTCACGCCTCTGGCATCGCACACTGGTCCCACGATCCTCCCTGAGCCTCAGGTAATTTCCACACGTGTTCTCTGTGCATCATGCATGAGTAATAGCTGTGCAGACGAACAGGTTAGCGCATTTTAATAGAAACAAGTCAACCTCCTTTATTTTCAGTCTTTGGGTCACTGTCGTCAGACTCCCTAGATAAATAATTTTGCAGCTTCTCTTTGGCTCAAGTACTCATCAAGCGTTTGGAAATATGAGCAGGTTGGACCAGGAACTTGTGTCTGTTACAAGCTTTGTCTGTCTTGTTCAAGTTCTAAATATAGCTGGTAATGTCAGAATGACGCACAGCACCACTGCACGGCACGGAGTGCTTCTAAAACAGCCTCTGTTGGGTGGGCTTCACCTCAGCCTCTGTGTCTCCTCGCAGGTCATCAGCCCCCAGAATGGACGCTACCAGATAGACTCGGATGTTCTCCTTGTCCCTTGGAAGCTGACGTACCGGAACATCGGCTCTGGTTTCATTCCCCGGGGGGCCTTTGGAAAAGTGTACTTAGCCCAAGACATGAAGACCAAGAAAAGAATGGCATGCAAACTGGTGTGTACATCCACACTGTGTGTCTGACTTCCTGGCTTTGGCTTATTTACCATGACCCAAGATTCTACCCTTACCTGGTTTTATTTAAGGTTCTTGTCCCAAAGTGTCTGTAATTTCTGGAGTGGCTGGTGGCCTGGGGCCATTCAGTTCCTATATCTCTACTTAGGTGTCTTGGAGCTTATAATCTAATTAAAAAATGGTTTGAAGTGTTTAGCTTAGGTAATACCGTCTCCTGTAGATGGGAGTTGGGGGAGCTCGCCTGAGATGGAAGAGCAGAACTGTGTGTAGCTTCTGCCCCCTGGGGAGGGGTCCATGGCAGGCAACAGAACGAAGGAAAACTGGATCTGGTTTCTAGGACCAAGTTGATACGTACAATGGCTGAAAGGTTCCCGTCTCTTATTAAGCAATGACTGTTTAACATCAATGTATTGCTGCTTCATAAGACTCTGGCAGTGAAGACTGTACACATCTGGAGTGACCCAGTAACTCCACTGCTTAGTGACACCCGCCAGAGAGGTGTGTTCATATGCATGACTGTTCTCTCTGTTCATCTCAGCACGTTTGCTGAGGTGGCATTCTGGGAACTTCCCAGATACTGATAGATGGAGATGTATGCCCTGGAACGCTAGACCACAAAGAAAACAAATGGTTCACAGCGAAAGCAGCGTGGCTGGGTCTCAGAACCCTTGAGTTCAGACAGTCAGACACAAAATAAGATCTATTGTATGAGGTCCCATTCCTATGAAGTGCAAAAACAGGACCCCAAATCCATTAACTAGATGCTGTATTCATGGGTATCCTTGCAGCATAGTGACTGAAAGAGTCAGGAGGTTCCTGGTCTTCTGATTTCATTTGGGAGTCACAGTGGACAATCCACTGGGTTTGACACCATTTTACAGTGTGAAGACATTAAATATCACTTTCTACTCTTTTGTGGAGTGGAAAATAGTTGCCAGATTCCATGTTTCAGTCTCTCATAATAACCGCCAAAAAAACCTTCAACAATCTGTTTTCTTTCATTTATTTTTTTTCATTATAGTTCACTAGATAAGTCTTTAATCCCAGCACTTGGAAGGCAGAGGCAGGCGGATGTCTATAAATTCCAGGACAACCTGGTCTACATAGCGAGTTTCAGGCCAGCCAAGGCTACATAATGAGATTCCCACCTCAAAAAAAAAAAGTTTGACTAGATAATTTTTTATTAGAGAAAAATAAGACTTATAATAAACTTTTTGAAACTTCTATCTAAAGCGACCCTTCCAAACTGTAAACTACCTAGAGACTTTTTATAAAACTTGGAGGCCCAGTGTCCTGTTTTTCAAATTTACTACAAAAGCGTGGGAAAATGGCTTTGTGGGTTTGTTGTCCTTTTAGTGTTTGTTATACCTAAATATTTAAGGAGAGTATTTTTCTTAAGAAAATCAAATATATCATTACAAATCCCAGACAGGCTCACAAGGATGGGGGCTCATGGGTAGGGTCCCCTCCCTTCATATGACCACTGTTAGGAGCTGATTTTCCAGGTGTATGCATATTATCACCTTTAGAATAACATCTGAACCTCTACAATTTGCCTTCTGCCCAGCACAGTATTTGGAGCTGTTTTAAAAGTCTTTCTGCTCCAGGAACGCTACCCTATCACAGCTCTTGTGGGCGAGGACGGAATTTTCATGGGATGTGGGGATGGGTGTGCACTTACCTTAAAGGAACTAGCGATTTCATATTAACACACAATCAGGTGAAATATTTAAAAAGGCCGCAGTGTTCTGGGGCCATGAAGATGGTATGAATTCGTCACAGGACATTCTCTTAGGTCATTTGGTATTTTTAAACTTTGTTTGGATTCCTAAACTCTAAATGAAATGAGTTTTTTTTTCCCATACCTAGTTTTTTATGTTTAAAAATTTGTATCTAAAGATGACATAATATAGGAGCAGGTCTGTGGTAAACATGTTTTGATATCACACTGCCCGGTCTTACACTTACATGTCTAAGTGTCCTTGTGTTAGTTTGGCTTTTGGTTTGTGGGTTGATCTGTGTGGTCTGGTTATTGTATGTTTTATCATCTTGAGGTTGTTTAGACTCTTGCCCATGTTTTGTGTTGCTAGATCCCTGTGGATCAGTTTAAGCCATCGGATGTGGAGATCCAGGCCTGCTTCCGGCATGAGAACATTGCTGAATTGTATGGTGCCATCTTATGGGGTGATACTGTTCATCTCTTCATGGAAGCAGGCGAGGGGGGCTCCGTTCTGGAAAAGCTGGAGAGCTGTGGGCCCATGAGAGAATTTGAAATTATTTGGGTGACGAAGCACATTCTCAAGGGACTCGATTTCCTGCACTCCAAGAAAGTGATCCACCATGATATTAAACGTGAGTCGTGGGGTAATGGGACTCACCAGATTGGAGACACTCAGTGGCAGGCAGGCAGCTCCCTGCCAATACAATTCATTTTCCTTTTCTATGTTCCTGAAGGAGCTCTTAGAATGAAGCCCGGTCACTAAGAATGTCAGCAGTCAGAAGGGAGGGTGATGACAGAGCAGCGGTGCCGGGATTGTGACCACACATCTGTGGCGCGTGCTGCCTCTGCCCTTGTATACTGCTTTAAAAACAGTCATGCAGGACTTAGGGTGTGGCTCAGTGGTGGAATCCCTGCTTAGTGCACACAAGGCCCTGGGTTTGATCCCCACCACACACACACACACACACAGTCACACACACACACACACACCACAGGAGGACGGTGAATGGGAGGGAGATTACTTAATGCAAACACGTAGTCCTATATTTTTGAGTAAAAAATATCTTTTTAATTTTGAGCCATAATTTGGCAACAATTCATTAATCAACCTCTTTTTAAAAATTGCTAGAACTCAGGTATGATATAGAAGTAAAACAGACTCATTATAAATCTTTAATACCTACTGAGAAGCACAACTTGACTGTTTTTAAACAACAGTGACTTGATAGTAGCCGCCTGCGTCTTAGAATGTGAAGCCAAGCCTCGAGCCCTACTGGTGGCTGTACTCTTCTCGGCCCACGCTGGGTGGGTTCTTGACAGCCTCCAGGAATCCTCACCTGGCCTCTCAGCAGCACGGTGCTTATGGGTGCGCTACGCCTATGTCGCTATTAGAAGCATTGCACTCTGCTCTGATTGAACCTCATTGTTCTAGATGATGCTTTCATGTTGTGTTAGGATGTATTAATTCACATTAAAAACCCTTCTCGTTGCAGCAAGCAATATCGTATTCATGTCTACAAAAGCTGTTTTGGTAGATTTTGGCCTAAGTGTTCAAATGACTGAAGATGTCTATCTTCCCAAGGATCTCCGAGGAACAGAGGTAATTGTATTGGTGTGAAAATTGTTGTTATCTTGTTAAGAATAAAGTGATATTATAGAAATGCTGCAGCAAAGAACAAAGTAGGGGTAAAATGACATCACTAAATCATTGTCACCAGAGCAAATTCATGTTACTGTTTACCCTCTTCCTCTACTGTCCATATGATAAGATTTCACATATATGATATTTATAGAATTTTCTATCACTATGTTTATCTACACAACACAAAGCCCTTACAGACAGTCCCGTGCTGAAATAGAGGACCAGTTGAGCATCCCTAATCTTTAAGTTTAGAGAACTATACAAGAGCTGGAGAGGGTTGAATAAGACGCTTGCTGCACAAACCTGAGGACACGAGTTCAGATCTTGAGAACCCACATAAAGCCAAGTGTAGTGATCCCGTACAACTGTGGTTAGATGGGAGACAGACATGCATTTTCCCAATAGCTCACAAATAGCCTGGAATACACAACAGTAAATAAGAGATCCTGGCTCAAGGTAGGAAGTGTTCAAAATGCAGTGTCATAAACACACACATGTACACACACATACACACACGTACACACACACACCATAGGAATGCACACACCAGACAGATGGAAAGACACACAAAAGATTTTATAAAAACCCACATATGTATGCTAGTATTTCAAAATACGAACTCCCAAATCTTAGAGGTTTTGGTTCTGAGCTTCTCAGACATGGGATACTCAAATTGTAGATTCTGAATCCATCTTTTAAAACTGTTGCAGAATGATAGTCAAAATAGCTCACTCAGTGCTTTAAATGAACTGTTTCTCCTTCATTGGTGTTGAATACTATTATTGTAGCAGAGGGGTTATTGCTGCTATCCTGTTTTACAATAAGGTAATAAACACCGGGCGATTATAACACAGTGCCTGAAGCTGCATAGTTACACAGATCCTGAACTTGAGTTCTTGGAGAATTAGGATTTAGTTTTGTATTTTATTAATCCTTATTTTCTAAGGATTTGAGCTGTAAATTCTGGGTAACTTTTTAGCACAACTACCATGTTATTATATTCCAACCCTCTCTGAGTCTTGGTTCAGTTTGTCTTCGCTGTCTTGGCGGTTGCCATGTACTGAGGTCTGACCGCCAAGACCTGTGTGTCTTTCATCCAGGGATAGTGTCAGCCTGAAGTCATGAGCACAGCACACCTTATGTGAAGCTATGGTGATAAAATTTAACCAATCTGTGAATTGAAACCAAAACTAGACCTGGAAAGCTCTTCCTGGAGCTAAGTGAACTTCTGGAATTCCTTTACTTAGAGCAGACTGACCTGAAATGCATAATCCTCCTGCCTCAGCCTCCCCAGTGCTGGCTCACACTGGCCCTGTAAACCTCTTTTTAAATTAAACAATGTTTATTTCCCTTCTTAAGAGTACTTTGCCACAGCAGAAAGTCTGATCAGCCTTAATACGTAGGCCATTGTCTTTAGAAGGCATTTCAGCTCTTTTTGGCATTAGTCAGGAGTTCAGATCCGGGACATTCCACCCTTTTCCCTGGAACCAGTTTGAGAAACAGACTATTTATGGTATTAGAGGAAAAACTACCTTCTTTTTCCTGGCAATGCAGTCAAGTTAGAAATTATGCAATGTTGGAGAAAAGCTTGTATTCCTGGGATTCTCCACCAGGAGGGCTGGGTACAGAGTCACACGTCTCAATCATCAATAGGGTTTCTCTCTTTTTAAGTTGGGGTAGCTCAGGATAGCCTCAAATGCATTGTGTAGCCTAGGCTGACCTTGCACTCAATGTCCTCTTGGCCCTGCCTCCTGTGTCCTAGGGTTATAGGGCATCTAGCACCCATCCTGCTCCTGGGGAGGAGTAACTGATGAAGTCTTTCCAGCTAATGCTGATTTCTGTGTGTTTGGTGTAAAATGGGCCTTGGTGTCTGTTCCTCGGTGCTGCACCATCAGTTGTCTCTCATGTGCTGTCTGCACAGGGCTCACCAATGATAGTTTGATTAGGACCAGTGTGACAATGATGGGGAAGTCCCGATGCAACTTTTCAGCAAGCCTGCTTTACTCCTTATACCAAAGAGCAAATTAGATATTATGACACAGGCAAGCAGGCAGATTTGCTTCTGTTAGAGTACGATTCTGGCTGTTGGGACGTCAATGACTATTTCAGTTCTCTGCAGTACAGCTCACAAACACAAACGTCTTCTCTGGATCTCTCTCTGTGTCTTTCTTCTTCTTCTTCTTCTTCTTCTTCTTCTTCTTCTTCTTCTTCTTCTTCTTCTTCTTCTTCTTCTTCTTCTTCTTCTTCTTCTTCTTCTTCTTCTTCTTCTTCTCCTCCTCCTCCTCCTCCTCCTCCTCCTCCTCCTCCTCCTCCTCCCTCTCTCTCCCTCTCCCCCTTCACAGTGTTCTGCTGAAACATGTCATATCTACCCAATGTTAGGCATGTATTTATTTGGTTTTAGCTACATGGCTCAGAGGGGAAAAGTTAGGAAATATAAATAACATACTAGAACTATTTTGCTGTGTTTTTGTTCTTTATTTTTATAGTTCTTACTTTTTCTTCTGATTCTAGTATTAACTTCTCTAAGTTAACATAGAATGAAGATGTACACATGTGTTCATGCAGATATACCAATGACAGCCCATGACAGTCTCTTTTCAATGCTATAAAGCACAAAGGCCTTGACTCTGACTTCAAGTTCCCCAGCACTTTGCTCATTCCTTTGTGGGAAGGGGGTGCTGCCTTCTAGGCAGCCAGCCCAAAGATTGACATTCAGAGCTACCTCCTCTGGCTCTTTCGGGGGTGAGGAGGAAGAAACATTGAACTGGAAGCTCCTGGCTGTGTGCCAGAGGGCTTGGCCTGCACCCAAACTATCATGCCAGATACTGCCAGCTCCCAAACGTAAGCTGGGCGTGCAGGCATGTAGAATTGTGACACCACTCACGCATACAGTTTGCTTTGTCCCTACTCCATATGGGGGCCAACCTCCTCTATTGACAGCAAGTATATAGCATTTCTTTCTGAACTGTATTTGATTTGGTAAGAAACTTCAACAGGAAGTCCATTCTCTTGGCAAGTTGTGGATGCATAACTCCTTGTTGACCATAGGGTGCAAAATTGGCTATTTAATTTTTTAGCCCTGTGATTGAGATTGTGTTTATTTTTTTAAAAAAGTCGAGAGACACATGCTGTTCTTCGTCTTCAGGGAAAGGGGTGGACACAGAGCTCAGTGTCGCCTCCCTGATGAGGGCAGAAGGAAGCCGCAAGGAAGTGTGTTTTAGGAAGGAGTTGAGCCGGCTAAGATGGGGAAACTGGGCAATTTCCCCAGCTTTTGTAAGCTAATTTGTACTTATTTACTCAGAAATGAATTCTGAGAATGCTAACCCTTTCCTCGTGTTCTCATGACAGCACAGAAACCTTTTAAAGCTTAAGAAGGCTATGTATTTTATCTGAAGGACTCAGGCTCAGGAGTGTTTCATGCTTTTGACTTCTCCCCCTCCTTTCTTCTCCCCTTCCCCTTCGTCTTCCTTTCCTTTCCCTTCTTTATTTTCTGTTTTCTCTCTCCCCTGTTTCTTCACTTCTTTTCTTCTTCCATTTGGTTTTGGAATGTGTTTGTGTTGTTGTTGCTGTGATATGTCCTGAAGATGGGACACAAGCTGAAGAAGCACAGGGTTCGTTAGCCTGAAAGACAGCTAGCAGGGTGTTCTCCGTGTGCCCTGTCACATGAGGTCGTATGTGGAATTTTCCACTGTGGCAGCATCCTCCTCAAAAGCTCTTAGTTTTGGAGCCCTTTCTACCTTCACATTAGAGCTGTTCCGCCTGTGAAAGAGGATGCTAACTCTTTATGTCTATGCCAGCCCTGACTACAGATTATTGGTGACTTGGGCTTTCTTTGTTTTCTCTTCCATCTTAGAAAAATAAAATTTAGAGAATTGCCCCACTTGCTCAACATTGACTTCTGAAATCAAATTCAAATTTTGCTGTATTTTGTTTACTAATTAATTTTTTACAACTTTTTTGTTTTTTATGTTTTTAGACAAGGTCTTAGTCTGTAGTCTAGGCTATCCTGGAGTTTGTGGTAATCTTCTCGCTTCATGCTCAGGGCTTAGACACTGTTGCTGGAGCAGGCATTTGGTACTTACTCACTGGGACGCTTCCCTCCCTCCTAAGCCATTGATATAAATGCCCTGCAGGATTCTGTCACTTTTTGGCAAATAAATGGGAGAAGTATGTGTGTAAGTTTAAGTCCGAGAAGAATTGGTGTTTTGCTAGACAGTTGTATATAACTGATAGCATCTACAGAACTCAGAGCAGTGGGAGTCAGCAGCTTCAAAAAGCTTGGTGCTTTGAGGACTCATTTCTGGGAAAGAGGTGTTTTAAAGGACAGGACGTCTCAGGATTGTCCTTGGCTCGAGGGAGACTGCAGTAGCATTCCCTCCGAGACAGAGCACGCAGCAAATCTCGCAGAAGCAAAGGAGCCAGCTCCTAAAACTGGATGCTTTCCGTGTCTTTTTCAGATCTACATGAGCCCCGAGGTGATTCTGTGCAGGGGCCATTCCACAAAAGCAGACATCTACAGCCTGGGGGCCACACTCATCCACATGCAGACAGGCACCCCACCCTGGGTGAAGCGGTACCCGCGCTCGGCCTATCCTTCCTACCTGTACATAGTAAGTGAGAGTCGCTGGGCTGGGTGAGGCCCAGCATCTCAGTAGCACACCGAGGAGATGAGGTGGCGGTAGAATTGTGGCCCACGAGAGGTGGTTGCAGTTCCATTGTTAAAATGAAAGTCCATTTTCATGGAAACTGACTAAAGTGAGAAATAGACATGATTCGTATGCTCTCCCATTATACTTCCGTGTGCTAAAACATACTCAGAAGGATGAGAGTCCTACAGCTCTGTCAGCCAAGGAAGGTGCATGTGTTCTTTAAAATGTCGCTTTTAAAAAAAGAAAATATAATGTTATTGCTTTCTGCTCCCCTCAAATTCCCTTCCCTCTCTCTGATAGCTTGTCCTAGAGTAGGCGTGGGAAGGAGGCAGAGGCAGGCATTTCCTTGTTGCTGCAGCCTCCTTTGGACTCCCCACCCCACCCCATGAGAAGCTGTCACTGCTAATTCAAACCCAGCACGTGCTTTTTGCCACATTAAATGAAAGCTGGCTTAAGCACTGCTAGGATGTTGAAGGGTGTTTGCTAGGGGTCCTGCAGTGGCACTGTTTGAGTGTCTGTCTGTATGCCGTCCATGCTGACAGAGCTGGTTTGTTGGCAGATCCACAAGCAGGCCCCTCCCCTGGAAGACATTGCTGGTGACTGCAGTCCAGGCATGAGGGGACTGATAGAAGCTGCCCTGGAGAGGAACCCCAACCACCGCCCAAGAGCTGCTGACCTACTAAAACACGAAGCCCTGAATCCCTCTCCAGAGGACCAGCCAAGATGTCAGAGTCTGGACTCCGCCCTCTTTGAACGGAAGAGGCTGCTGAGCAGGAAGGAGCTGGAACTTCCTGAGAACATTGCTGGTAGGTTCCCCCCCACCCCCGTGTGTGGGGGTGTGCCTGTGTAACTGTGGAGCCACTGACACCTCTGATGTGGGTCATGAAAGCACTTGTGTGTGGAGTGGGGGTGGGGGGTGAAGGCCAGACATGGTGGCACACACTTGTAATCTCAGCAATTGGATAGGGCAGTTTGAAGTTCAAGGTCAGTCTCTACTACTTGAGACCCTGTCTCAAAAGAAAAAGCTGGGTGTGATGGCACAGGCAGGCAGACCACAAGATCAAGGCTTGCCTGGGTTACATTGTGAGTTCAAGGCTACCCTAGGCAGTTTAGTGAGACTGTCTTGAAATAAGCTGTGAGAAGATGCTGGGGTTGTGACTTGGAGGCAGAACATTGGGATGCACAAGGCCTGAGTTCCGTCACCTGCAGCAGACACAGACACACACACACAGACACACACACACAGACACACACACACACACACACACAGAGGAACCAGCCACATCTTGGAAGATTAAGACAGGAAGATTGCCTAGACAGTAGTACAATGTAGCGACACTTACCTCAAACTGAGGCAGAAAGGCGAGTATCATTATTTGAGAAAGTGAGTGGAAGCCATAGGAAAACACGCAATCAACTCATCGATCCCCAAAATTCTAGCCAGTTTCAGGGTGCACGGAGCTAACACAGTTGCTGGATGTTGCCTCTGGCTCACTTTATTTGAATCAGAGGCTATCAGTTGACTTTAGAAACAGATGGAGAGGGACGGCCCTGCCATTGGGAATGTGTGGGGTTCTGGATTATTCGGTGCAGAGAAAACACCAGGTCTGAAGTCACCTTGCATTTTGCAAATCTTCTGCTTGAAATCTGCAAGCCAGCTATGAGTCCTTCCCACCTAGGAGGGTCAGTACACCCCAGAAGCCTAGCTATGCCTGGAGAAGGCACCTTTTGTTTGGTTTTGATTGAGCTATACATTTTTGTCCACTCCCCTCCCTTCCCCCTCCCTTTCTACCCTTTCCTGTGACCCCCATGCTCCTAATTTACTCAGGAGATCTTGTCTTTTTCTCCTTTGAGAAGGCACTTTTTTCTTCACTCATGTAGGCCCAAACTCAGAGGTCAAGCCTGGTGTACCTCTTTCTCTTTATACTTGTCTAATTTCTCTGTACCTTGTAGGGGGAAATGAAGTACTGAAAAACATGCCAAAGTTTCTTCCTAATTCCTTTTCTTTGTTGGCTGTTGGGACCCTGTAATCTATGTGAGAGTTCTAAAGGTGTGTGCGACAACCGGCCTGGGCCACTGTCTCTCGAGCCCCACAGGGTTGTTTCTTCACAGAAGGGACATGTAGTTGTTACGTGCTGGGCTCCCCATCAGTTTTGTCATTGGTTTTTCTCATTGTCTCCATGTTCCTTCCGCAGACTCTTCCTGCACGGGCAGCACCGAGGAGTCTGAGGTGCTCCGGAGGCAGCGTTCCCTCTATATAGACCTCGGAGCGCTGGCCGGCTACTTCAATATTGTCCGGGGGCCACCAACCCTGGAATATGGCTAATGGATGGCTTGTTGGCAACAACCTACAATGGACATTTCTCTCTTGAATGTTGGTTTGCAGACCTTGCACAGCAACTGTGGAGGGTGAATTTTACCCATTTTTAGGGGGGCACTGAGGCCACTAATGACACGCGAATGTCACTGCAGTGCCCCCCTCCCCCTTTGTGAAGCTACTCTGTCATGTCCCAGGGCCCAAGGTTCTCATTTCTCAGGTGGTGGGACTGGGTAGGAGGGATCGAAGAGCTCAGGGAAGGATCGTTTCTGGTGACAATTCCATTCACTGTGCACTTTGCTGAACATGTTAAAAATAGCCATCAGGAGATATTAACCTGAAACTCCTAGTTTGGGTTCTTATTTAAGCATGGAATCTTCATTTAACCCAGAAGACCTGTTCTGTGTATATATTGGTGTGTATTATATGGTAACTCTGTGAGCCTTGGTGGGCAGACTCCAGCATAAGGTTAATCATTGTATTTAGGATGAATTGAGAAGTTGTAAGGTTGCAGCAATACACTGAGCTAGTGTCCTACAAATGCCGACGCCCTCAGAGCCACTTGACAGCAGGCCACTAGTGACAGTTTCTGTTATGTTCCTATGGAAACACTGTATACTGTACATGCTATGCTTAAAACATTTAAAACACGATGTTTTTGAATGTGGGTAGAACTATGTAAACCACATAATTTCTGTACATCCCAAAGGATGAGAAGTGTGACCTTCAAGAAAGTGAAAACTTTTGTAAATTCTTGGTGATGCTACATTTGTAATTCATGAGCCTATTCTCTTTAAAGTGTTTCTATATAAAAATAGCATACTGTGTATGTTTTATTCCAAATTTCTCCATGAATCTTTCATATATATATGTGTGTGTATATATGTATATTTTAACATTGTAAAGTGTTATTATTTAAAGTATATTTTTACATTATGCAAATGAAACTCAACATTTTAGTCCAATGTGACTGGTCAAATAAATTGGATAAACTGAGTATTTTGTCTTAATTTTTGAAGAGAGCATGCTTCTCAGATGAGTGACAGGGTTGGGATAGATTTTGGAGGGAATGGTGACCTCAGGCTGCCCCCCTCCCCCACCCCCCTGCTGCTGCGGGGCTGCCTTTGTGACATACAATGAGGTATACTTTCTTCTGAAGGAAGCTGAAGCATTTCGAGGTTGTTTGTTTTTCACAAGAACACAGAGCAACTAAGAGGTGAGAATGGTGTTGGAGACTAAACCTTTCTGAATTCAAAACTCAGGCCCATTTTTAGTCTGCTACTTGCAGAGGGATCATCTGTGAAGGAGGGGCAATCTCTGGGGAGGCTCGGCAACATTGTGGGATGCAGTGCCCTGAGTGAGGACAGAGGTGTGGTACCAAGAAGATGGCAGAACTTCAGAACTCTTCACTTGCATAACTCCTCCGTGACCCCAAAGGAAACCTGAAAAGACTTGGATGTGCCCTTGATTTGGAAGTTTCTATTAAGGGCATCTGAATTGGGAAGTCCCTTGGGCCGTCCTGGCATTGTCCTCTGCCTGAAAAACGCAGTAACTTGATCTCCCACTGATGACGCACTTCTGTGCTATAACTCTTCAAGGCGAAAGTCTGTTTGTTGGAGGGCCTGAGGAAATATTCTGTAGGTCTGAAGCCTGTTGGTGGCCTTTAATCCCAGCACTGAGGAGGTAGAGGCAGGCAGGCAGGTCTCTGTGAGTTCCAGGCCAGCCTAGTCTGTAGAGCTTGTTCCAGGCCAGCCAAGACTATACAGAGAAATTCTGAAATCCCGTCTTGAAAAAGAAAAGATTGCCGCATGCCAAGTTCCACTGGAAGCCAGGTAGAATGTGTCGGTTAGATGCCAGGTCTGCTAATGGAGAATTGAAGTCTGCTAGGAGCCACTCTGAGGAAAGAACCGTAGAACCGTGTTGAGTCCTGCAGGGTGCATAAGGAATAAAGAATCCTGGCATTCTGAACTATCTAACCCCACTAGAAGCATATTCCATTTTGGAATTGTTAGAGGATTCTCTGTTGCAATTTATATTACCTAATCTCCAAAAAGATGTTTCTGGGCAAGCATTTAACTTTTGCCTAAGAGTTAATTTTTATTATTTATTTTGGTATGAGGGACGGAACCCAGGGGCTCACATGTCCTAAACAAGTGCTCAACACTAGGCCACTTTTGACTGTGCAAAACTGCTTGGTTTTTTTGAGTATCACAATGTTTATTGATAGATACAAGTACATAAAAGTACTTGACTTGATAAATGAAGTAGGCTTAATTTCAATACTATAATAAGAGGGACCAATTCAAATTTTCTCCATTTGTTACACACCCACAAAAACCACCTCAGGGGCATTCAATATCTCTCAAAACTGATCAATTTTGTGCAAGTAAACCAGGTTTCTTTTTAAAAGACTCGTGCACTTGCCCAGGCTCAATGATATTAAAATCTAGCACATAAAGCCCATTGCTAGAGGTAGAAACACAGGCAATATTCTGTTACGGCAGCAGCCATCAACGAGGCTAGGAATTTTCTGTGACAGCCAAATGGGTAGTCAAATATTGCAACTACTCAGTGTTCATGAGCGAAGTGTTTCTCTGCAGTGCTCAGTGTTCTACTCAGTTTCTACCTTAAGACAGTCTATGATGAGTGGCAGCAACAGACTGCCTCTGCTTGAGAATGTAGGGTGTAATTACTGCACGCTGCCGATAGGCCCTCTGCACCCGGGTTCAGTGCCCCACAAAGCTGCTTGTAAAAGCCATTTCATCTGTGACGCTCAAGAACATGATCCTTAGCGTTTACATAATCAGACACCGAGTCAGCCTCTCCCAGCTCTCTTGAGCAAGAGAGGGCCAACATGAAGCACATCCATCTGACAAGCAGGGCTTGCGCCGCCATTGGGGAGGAGAGACTGGGTAGATCAGAAGGAGAAAGGCACATGGTTCTCCTGATCTATAGATCCCTGTCCAGGAGGAACAGCTGCCTCTTCAACAGCTGGCTCATGAGCTAGAGATTCCTGCTTCCTAGGTAGGAAATGAGTTGTGTGACTTATTTCCTGGAATAAGGGCTACTCATTGCTGTTTCCTGGAAGAAAAGAGCCTGTCCTTCACTTTTTCATTGCTAGGATCAGCTGTAGTAATTTGGCCAAATTAGAGACATCTGCTCCACCACACCTGGAGAGGTGTTCACAGAGAGTGATCTGGTTACCCAGGAAGCAGTAACTGACTTTCTGGAAATACTGACGTTCAATTGGCTGTGAGCAGAGCAATCTCTCAGTACAACTCTGCATGAAGATGACCTGGGTTGACTCTGTAATTGGACCTATGCTGGGAAAAAACCCAAGATTATGAGAGTAGAGAATTGATATCATCATCTTTAATTGTTATCTTAGCTTTAATTCATTAATTCTAACCATTCTATGAAACTTTATCTTCCCATATGAATGCAAAATTTTGCTTGTGTGCGTGTGTATGCGATGTATGTATGTATGTATGTGTGCATGATAAACGTGTGTGGACAGTGAATGTTAGTACATGTGCATGTATGTATTCATGCACGTGTAGACTGAAGGTAGACAATGGGTATCTTCCTCCACACTTATCTTTTGAGGCAGCAGGCTCTCACTGAACCTGACACTCACGGATTTGGCTACATTGGCTGGCCAGTGAGATCTAGGAGTCTGCTTGTCCTTACACCCTCAGCACGTGGTTGCGGACATGCTCTGCTGCATCCGGCTTTCTGTGTGAGAGCTGGCGATCTGAGCTTAGGCCCTCCCGCCTACACAGTAAGTACTTTACTGAGAGAGCCACTGCCTCAACCCCATGAAGGGAAAATCTCACAGAGTGGTTTATTTGAACATGTCTTTGTAGTAGGCCATGTATAAACTCGAATATTCTTGACATTTTTTTGGCTTTGACATTTTTACTTCTGAGACATCAAGGGAGATGCAAAGGAAGAATATTTTCTGCACAAAGAAGGCACTGAAGCCTTAAAGCTAGGAGTAGAGGGCACTTGTGGTTCATCTGCTCCCTAAAGGCAGACGCCTTCTCTGAACCCTTAAGAGTGAGGGCAGCAGAGGTGACCGCAGATAGCAGCAGGAGTTTCTTCTGGATAGTCTGGGTCTAAATGAAAAGGAAATGGCCCATGATGCACCCCCACCCCCAAACACATTCGCACATGCACATATGCATGTTCACGGATACATGGACATCCACACGTCCCCTCCTCTCAAGGAGTACCTCCATTAGGTCTGCCCAGCAAGTGGGAGAGAACAGAATGTTTGGCACTTGCCTGTTCAGCTTCTCCCTGTTATGGTTACATCCTGACCTTACCTACTAGTAGGACTCCCCAGAAGGAACTGCTGGTTATTCTATGGATACACAAAGTAGTGATTCTACAACAGAAAACACACACAGCAGCATTATCTATACACATTTAGGTGTCCTTTTGCTAGGACAGTCCCCAGCTGTTACAAAAAGAACTGTTTCACTAAGAGCAGCTCTCAGCATGAGTCTATCTTCGGAGGCAAAGCTATCCCCGATCATCCCTTCCACACAGGAGGCTCTGCTTTGACTGTCCTTGTGCGTCTCATAGTTCTTCAGAAAACTGAGGGGCAAAGTTGCATCTGGTCATTGACTCATTTCTTAGGAAACAAAATTGAATGGTAAACAACTTATCAATCTGTCCCAGGGCCATGCTTGCTTGTTCAGAGAGCAGGGTTGGGGAGCAGAGCCATTGAGTTCTAACCTCAGGATTTTACTAACAGAAAACACTGTTGTTTTTTGCTTACCGCTTCTTCTAATATCCTTGCCTGGGAAATCCCAGAGCAGAAGCAAGAAAGGTATCACATCGTGCTCATGCTAACGTTGGGGTGTGAGAAGTTGATAGCTATCTGGCTAGACTGACCGAGGTTCTCTTGTAATGACAGCGAAGGACTAGACCTGCGGGCACTTGATGCCAGCAGTAGTAATTCAGAATCGGTGAAAGGTGGAGGTGGGAAGAGAGACCAAACCCAAATGGAATTATAGAAGTGATAGTGTTTGGGGATAGAAAGCTGAGTCATGGCCTCCTCACTGGATTAGTGGGAAAGACTGTTAAACCTTGTATGCCTAGGGGTCTCAGATGCTGTGTGTGGAGCTCCATGACCACACTCCATGAACCAACTCTGTGGCACGTAAGGACCTCATATTAGTCAGGGCTACTCTTGCTGCGATGAAACACCATGACTAAAGCAGCTTTGGGAGAAAGGGGTCTATTTGGCTACCTCTTCAATTTCACTGTTCATCACTGAAATAAATCAGGACAGGAACTCAAACAGGGCCGGAACCTGGAGGCAGGAGCTGCTGCAGAAACCACAGAAAAATGCTGCTTACTGGCTTCTTCATGGCTTGCTCAGCCTGCTTTCTTATAAAACCCAGGACCACCATTCCAGGGAAGGTACTATCCACAGTGAGCTGACCCTCCCTCATCAATCACTAATTAAGAAAATGCCCTATGGACTTGACCTTATAGAGACATTTTCTCAGTTTAGGGACTCCCCCCCCCCTTTTTTTTTTAGATAATTCTAGTTTGTGTGTCAAGTTGACATAAAATCAGCCAGAAAAGACCTTCTGTGTTAGTCATATTGGAGTGTTCTTGTTCTATTGAGGAGCAAAGGAATGTGCGATCTCTGTGAATTTGGCCGTTCGAGGCCTGAGTGCTCTCAGAAGAAAGTTCTTCTAAACGTGCCCAGTGCTGGAGTTGGCAGTGTGTCAGGAGAATTGCTTTCCTTCTAAAATTGCCTTGTTTTTGAGACCATTGTGGGTGTGTGATGCAGGAGCTGAGTCCAGGCAGGGGCTTGCCACAGTCCCATGCTTGGGATTGTCTGTCAGTTTGATTAGAAACAGTTGAAACATGCCTTGCCCTCTAGTCCTCCGAGGCCCTTGTTTTCTACACTGGGTACAAGCTCCAAGGCAAGGGCTATTATTAAGTGCATTATTGGCAACGCCCATACCTTTGCCTGAGCCAAATGGAAGTTGTGAGAGGCTGGGGAAGCAGGTAAGACACAGGCTAGCACATGGCTGATGCTTGGGTCCATCTGGCTCCAAAATTAGTGGCCTTTCGACTAAATTGTACTGCTCTGTGAAATCCCTGGAGGAAATGGGGGAAAGAAATTCTTACCAAAACTTATTAAAATAGGAACTCAACCTGTATTAGAGGTGGCTTTTGTATAACCCCAACACTTGTGAGGTTAAAGTAGGAAGATTATGAATTCAAGGTCAGCCTGGGCTACCTAGTGAGACTATCTTAAACATGATCAAAAAATAAATAAAATAGGAATCCAAGTATGATGGCATATTATTCAATTTTTAGAAGTGACATTATTACGTTGCTGCAATATATCAAAACAAAATAACTGTAGAATGTGCTCTTCATTCCTTAAGCATTTTTCATTTCATAAGGCAGTGCTCTCAGGAACCACAAGAGCAACACGAACAGGTCACATGACATAGTTAAGCCTGACCGTGAGTGGTGCAAGCTGTGTGTGCGTCTATACAGAACTGAAGTGGAGGTACTATCAGCTGTAGTAACTCACAGGCCAGGAAGGACCGGTACCATCAGCATTGTTCTCAGGCTGACCTTCCCGGGAGACAGAGCGTGAAGTGGAGCTTAAGTGTGTGTGTGTGTTATAGGAGGTTCAGTTCCAGGGAGTAGGGAAGCGTGACCCAAGACAAGGCAGACAGACACCAGCTGTGGGGTACAGTGCACACTGAACAGTCCATTTCAGGGAAAGGAGAGTTTGCTTGTTCTTTGCTGTGTCTTCTCGCTCATTGGTCAAGCATTTCCCAGGAGTATCAATTCCGCAGATACCTGTCGGGGAAGATTATTTAAAGGTGTGTCACTTTTGTTTGTTATACTGTGTTTACCTCTGTGAAGCTGTAATTCATTACCTGTCTAAAACACCTGATGGTCTAATAAAGAGCTGAATGGCCAATAGCGAGGCAGGAGCAAGGATAGGTGGGGCTACAAGGCAGAGAGCATAAACAGGAGGAGAACTCCGAGAGGAAAAAAGAAGGAGCAAAGAGGGGAGGACAACAGGGGCCACCCACCCAGCCCCAGCCAGCCACAGAGTAGGAGTGAAAGTAAGATATGCAGAAGTAAGAAAAGGAAAAGGCCCAGAGACAAAAGGTAGATGGGATAGTTTAAGAAAAACTTAACATAGGCTACATTCCCTTACTTAGAGATGAAAGCAACATACAATAACATTTGTCTTAGGCTGAACCAGTCCTTTAGGAAAAAGGGAAGCCACATCCAGGAGTCTCCGTGCAAAATTGTTAAGGAAATACAGAAATGCACTTACCCCAGGTGCTGATGGTGGCCCAGGTGCTGATGGTGGCCCAGGTACTGGTGGTGGCCCAGGCGCTGATGGTGGCCCAGGTGCTGATGGTGGCCCAGGTGCTGATGGTGGCCCAGGTGCTGATGGTGGCCTAGGTGCTGATGGTGGCCCAGGTGCTGATGGTGGCGCACAGCAAACAGTCATATTTTCCGGAAGGAAATGGTAAGAGATGCACATTGCCGCACAGAGGGGTCGTGTTGCTTGAACCAACAGCAATGACCTTGGCAGAAAGAGTTGCAGGTCATTCACAGCAGCAGAGGGTGGAGTGATGATAGGCTTGGATGAGAACATCCCGACAGCGCTACCTGGAAAAGGATGGAACAGTCTTGTATGGAGGGTAGTCAGTAGGAGTGGGCTTCCTAGGAGCAGGTCATAAGGGAATGCACATCTGCACTTTTAAAAAAAAGTATGCTTGGTGTGCACAAAGTCATAGGTTTAATTTCCAGAGCCAAAATAAATAAATAAATAAAACAAAACAGAGGGAAGGAGGGAGGTAGGAAGGGAGAGAGGGAGGAAGGTAGGGAGGGATGGAGGGAGGGAGGGAGGGAGGGAGGGAGGACAGAAAAACGGGCAACTTTATAATCAGTTTAAGATCTGGTAAAAACTTAGTCTTCAGTTTTCCAAACATGAGATTGCCAAGTTAAATCTCCCATTAAGAAAATAGAAACATCTGGCAATGGGTCAGAAGGTCCTAAAAGCCGCTGATAAAATGTATCAAGTGAAAATCATGACCAATGCTGAGAATGGTTATGGCATCTTTGGTGCCGACTGGGCATTTTGTCCAGCTGGAACTCGATACTCCCCTTTGATTCTGGTGAACGTGGTGTCCAATTGCAACCCTGTTTTCATTTACGTTTTGCTTGTTTTGTTTACTGGTATGGGGGATTGGACCCAGGGTCCCCCACGTTTCAATCTAGTGTTAAAAACTTGCTGTTCCTTTAGAAGATGCTTTTATTTCCTATCCACTAGGTTCAGAATTCATTGATTTATCCTCAGAGAAATTGTGTCAAGTTATAAATAGTGCAAAAGCAGGCTCGCTGGCACTCTCTTGGCGGACAGATAACAGTTCAACGATTGTTAAATCCTCGAGTGGGTGATGACGTCAGCTCTGCCGCTGCATCCACACTGATGTACAAGGTCCTTTTGAAGCATCTTCCCTATTTGTAGGAGATAAATACCTCATGTACCCAGTGTCCACTGGAGCCACTGAATGTGGTCAGTTGAGCACAAAACTGTGTGTTCCCACAGACAGTAAGACCTCACTGATGTAAAGTATAATTCAGCAGAGACCAAGGAACCTGAAAGGCACTATCAGAGCCTTCTGCACACGAATGTCTGCAGCTTCACAGAGTTCACAGCTATTGGCTACGGTATGCAGGCCAGTAAGAAGGCTCAGCAGGTAAAGATGATAGCCACCATGACTTGACTACCTGAGTTCAATCCCCAGGACCCATGTGGTGGAGAGCAGCAACTCTACAAGTGTCTTCTTACTTCTGCACATGTGTGGCATGCATGTGCTCAAGTACACACATACACATGCATAAATAAATGTAACACAAACTATTAAAAATAATTAACTTTTTAAGCAAAAGGAAAAAATGAAAAATGTAATAAAAATTAAAGTTAATATGGAATGTCCTCAGCCAACTGCTAGCAAAGATGAGCAAAGTTATTATAGATGAATATGATAAGACCAATTTCTCACAGCCATTGACAAATTTTTAGGAATCAGAGCTAAGGAACAGGAATAAATTTATGGTTATTTACTTCACAGACAAATATATGTAAACAATTTTTCCTCTCAAAAATATATCATGCAATTGAAATTAATCATTTCTCTCTGTAATATTTATTTCATTTATTTTGCTTTTACTGGTATTAGCATTTACTTTAAACTCAATATAGAAGAAAGTTCTCACTGTCTGCTCTTCGTTTCTGACTGTAATTGTAATCTATTTCATTCCATGATTATGACCGAAGAAAATTGTCATAGAAAACAAAGCGATGCTGAAGTGATTTTGCCCTGTGGATGAACTTGTGGGAGGCATGCACGGCGCAGTGGAAGGAGGCCCTGTTTGGAAAGGTCCTGCAGTCACCGGATGAGTTCGTAACTGTAGACCGACGTTGGAGGCTTGCACTGGAACTTTGCTCCTACTTAATTTCCCAGACTCGGATAGATCAGAGCGAGACTCACAGAGCATGAAAGTATTGGAGTCTGTAGTCCATATGTGCCACACAAGCAAGAGCCAAAGAATTCTAGTCCATGAAACCCCTCCCTGCGCATGAAGGATCATGGATTCCTGGTAGGACTCGGAGGGTATGAAGACACACTAAAAAGAGACTGAAGACAAGCTTGCTTATTAGTGTCATATTTCTGCAAGAGTTATAAAATTTGGAATGAGGGTTTTGGTGTTTTGGTTGTACACAGCCTGGTTCTTAAGAAATTATAAACCATGAAAATGGGCAGTTTCCTCAACGAACAAAACACATTTAATGTAAGAGGAAGCATATGATGAGGAAAGATGACAGAGAAATGGAGGGTACCACTCTCCCCAGACATCACGAATCATCCCACACACTGGCTCTTTAAAGTCAAAGCTGAGAGACGTGATTCGGTGATTACAACATGGAACAGCTCAATGGACTTCTGCACCAAGTGTCAACTGCAGATCCGGCAGGGTCATCTGACTGAAAACATCCAGGCCACTCAAGAAGGAGGGCGGTTTGCTTCCTTCCTCTTAGGTTCTCACTGATGGTAATTAAGAGCTGAGCAGGAATAACTTTTTAAAGGCCCTAGAGAAAGAGGAAGTGCCTAAAAAAGAGCGGGTGAGTGCTCGGCAGACCAAGGGCTTGCGATGTTTCCCAGTGCTTTCTCCCAGGGGTAGTGCTGACTGCAGAGGCTGGGAGTACACGGAGTGGGTCTCTCTGCTGTGATGTGAATGGTTGGATGTTCCTTACAGTTTCTGGAAAGTTACCCCAGAAGGTATGATAAACACCAGTGGCCATGGTCAGGTATTTGGATAAAAACTTTTGTTTAGTTTCTGATTCAGAATGACCGTCCATACTTAGGAGCCACTGCTGCTGCTTCCATCCCTCTATGATACATTGCATGATCGAATCTGGGCAATTACTGAAGCCACTGTCTCAAATTCTCCATTTCATTGTGGTGAGAGCATTTACAATCTCTCTTCCCATCATTTTCAAATACATAGGATGATCTTATGAATCGGCGACCCCATTCTGTGCCCTGGAACAGAGGGCCCTCCCAGCTGACTTTAACGTTGTAGCCCAAGGCCAACCTCTCCCTAACACTCTCAAGCCCAACCCAGCCTCAGGCAAACATTGTTCTAGACTTTCCTTCCATGAAAGCAGTGTTTAAAGATTCCACATCTGAGTGAGGTCGTGCAGAACTTGTCTGTTTCAAGCCTGCTTCACTTAATACGATACCCTTTCACAGGGTTTCTTTATGATGCCCTCCTCATATCAAATATATCAGTTTGTGACTTCTATTACTGACATGAAATATGAACTAGGGCTGAAACAAAAGAATGATAGAGTAAATACATGGACGAGGCCAGGCTACTCAAATACTGTCCTGAATGTTTGGTTGGGTTGCAGAGCCTACCACGTTATCTGCAGCATTGCCTGTTGTGAGGGCCTGGTAACAACAGAAGAATACTGGAGTCACTTACAAAATACACATGCAGATTTTATGTTATAAACATAAAAATCCTATCATAAAGAATAATCATAAAATGGGTTTGTTCATGCTCTATAAAAGCTGCCTAAGTAGCCAATTTGAGGGTGCTTTAAAGGAAATCTCCCTTGCTGTTCTTATAGAATATAAACTCAGGGCCTGCATTTCTCTCCTTTACAACTCCTCTGATGCAGGCTTCGAAGCTCCTCTCCCTCCCTCCCTTCCTCCCTCCCTCCTTCCTTTTCTCTCTCCCTCCCCTTTCTCTCTCCTTCCCCTTGAGGCTTCACCCAGCACTCCCTCTGCCTTGAATGTCCTCTACTGCACAAGAGAACTCTGAACATTTTCAGATCATGCTTGGACCCTCTATTACCACCCTCACAAGAGCAGCTTGGGGAGGAAGGGCACTAGCTTCTCCATAGTGTCGCCATTACCCTGTTTCTGCATGGGAGAGCCGGAGACAGTGGCTAGGACTGCTGTAAGTCCAGGGCCTGAGTCCTTCACACATGCGAATGCCCAGTTAAGTACTTAATTAATGACTTTTATGTGGGATGAAAATGCAAGATCAACAACCATCACATGATTATAGTTTTTTAAAAAGAGTAGATAAGTAAGACAAAAATGTTGGTATTTTCATTGCAACACTCTGTTGTGGTTAAGTCTTTTATAATTTAAATAAGAAAATTATTTATTTGTTGCAGTTATCAAAAACAATTTTAATGTGTGACCAAAAGGGGAATGATCTGAATTCAGCATTGCAGTTAGGAACTGTTTCAACTATAGTGCCTGTAAGCCTACTTTAAGTTTTTTTATTAAAAAAAAAATCCTGGAGAAGTTTTGGGGGAAGGGAAGTTATGTTTCCATAAACTATCCTGCTGCAGGCCCAAGCAATGACAGGCTTTCACACTGAGTGGGGAAATGAAACAGGTTGCTGACAGCTGTCAGTTACAGGCAGGGGCCACCCTGGGAAGAAAGCAGAGCATGTAGGGAAGGCTGTGGGTAAGGAGGAGGTTAGAGCGAGAGAAGCAGGATCTCTGGGTAAGGACGAGCTAGAGAGAAGTCTTAGCATGTTGAGAAAGTAGCCAAGGATAGCCCAGTGCAGGTGTAGGTGGGAGGAGGGTGGCTTCCTAGGTTTAGCTGGATGTGGTGAGCAAGGGAACAGGGCAGAGATTCTGTGGATCTCAGAAGGCAGCAGCTGTGCTGTTTGCATGGGGACAGGCATGGCTGCTAGGGTGAGCAGGGGACAAGACCTGAAGGAAGACTCCAGGGAAGCTCAGACAGAGGCAATGCCAGTTTGTGTGACATAGAGCTGAAGGTGCCAGAAAGAATGGTGTCAGAGGTGAGGGGCACGAGGGAGCAGAGGGAAGATGAGGAAATGGACTCACGTGGTGAAACTCAGCTGAAAGTTGACTTGCCCATGACTAACCTAGTGAGCAAGAGATGCAGCCTGACCCCAGGAAGAACTGGAGAAACAGGCAGTGAGCAGGCAGAAAGGAGAAGCTGTTTGTTGTGTGAGAAGAAACTGGGTGGAGGTGTGTGTCAGGGTAGCTGGCTTGTCTCGTAGGCGGGGGCAATAGGGAAGGATATCTGCCAGGACCTTCTCAAAGGAACAGTGAGAGCAGCAAGGGGAGCTCAAGGGAACTGTATCCTTAGGATGCTACAGGCAGGCAGACAGGAACATGAGGGTGGCTGGCCTGAAGCAGAGGGAGCCCTGGCTGGGTTCCCCTGGCTTTGATGGGCAGTATCAGGCTCCAGGAGCTCATAGCCCTGCAACTCCATCCCCCCATAAACTCCTTCCTCCTCCTGACAGTTCTGATCAGGTATAAGGAGGCAGACTCAGGCAGATTTCTGCCAAGAGTTTTGGACCTTGTGTTTTTAAGACCCAGTGAACTGAAATCAGTTATCGCCATCAATGCACGTTGTGCCAGACAATAATCACACGCCTTCATGGGACAAACTGAGCATCCTCCCTTGTGCAGCCATTGGTCATTGCTGATTGAAGACCTCAGCAGAGACTGACTGGGGCCAGGGCTCATATTCTCACCCAAAGCCTTGTTCTGGCAGGTGCTGTGATAACAGCATATTCAGGAGACTTTGGTTCAAGCAGGATGCCTCACAGGGATCTAGACAAAGGTGTTCACCAAGACCCGCTTGGTTCTCCCGGTCAAGGGTGACCTCAGGGTCACTGGGCTTCCATATTCCAAGTTCACACATACGCAATGACGAACCATGAGTCATGCACACATGGTGTGAATGACTTTGGGCCTCATTTGCAGCCTTAGTTTCCCTGTATTCCAAAACAAATCAGGAAACAAAACTCAGCACAGGGAGTGAAGCCTAGTTCCCCCCCCCCACACACACACTGTGACTATCTTAAAATCGATAGAATTGATGGAGAACCATGAATCAGGCCAGAGACAGGTCAACTTAGTTGAGACTTGTAGTTGGTTCTTTTCCAGGAGTGGAGGTGGCTCCAGCCCAGGTCGCCTCCAGCATCAGTTCCCTGTGTCAGAGACAATTTTCTTGTTGTTTTGTTTTTGCTGCTGCTGTTTCAAATTCAAGTCCTGGCTTGGGGAAAATGGGATAGGTGTTATATCTTAGACATCCCCTATTTTTGAAAGAAGTCTGGTTTTATGGGACAATGGGTGTAAAATATAAGGGTGTTTTCCCCTAGGTTCATTCCTTGGATAGGCACCGGTAGCAGGTAGGGTGGTTTATTTCCTTCCAGGTTTATTTCCTGTTTCAAGCTCAGTCTCCTGTGTAAATGTTAAACCCGTGAAGTGAAAAAAAGAAGGCGCTACCCCGATGGCTCAGGGGCGGGACACAGGTGTCTCTCGTAGCAAAGTTCTGTTTCCTGTGCAAAGTGGGATCACGGTTACGGTAAGGCTAGAATCACGACCTCAGGAATCATGTCCTTTGCCTTAGGAAGGTTGCTTATCCTGGACAAGCATGGAGGACTTGGCAGTACTCAGATTTCTAGCTGTACTTTTTCTATGCTCCACCACATAACAGCCCTCTCATTTCAACGAATTTTCTTGGATGTTTGGACTCTTCTCTTGAAGTGACCTGCTTGAGTTGGAGTCAGTCTCTCATGGTCACATTAGTACACACAGGCCAGCACAGCACAGTGCCAGCATTTGCAAGCAGAACGTAATTCTGTGGTGAGTCTCTGCAAAAGCAGACTGTGGGATATGGGTATTTATGACCCAAGTGTCCTCACCTGGCTTTGAGGCAGGTCTGGTGAGTATTTTCGGATCTGGCAGCATGCTGGGGTAAGATGTTGAGCGAAAGGTGGAAGGTTATGGCAGCTCGGGAAGAACAGATAGAAGACACCAGGGCAGCACTTTGGTTGTGGGGATGGCTGCTGTATATGAGTGCAATCCCATTGGCCTTGGCTGGGATGCCATCACAGGCTCAACCACTCGTTCTGGGAGTTTGTCCTTTAAAGCAGGACTTTAGCTGGTCTAGGAGACAGGCAGCACACGTGACCTGAAAGACATGAATGTAACATGCAGGCTAAAGGACTTCTTCATTCTGGCAAGACTCAGATGTAAGTGGAGCTCACAAAGGAGAACTGGCATTTCAGGAGGCTGGCCACAGGCCTGCAAATGGTGAGCTCACTCTAAGGCCACAGGCCTACAGTGAGCTCACTCTAAGTTCCCCTTGGGACCAGTGTGGTTTACAACTGCTATTTTGGTATAAGTACTAACAGCACTTACTCTCACTCTCAAAATATCCTGATTTGAAAGGTAAAAATCTATCATCCCCTAGTGAAGAGGTAATAAGATACGGTGTCATAACTGAAGGTAGGCTTGGGTTCAAGGTTCCAACGTGGAAGCAGATTGGTAACCACTGTCCAAAGAGTAAAAAGAGCTGAAAGTGGTGGCTTTGGAGTGAGAGAAAAGGAAAGTGCTGCCCATGCTGGAAGGACAGAAAAGGGAGTAATCAGGGGTTCACAAAACAGGAACAAGAAACCAGAGAAGCTGCCAAGGACAGAACTGTGCACCCACTGTCAGGTCTGGGGAGCTCAGAGCCACAGGGCCACGCATTTCTGACAGAGTGGGGTGACCTTGGAGGATCCTGAAGGATCACAGATGGAGACAAGGTGAGTCATGGAGGCAGAACCGGACTGGGTGTATCCAGGGTCTGAGTAAGTCACTCAGGCAATTGGATCAGCATGTGTCACAGGCTGACTCTAGAGTCCTTCAGAGGATGACAAAGGAGTTTGCACACTAAAGCCTGGGCCCATGCAGAGAAGGCTGCCAGCAAGTTCTTGGAGGATGCTGTCGCTCTGAAGGCCTGTTACTGATTTATGCGTTTACATCTGAGAAGTCTGAGGGATATTAAGCATTAAGACTTGTGATAGGAGTGGGGAAAATGTGTAGCTCAATAAAAGCAATAATAACAATAAAGATTTGGGATAGGAAAGCTAGAGGAATTGATAGAGAGCAATTGGGATTACCCAGGGGACCTAATGACAGATTGCAGAGAGCTGTGGGCTACAGAGGCAAGAGCTTTGGGTTCACTAGCATCTGCACCACCTGCTCTGTCTCATGCCAGAATTCTCCAGCCACACATGCTGCCCAGACTCCTTCCCGACACTATGCCCTTTTCTTTTCTCCAAGAAGAGGGAGGAGGGAAGGGGCAGGGCCAATGCCATGAAAAGAGGAACAGTACACTGCAGACACAGACTAGGATTTGACTGGATATATTTCATTATACGGGGATTTATCAACTTGACACTCCTGTTACTTTGCATGGCACCTTCTTGCCATGGATGCTACTGTCCAAGTCCTCAGTGTCATTTACAACGGTCAGTCTGGGTTGAGAGGCACCTAAGAAATTAGCAAACATAGTCTGGGTAAGTCTGTGGTAAGCTTCTAAAGCAAACCTTACACGGTCAGCAAAGTAAGTGGAAAAACTGTCCTGAAAATAAGGACACCACCCAAAGGGGGATCAGGAGGGACCCATGAAATAGAACAGGGGGAACTGATACCCACAAGGCTAGCTTCTTCTGTGGGGAGGGCATATTTTACTGCTGTTGTCTGTGGCTGTCAGAGTCTGCCTTCTTCCTCCTTTGATGTGAACTTCAGTGACTCTCCATGGGATACTCAACCTTTCCTCCTCTAGCTGGGGCTGCCTCCTGAACCCTCTTGTCTTAAGTCTCTTGGGTGGAGTAACTACTGAGTTTTCAGCTCTCTAGCCTTCAGAAGACCAGGGCAGGCATATTCAGATATTAATCCCACTTCTAGCTAAATACCTTCTATTGGTTCTGTCATTTGGAAGACTCTGCCTAAGTCTAAGCCCTAACTTGGTCCATTATCCCTGAGTACTATGCTCTCTCTGCAGTTCACATTGCATGGCCCCTCCCCTTCCTCCCTGCTCCTGCAATGAGTCAAGCAAGCCCTCCCAGCAAGGCGCATCTAAATGCATCACTCCCTTCCTTAAATGCAGGGGTTTCACGTTCTTCTAGCATGAGCTCATGTTTCATGACCCTGCTGCCAAGGCCCACAGTCACCTTGCCCCTGTCCTCTGCACACTCTCTCTGTGTGTTCTCTTCATCCCAGTGTTCTTGGCATTCAGCGCAGCACAGGGGTTCTCTTGCTTCCAACTTTCACACACCGTATACTCTGCCTAGAATGTCTCTTCCACCTTCTAGCTTCTCCATCTCACATCCATGATATTTGGTCCCTTAGGGATTGGCACAGCCATCCTCAGAGAGCCCCAGTCCCTCCCGTCTGTAGCCTTCAACTGAACCCCCTTCAGGAAAGGCTATGCCTTTTCTACCCTGTATTTGTGTTCTGAGGACATAATGTGTGCTTGTGTGGGCAAATTAATATCTCAAAGAGTGAAGGAAGGAAACAGCAGTGAGAAGTAGAACGACAGGGTTTAGCATCGAAGTATAGGAAGTAGAAAAGGTGAAAAGAGTGAAGCAAAGATTTGAAAAGGAGCTTGAGAAATGGCTCAGCTGGTGAAACACTTGCTGTGCATGTCTGAGGACTAGAGTTCAGATCCCCAACACTCACAGAAAACCTCAATGTTTTTGAAAACGCTCAATCCCGTACGTGTGCAGAAGAGACAGAAAATCCTGAAAACATGCTGAGCATCCTTATTAGCTGAATTGGGAAGCTGTGGATGCAGGGGAGAGACCCTGCCTAAATATACAAGGTCAAGATTGATGCAGAGAGAGAGCTTCCTGATGTAAACCGCTGGCCTTCACATACGTGCACATACACACGCACGTGTACCCCAAATGGTAACCTGTATATCGACTGAACAAACATATACATCAGAGAAAAAGATATAAATGTGAAGAAACAGAGACCGTCACCCCCAAAAAGTAGGGAAAGAGAAAGGCGCTTGAAGATGGGACCACACTGGCTGGCGGCGACTGCAATCCTGGGAAGATTTTAAAGCAACATGGGAAAAGAATGATGGCAAGGACTCTTGTTTGGTGGGATCAGTGAAGACAGCATGCTTATTTCACCTGAATCAAATCATATGGAAACCAGAAAGGAAGCAGGAAAAGTCAAGTTCCATTGTGGCCCACAAGGCCACGGAGGCAAGGAGCTCTCCCACTGTGCAGTTAGAGCATCTACACACCTCACCCTGCAGACACATTTGTGATAGTAACGGAAGGATGAGAAAGGGCAGGGGAGAGCCAGTGGTAGAGCACTAAGGCCCTGGGTTCCATTCTCAGAGGATGTGACGTGATGAACAGGTGATTTCCTAATGTCCATAACTGGTTTCCTCATGGAATTATTTCTTATGATGTCCATTAAGAAGTGCTCGTCATTTCAGGCATGAAAACCACATTTTAAGGGAATATTATAAAACAGGGCAAATCAATATAGTACAGACAACAGAGCACAAAGAAAGAAGGAATACTTATGTGTTAAACTTCCGTGACATGACAGACTCCCCTGGGATGTTTCTGTAATTTTCTCATTGATTTTCTCTTATTCAAGGCTTGTGTCTTCTTTCTTTATGTCTACGTTATCTTGGGAAGATGCTGTCATGATTCATTGATGAGAAAATCCTCTGTGGTCACACTGTTAGAATTTGGTTTGAGTAGAGCGCATGTGGTGGGTGGCATGAGACCCACTAGAGGATAGGTCTGTCCCCTGCGGATGCAGCGTTCTGCCTAGCGGGTCCCAGTTAGATAGAACTCACAGAAGAGTGCCAGGGGCTAAGTGTGGTATGGGACGGTCAATATTTGAAGTAGATGGGGATCGAGTTGGCTGAGCCTGAGGGAAAGAAGCAACCTCCATAGTGAGTATTTTGTGTGGGAGACTGTGTTCCACCTGTCTATAAATGTGGTCCATAGTGAGAAAGCGCGGTGTGTGTGTGCGTGTGCATGTGTGCTTGTGTGTGCATGTTTGTTTGTGTGTGTGTGCGTGTGTGTGTGTGTGTGTGTGATTTCTTGTTTCAGACCTGCACCATAATGGGCTGGGGGAAAACAGCAGCTACCAGGTCTCCAGAGAATGGCTGTGCTGCCAGCTGGCCTAGCCTTTGGCTGCTCTGTGCTGCTGCCCAGCCACCTCCCGATTTCCCTTACTTCCCGGTCCTTATCAGTCTATCCTCTCAATTGCCCTAAGCATAAAGCAGTAAACGTCACTTCCTGGGAACAAAGTGTTTGCATCCCCATCGAGACCATCTACTGAAGCCAAGATCCTAGAACACTGGAATTAGAAGGAAAGTCTTCAGGGGCTGTTTTACATCAGGAGGGTAGGATCCCGGCAAATGGGACAGATCGCTCTACACAATACAGATCCCACAGAATGTCCTTGTTTCTTCTGGAACGTTCTCACGTAGATAGTAAGAAGATAGCTGGCCATGCACTGGGCCTACCTGAGACCAAGTGTGCCAGTACCTTGATCTTGAATTTCTCAGCATCAAACACTATTAGAAATATAGTTTTTTATATGTACTAAGTTGCCCAGCCTATGACATTTTGTGATAGCAGCACAGGCAGACTAAGAAAAGGTTGTGCCTTGGGAGATACTTTTGCTTCTAGCTAAGAAACACAATAACGTGTATGAGAGATTGAACTCTGACCTCTGAGTAGAAAATAGTGAGCCAGGCTCTGTGATGCCAAAAAATGTTTTCCTGTGGCCTCACTATCTAGTTGGAAGACTCCTCTGTTTGCAATTTTGAAAACTGGAAGTTCACATGCAGAGAAGCGTGCAGATTGTGCCAAGCTGTTCCGTGTTTGACTGCTGGAAAAGCTAAAACTCCGCTGTAAACAAAGAGAAGAAAAAGTGAGCGCGATTGTTGCCACTTTGGTCACCTGACACTCTGGTCATCAGAGACCACAGGGCAGGGCAAGCACCTTGGTCAGGGGCATTTGGGGAATCACTGTGGCGTGCGACTCTGTCCACAAGACTTGAGAGGGAACTTTCCCAGGTCCTGCAGTGACCACGGTTCATCTGGTTGGACAGACAACAAACACGGTGCCCTAACCACTTCCCTCCCACGCCTTCCCTGCCAATCTCAAGCTCTTACACTAACACCCAAGGCTTCACATGAACACCTGGCCTGTAAGTCACACTACACCGTCCCATCACCAGCCTCATCGAGCCAACAACAGTGCAGGACTGACTGACTCCAACATGTAGATGTTTTCTGCTTTGATCTCGTGGCTGTAAAGTAGTGGACGGATGATTTGCTAGCAGGAGAAAGCACTAGTAGGATTCAGATCAGAAGGAAACTGGAGCGAGGACTAGCAGGGGATGTGGACACAATCCAAGACAGGGAATCACTGATCTAACAGGAGTACACCACAGTACAGCGAGCGATGAAAATGGATGGTTATTAATGACAGATTTTTTTCTTTTGGAAAGTGATATGTAAAAAGCTTACCCTGGATGGCTTCTCTGTAAAACGTAACAAGATTTCAATGGAAGCCCCTATGGTCAGAGACTGCAAGACCAGTATAGTGATCTGTAGAACTTGGCTATAGTACCAAGCATCAAGTGTCCACAGAGCTGTAAGTCAAAGGAGCTCCTGTCTGGGGTATCTAATAGCGTCTGCAGGATTTACAGAAGAAAGTAACTGCAGGTGTGAGCAGCGTGAGGCAGGTATGTCACAGGCAATTCTGAACAGCTCCGAGAGTCACAGGCTTCATCACAGGGCGGTGTGAATCTAAAGCGGCTAACATTGTGACCTTAACTGTCTGAAACTTCACCTAGTGAGTAGAGTGAAGCGTGTTCACCCCTGGCTGGATACGTGGCACAGAGGCACAATGCTTGCCCGGTATGTGCAAGGTCTAGAATACAACGCCCATCACTGAAAACAAACAATAAACTGTTGCAACCAGTGATTAAATCATGAACATAGGGGTAAAAAATGAGATACCAGGGCCTGGGGAGACAGCCTAGCTTGTGAGGTTCCTGCCACACATTCATGAGGATCTGAACTTGGATCCCCAGCATTCATGTGAAAGTCTGGGTACAATGGCACACACCCTGCACTCAGGAGGAAGAGGCAGGGGGAGCCCTGGGGGCCCTGGAAAGTGAAGATGCTTAAACCAGTGAGTTCCAGGGTTAGTGGGAAACCCTGTCTAAAGTCAAGCTGGAGAATTAACCGAGGAAGACTGTCGCGCTCTGGCACCACAGTGGCGCATGAATAAACACGCAGACACACACATCTACCCCTCTACACTGCCACCCCCACACAAACATGTATGCATAAAAAATGTGAAGCACGATTAATAAAAACTCAGAGAGAAATTGGGGTTCAACCTGAAGGGCAGAAAAGCAAAGCAGCCAGCCACTGGCTCCTACCTCTACCTCAGTCTGAAACGGTGATCCTGCCTCCAGGAATCTCAGAATGAGACTGAGACTGAGAGCTGTCTCCTCCTGTTTTATAATCCTCTCTAGTTCTGGGATTAAAGGCATTCACTGCTTGGTTTCTATGGTAACTAGTGCGGCTGCTGGAATTAAAGGTGTGCGTCACCACTGCCTAGTCTGCAAGGCTGACCAGTGGGACTGTTTACTCTCTGATCTTCAGGCAAGTGTTATTTATTAAAATACAAATGAAATGCCACTGCAAAAAATGAGTTAGCATAGGTAGAAGTGATTTACATAAAGCAGAATTCCCTAACCTCTTCATATTTTAAGGTGTAGAAATCAAAGGAGAGGCTGAAAGAAAAAAAGTCATTCTTATCTGGAGTGTGAGCCAACAGAGGCACCGGGAGATGTGATGAGGAAAGCAGACCCACCACCCTGCAGGTGCTCTGTCCTGAACCCCACCCCACAGAGATACACTCGCATCCATCTAAGGGTTGACAACTTTAGTGTCTTTCGAGGTCGAGTGACAATTCAAAAGATTAAATAGGAGAAAATAGACTGAAGTGCTCTTCACGCAGACCTGCTCACGGACCTGCACACAGACCTGCACACGGACCTGCATACAGACCTGTTCACGGACCTGCACACAGACCTGCTCACGGACCTGCACACAGACCTGCACACGGACCTGCATACAGACCTGTTCACGGACCTGCACACAGACCTGCACACAGACCTGCACACAGACCTGCACACAGACCTGCACACGGACCTGCACACAGAACTGCAAACGGACCTGCACACAGACCTGCACGCAGATCTGCTCACGGACCTGCACGCAGACCTGCTCACGGACCTGCACACAGACCTGCTCGCAGACCTGCTCATGGACCTGCACGCAGACCTGCTCACGGACCTGCACACAGACCTGCTCGCAGACCTGCTCATGGACCTGCACGCAGATCTGCTCACGGACTTGCACACAGACCTGCTCACAGACCTGCTCACAGACCTGCACACAGACCTGCTCACAGACCTGCTCACGGACCTGCTCACGGACCTGCACACAGACCTGCTCACAGACCTGNCCTGCTCGCAGACCTGCTCATGGACCTGCACGCAGATCTGCTCACGGACTTGCACACAGACCTGCTCACAGACCTGCTCACAGACCTGCACACAGACCTGCTCACAGACCTGCTCACGGACCTGCTCACGGACCTGCACACAGACCTGCTCACAGACCTGGTCCAGTTGCCCAGGTTGTAGACACTGTTTGCTTTGTGGACATTTAGCCTATGCCCCCCTTTTCTCTGGAGTTTCCTTTCTGGTATTATGGAATGCCCATTTCTGTGAGCTCCATCCGAGCCTCTGGAAGCCAAAATAGGAAAAGGATTCACTCAGCAGTTTCTCTGGAGTCAAGAGTACGAACGGTTGACCAAATCTAGGCTGACTGAATGTTCTCATCAAGAACTGCCCGCTTTGGGGGTGGAGGAGAAACTTGGGGCAGTTGGAGATGCAGGATGGTGTCAAGTGACAGACACCAGGCAGTCAGAGCAGGAGCTAAGCACTTCTGCTAACGCAGCCCAGCAAGGGACAGCTTGCCTCTCAATGGTCACGTCTGCTCTGTCCGGCTGCCCAGACTCTTTCGGCTGTGCTATGCGGTGCTGTGAGTCATTTGGTATATTCCAAAAGTTGATTATTTGCACACATTTACTGAAATTGTTGTTTATTAGTTGATGTGTTTTCTTTGGTAGCCAAACATATTTGGGGTTTACCTCTTTTCCTAAATTTTCAAGCCATCAAAATATAATCATAAAAATGAAGATGAAAAAAGGAAAAGAAAAAACCATGCACATTGTTGTTTTCAAACACATTATTGAACTAACTGTCTTGGGGACAGGAAATAGAAAAACAGCGGGTGGCCTTATCAACCATGGCCTGTGTAGTCAAAACCACCGTTCTTGTGATTTTCCTGATGCCCTACTTTTACTTCTTTGAGCTAGTACTCATGAAAGCCTGACGGTTTTCTTCTGAGGTGATCTCAAGTTCTTCAGCCTCAATAGTACTCAAAGCAATCTGCAGAATATGCCCCAAATCTTTCCAAAGATGCGCAGCCTGCACACAGTTTCATTGCCCCCCCTTTTTTTTTGTCAAGATATACAAGTGTAACACATGGTCTAGCCCGGGTGTTGCTTGACTATGACAGAATGTGAAGAGGCCCAGCAGGTGGGAAAAAATGTCTTAGTTAAACAACTCTAGTCAGAGAGCCTAGAACTTCAGATTTGCTAGAACTTCAATCAGCTCTTCTTTCCTGGGGTAAAGGTTGCAGGGGGTGGGGGACTGTGTGTACAGTGTGATTCACCTGAGGAGAAAACCGGCTCATTTCTTGTACTTAGGAAGTGGTTTTGATGTAGGAAGGACCTCACTCACAGAGTGGCAGGCAGTCTCTGCATAGTGGCTGCTCTAAGGCTTGCACGGCCTCCTACTGACAGAATGGCCCACCAACAAGAACACGTCATGGTGGTGCAGGTGAGCCCATGGGAACATTGGACCACTGTGCCCCAACATATGACGCATGACTGCAGAGCAAAGAGGCCTCAGATTTAGCCTCACGTCAATTCCTTCCAAAGTCTTGGGTGAGAATGGCGTTTTAGGCTCCAAGTTTAGCTTATTTCTTTCTTGTCCCCATGCGCATGAAAACTTTCCATTTTCTCTTTGTACTTTTCTGGATTATCTGAGTACTTTCCTAATCTCCCTTCCTTCCTCAGCCGATGTGGACTGTGCCCCACCAGGCTGCCTATCTCCTAAAAGGAACTTGGTAATCTGCTACTACCCTTGTGATCATTGTTCTCCTTAGAGCTGAGTCACACAACGAGCTAGGTTTTGCCTTTCAAAAGTGAACACTGGTGTGGTGGTGGTGGTGGTGGTGGTGTGTGTATGTATCTGAGTGTCTCTGTGTATGCTTGTGTGTGTCTTTATCTATGTGTGTGAGTCTGTATCTGTGAGTGTGTAAGTCTATGTGTGTCTGTATCTGTGTGTCTGTGTGTGTGAGTCTGTGTCTATGTGTATCTGTATCTGCTGTATTTGTGTGCGTGTCTATATCTTTGTGTGTCTGCGTGTGAGAGTCTATATGTATCTGTATCTGCTGTGTCTGTGTGTGTGTATCTGAGCATTTGTTTATGTTTGTGTGTGTCTGTATCTATGTGTGTCTGTATCTGTGAGTGTGAGTCTGTATCTGTGAGTGTGTATGTAAGTCTATATGTGTCTCTATCTCTGTGTGTCTGTGTGTGTTTGTGTGTGTGTGAGTCTGTGTCTATGTGTGTTTGTATCTGCTGTACCTCTGTGTGTGTATATATCTTTGTGTGTCTGTGTGTGTGAGTCTGTATCTGTGAGTGTGTAAGTCTATGTGTGTTTCTATCTGTGTGTGTGAGTCTGTATCTGTGAGTGTGTGTGTGTGTAAGTCTATGTGTGTCTCTATCTGTGTGTGTGGAGGGGGTGGGGTGCTGGAAGTGGAACACAGGCCCCTGTAAGTGTGAGCCAGGTGTTCTGCTCTTTCACTATGTAGTCACAGCCTTTTCCCAGGAGGCCCTTACCATGGCCCACCACCACCTCTGTGTCACCACCTCTGTGTCACCAGTGTTAACACTGCTGGCCGGACTCCACATGCAGCTCCACTGCCCACATTAGCCCGCCAAGAGGCCCAATGCCAAGATAAAGCAAGGGGATTTTGTGAGTCTTTCCGGGAGGGCAGGGGGTGTGGTCTACCCCTCCCCCCATTTCTTTGCAGTAACAAAGTTGTGTTGAAGACTGGATGGCAGGGGAGCCAGGAGGTGTGTGATTTCCATTACTACAGGAAATGTCGTTTTGCAGCTTGCAGCTTGTGGCTGCCATTTTTGTGTCACTGTAAACAATACCTGATGAAAACAGCGGAAGGGAAGAAAGGCTAGTTTAGGCTAGTTTGGCCTCCAGGCATCAGAGGGCTTTAGGACTTTTGAGTTAGATTGCTGTTAGATTGGAAATCCGCTTTTAGAAGTCATCTGAGTTTACTGAAGACGCATGCACCTCATGGGATTTACTTCAAACACCTGGGGAGAAGTCAGTGGGGTATAAAGTCATGAGACAATCCATGACATCATAGCTGCTGAAGACGAATATATGCACACACATATGTGTGTATATGCCTGTGTCCGTACGTGTTACACACTTCCTTTGCTATTAGTGGTGCTGGTGCAGATCGAGCCCAGAGACCCAGGCATGCAGAGTGTGTGCTCCAGCACTGACCTGTGTCCTCAATTCTTAATTCTTTGTGTGTTTGAAGTTCTGTTTAAAAGCAGCGAGGGATTCATTCAGAGCAATTCAGCATATGACACTGGAAATTAGCAGTAGAAACCACTTTAGACACACTGGGCTGGTGCAGCTTTCTTGCTGCTGCTCTTGTTTATTACACAGAGAAAAAGCCCCTGGCTGTGAGTGGGAGGAGAAACCAGCCCAGGCATTCTCCAGGTTGATGGTGGCTGATTCACTGCCCAACCCCCACTGTATGGTTTGTCCCTAGTGGACAGGGTATTCCCCCTGTGCCATCCTGGGCCTGAGTGAATCATTCCTGAAATCAGAGTTTCATATCTAAGTCTAGTGAGTGTTGACCCTCGGGGCTGAAGTGATGAAAGGCTACTGAACACCCCTCCCCCACTAAAAGGTCAAAGCTTTCCTCTAGAAAATACTCATCTCTGCCCGGGAGTATCTGCCTGATGTCACCCTTGCTATGAACTTCAAAGAGGATGTTTCCTAAAGATGCAATCTAGTCAGTGTGACAGTCATTCTAAGGAGGAGAGTGGCTCCAACAGTGAGCAGACACTTCAGTGTTTACAGACATTAAGGAAGGTGCCAGAAGTTCAGGGGTCTACCTCACCTTGAGCTGTTCAGCCTACCTCTGTGCCACAGGAATGGTGAACAGGACACAGGCCATCACCCTTGCTCCCAGCATGCCAACAAGACCCTCAGGAAGCAGCCCTGCCACCCCCGTGCCACCAATTGCTAACCAGTGACTGGACTCTGTTGCTTACGCCTCTATTCTTCCTCTTGCTTAGCAAGCTGAGGAAACTTAGGCTCGGGGAGATGGAGTGACTTTTTCACAGTCATACCTACCATAGCTGGGCTGACTTGGAGGTCTCCTTCTTGCTGCACCTCAGGTATCAAGAAATTCTATCTTCTACAAGGCATTCAAAGCCAATGTCTTGAAGACCAAACACCTATGAGAGGAGTCTGGTAAAGAGAAGAAAGCAGACTGGCACAGGGTTCCATAAGTAAAGTTCCTTGCCACCAAGCTGGTGACCTGAGTTCTATCTCCAGTTCAACTTGTCCCCTGACCTCCACATGTGTGCTGTAGTACACACTTGCTCCTTGTTGTAGGAGGCCGCTTGTTTGTTCCCGGCTGCCCCAAAATAATCACACAGAAACCTTATTATTTGTAATACTGTTTGGCCAATAGCTTAAGCATATTTCTGGCTAACTCATACATCTTAAACTAGCCCATCTCCATTAATCTGTGTCTCACTACAAGGCTGTGGCTTACTGGGTAAAGTTCCGGAGTACTCTGGTATAGGAGGTCCTTCTGTATTTGTGTTGCTTTCATTGGTTAGTAAAGAAACCGCCTTGGCCTTTTGATAGGCAGCACTTAGGTAGGTGGAGTAGACAGAACTGAATGCTGGGAAGAAGAACAGACAGGAAGACGCAATGGATCTCCTGCCTGGGACGCACGCCGGTTAGAATCTTGCCGGTAAGACAGTCATGTGGCAATACACAGATTTATGGAAATGGGTTGAATTGGGATGTAGGAGCCGGCCAATGGGAGGTTGGAGCTGATGGGCCAGGCAGTGCTTAAATGAATACAGTTTCTATGTGGTTATTTTGGGTGTAAGCTAGCTGGGTGGCCGGGACCAAAAGCAGGCCCGCTCCTCCCTAAAACAGTACTCTGCCTTCTTCCAGCATTCAGCTTAGTTTTCCCTTCCTAGCTAAGTTCTGCCCTGTTATAGGCCAAAGCAGTTCTTTAGTAACCAATAAAAGCAACACATAGACAGAAGGATCTCCCACACCAGCTCCTCACCTCCAAACACATATATAAACACAAGAAATAATAAAATGTTTTAAAATGAGAGCTAAGAGAGCAAGAACAGTTGCCTGTGTTTTACCATGAAGTAACTCTGTGGGGGTGGGGGGGATGCTGAGGTGTTTCCACTTTTCCCAGGAGGAGAATGTGGTCCATGATCTCAGGAGGAGAATGTGGTCCATGACCACAGGAGGAGAATGTGGTCCAAGACCCCAAGAAACGCAACCACACCCTGTCTCATTCATTACCCTCTACCCTCTGCATAACACCCCCTTCCACTCTGGTTTTGTGCAGCATCCCCTCATTCTGGGTAGTAGACATCTTCCATTCTCTCTCCTCACTTCTTGGAATTCTTCTTGGGTCTTCCTTGCTTCTTTTTCTTATTCCTAAGATGTTTCTAAGATGTCTGTGGCGCAGCTGCTAGCCCCGAAGAGACGGTTGTCGGTCCCCAAGGCAGGCTGGCGGAGCCGCCATGCGACAAGCGGCTACAGTTTCCTACCAGTGGGAGGGCATGCACCCGCGGTGGCGGTGGGTAACAGACATATAAACACAAAAGATAGGCATAAAGGTAAAATATTTATTACAGGAGAGATGAAGAGAGGGAGGGTGAGAGGGGGGAGGAGAGATAAAAGGAGAAAAAAGAGATTAAAAAAGAGAGAGACAGAGAGAACGCGTGTGCACGCACATCAAGGAAGCAGAAAAGGAAGGGGGCAAGATGGCGGTCAGAGGTAACGGGAGTGGGCGTGGCTTGTCCCTTAAAGTGACAGGAAAGCACAACACTTTTTCCTTGTGGCAATCTGCCCATGCATTCTGTATTCTACCTTATTATTTAAATGTCTGATTTACTACCTTAGATTGTACACAGCCTGAGATGAGGCCTAATAATTTGTGCTTTTGTTTAAAACAATGAATTGTGAGATATGTAGGTAAGTCTTTGAGAATATTATTAATGTTTGGTGCCATTCAGCATTCCGTACAGCTCCCCCTGGAGTTAACTGAACTGTGAACTAATTGTTTGCCTACTTTCCCTTGAGCTTTTCAGTCTTTATGAATCACAAGTGTGTTAGTTACTTGTTACAGTAAAAAAAAAAAATACCCTAGGTTGTCAGCTTATAAAGAAGAAAAGTAGGTTTTGATCCATAGATAGGGCAGTTTTAGTCTGTCTGTTTGGGGTCCGTGTGATGCAGTCGCGTGGAGCAGAAACAGCTCTCATCACTGCCAGGGTATGACAAATAGTAAAAGGAAGAGACCAGGGCTCCCACATTCCCTGCAAGGCCTTATTCCCAACAACCCCAAACCTCTTACCAAACCCCCCTCCTAAGGTTTCCACCACCTCTCTAGGCTGGACCAGAAACTAAGCCTGTAACATGCAGAGCTTGCGGAGCATTCCAGATCCAAGCTCTAGTACTGAGAATAGTTTCTTGATTTCAAACTTTACAGAAACGATGCTGTGTCATGTGTGTTCTTCAGCCCTTCCTTCCAAACATTAGCATGTGTGGCTGTGGTTAGTGGGTTGCTGTAGGGAACTAGGTGCCGTATGGTAACTCAGTAGAGACTATCATAATTTATTTAGCCCCTCTCTGAGAAGTAGGTATTTAGGTTGTTTCTGACTTTCTTACTTTTTAAGCAGTTCTGGTACGAACAACATTTTTGTCTACTGGAACAGTGCGTGGGACTCCGGGCTCTGAGTTTTTATATATATGTGTGTGTGTGTGTGTGTGCGTGTGTGTGTGTGTGTGTGTGTGTGTGTGTGTGTCTAAGTTGAAGAAACCCTTTCCATTCTTAATATAAAAATTATTTAGAAATGCCATTTTGTCCCTGACGATCAATTTTATCATATACTTGTAGCGGATTTTATGATGGTATAACTTCCTTTATTCTCACACTGCAAGCCAGCGTGTACCTTACAAACAACTCACCTCCCTCAGCTCAGTGCTGCCTTTGTTGTCTATTGACTTTGGATCTAAGAACATGATGCTTTGGAAAGGAGTTTCTTCTTTTGTTTTCACAGAGGATGAGACCCTGTGGATTGCTTCTATCCCAATATGGTATGATAGACCATGCCCTCCTGAAGGGTTGCTGTGAACACTTTCAAAAAAATCACTTCACCCCATGCTGTTCCCGTCACAGTCCAGCTGGCTTTGGTGAGCTCCCAATAGATCAGGACTCTCTGATCATGGTGAACAATGAGGACTGATGAGAAGCCAAGGTCAATGGCAAGGGGTTTTGATCCTACTTCATGTTCTGGCTTGGTGGGAGCCTAGCCAGTTTGGATGTTCACCTTCCTAGACATGGAGGGAGGGGGGAGGACCTTGGACTTTCCACAGGGCAGGGAACCATG